>NW_027187374.1:3015097-3083221 GCF_028583685.1 Petaurus breviceps papuanus | reverse complement strand
GAGAGAGAGAGAGAGAGAGAGAGAGAGAGAGAGAGAGAACGAAAGAACCCTCATTAATCAATTCATGATTAGGCATTAATGGCTAACCTTCCTAAGTTAATGTACTAACCTACCTCCACTCCCCAAGGAAATTTCAAGAGAAGCCATATTTAAGGGTCACAATGCCTTAATTCAAATGAAGGAACCTCAGACACTGGGTTTTCGGACTGTTCAAAGTGATGTTTATAAGCAAGAAGCGTCTTGATCAGCAATTTTTATTTTAATCACAACATAAAGGCTATAACTTGCCCTTTGCATGTTGCTACAGATCCAACATGGAATCATTCTCTCACCACCTGAAGTAGTGATTCAGAACATTTCACTCTTCTTCATCTCTGCCACTAACTTACTGTTTAACCTTAGGCAAGATACTTAACCTCTATTGGTTACCCAGTCATAAAATCATTGTGGACTCAGTGATCATTAAGGTTACTTTTGCTTTAACATTCTTCTTCCTTATTTGTCCCAGAATTGTCACCTAAATTCAGTTAAGTTGCATATAAAGTTGAGACTTGTTAAGTTAGTCAAGCAAATCATAATGAATTTTACCATTTCATAATTGGTGGTAAATTTTGGCATGAATTTTTATTTAATTTTTTCTTCCTTAGTTTATGTTGAAGAAAGAAAAAGGAACATATATGCAAAATGCTAAAACATTTTTAAGAAAAATGCTCTCACATTTATTTCTCAATGAATAATTCCCATGCTATTTTTCACAAAATCTATCCCTGAAGATGACATTTGATCATACAAAACTGAAAGCAGAACACATTCTTCAGTTGGTTTTGCCAAAAATCTAACATTATGAATCATGTTGTAGTGCCCAGAACTTGGCACTTATGAATATTAGTTCATTGTTTTAAACCATAAAATTTCACTGGACCAGACTCCCACCTGCCCACCACTTTGTATTTTCCAGTACCAAATCTCTCATTTTTATGCTATGATACATTCAAAGTTTTCTACTTTTTTCAGGTTCATTGGAATTCCTGGGCTTCTTACTAATTTTCTGCTAAGCTGTCTTCTTCCTCTAACTATTTTGTCAATGTTTTATCTTTTCAGTTCCACCTAAATTTGTGGTTCAGCCAAGCGACCAAGATGGAATTTATGGAAAGGCTGTCATCCTTAATTGTTCAGCAGAGGGTTATCCTGTGCCCACAATAGTCTGGAAATTCTCAAAAGGTATGAACATATTGGATATTGGGTCTGCTTCAAACTGCTATACACATATAAAGTAATCAAGAATTATCTCAGCTTTGAGAAATTCTCTTTCAATTAATTGAAAGCTGTAGAACCTCTGAAAAACTGGAAAGTGTTGGATCCAAATAACATCCATATTTTTGGGTTCAAAACCTTCAAATTGCTGCACCAACTACTAGCAAAACACCTTACCAGCTTTTTCTCTGATGCAGCTCTGATCTCATCTTCTTTAATGGAAGACACCACACATTTATTGCTGAAAGATATTTCTCCTCTAATTTTTAATATATTTTTGTTTTTTGGTTTTGTTTGTTTTTTGGCCTTTTAATTTTTTAAAGGCATATTCAGATCATTATTCTTGTCTTTTTATATTTTGTTAACATATAGTTGTAAGGATATGATTTTGCCCTTAGGAATACTTTAGCTGCATCCCCAAAATGTTCATACATTGTTTCATCATTATTTTCTTCCACGTTATTATTATTGTTTCTAATACTAATTATTTGCCCAGTTCATTAACTTTTGATTTGTTGGGCGGCCAGGTAGCACAGCGAGGAAGAGCACCGGCTCCAGTGTTGAGAAGACCTGGAGATCGAATCCCGGGTTCAGACACTTAGCATCCACCCAGAAACACCTGGCCGTGTAACCTTGAGCAAGTTACTTAACCCCAATTGCTTAGGGGTGGCCAGGTGGCTCTGCAAGTAAGAGCACCGGCTCCAGTGTCAGGGTGTAACCTCGAGCAAGTTACTTAACCCCGATTGCTTTAAAAAAAATTTTTTTAATTTTTTTGATTTGTTTCTATTTCTTGTTTGTGGTACCTGAACCACTGGTTCTTTTGCTCTTAATTTACATAGATTTTTTTTATGTTTGTGTGCAGTACTTGGTCAATTTCTGTAAAAGTTCTCTGTGGTATTGAGAAATAAGTATATTTTTTGGATCTTATTTAGAAGAATATATATGTATTTACCTATAGTTTCTTCAGAAATTTTTTGGTTACATATTTTCTTTTTTATTTATCTTTTTGTTAGATATCCAAAACTGAGAGACATTAATGCCTCCTGTCACTATTGTGTTACTTCATGTATCTTATACAGATAATGTTTCCTTTATGAATTTAGATGCTAAGACATTTGGGACGTATATGTTTATTATCAATAGTTTTGATTTTATGGTTCCTTTCAGCATAATGTAGTTTCCTTGTTTTCATTTTTATTTTCTTTTTTTCCCTTTTATTATTTGAATACTTTTTTTTATCAGATAACATGATCACAACTTCTGCTTCTATTGGATCACTTGGTGCATAGTAATTTTCCCCATTCCATCAGTTTAGTTTTGTATATGTTTTTTTTTTCAACATTTCCTGTAAGCAACAGATTGTTGGGGTTTGTTTTCTTATTTAATCTCTCACTTTTATCTTAACTAGCCAATTTGGCATATAAAATATACATAGAGACAGAATTTGGTGTAGAAATTTACATTCAACTCAGAGAGGGAGAAAAGAAGGATGGTAGTCATGGAGGGATTAGTCATAAGAAAATCAAACTGACAAAAACTAACCAAGCAGATAGTTAAGTTCCTTATAACCAAGGCCACAGGGTCTAATCATTGAGACCACCAGCTGACTTTCACATGTTACAATTTAACCTTTGATCATTGCTCTTGAGAGGGGAAGCAGGTCCTCCTAATTCTTGCATTTAATTGGTTCTTCATTCTAATTCTGGCTTAGTCCACAGAGTATTGTTACTTTCACAGTTGCTAATTATTACAATGGTTATGGACTTGCAATCTAAAATAATTCTTAATAATTGTCCCCAACAAAAGGTGAAGTTTTTTTTAAAAGGAAGGAAGGTACAAATTGTATAAAGATGCATCAGGTATGATCCTTTCACCTTGTGACCCAAAGAAGAGATATAATGACAAATGGGGGAAAATGACATGAAAGGCAAAAATTAACAATAAACTGCCCAATCAGGAATATAAGATAATTTCTACCATGGAACAACATCTTTTTATCACCAAAAGAAAATTTGTATTTCTAGAAGTAAAGAAAAACAAAACAAACAAATAAAAAATGGTAAATCTAAGGCAGTAACTTAGAACCCATAAGAATTTCCTTAGAATATTTAATTCTATGATGAATACAAAAACTAAAGAAGGACTATGAAGAAGGGCTGTGTAGAAAAGGGGGGGGGAGATCTAAAATAAACAGAAGGGAAGGTAAACAATAAAGAGGTTGAAGGAAAGAAAACCTTTTTAGAAAAAAAAGCACAGAAAAAAATTTAAACTAATAAACAAAACAAGTTGAAGGGGTAAAGAGGGGAGGGGAGGGGATGAGGTTTGCTTGGCTACTTAACTGAGAGGGGATATGAGGGAAGAATTAAATAACTACATAGAAATCCAAAAAAAGTAACCTAATAAGTAATAACCTGAAACTAGGGGAAAGCTTAACAAATGGGAAATTTGGAAAGGTCTCTTGGGTGAGAACAAGAGATTCAGTGAGAACAGGTTTATCTTAAAATGAATTAAGCAAAAATAATGGAAGAGACAAAGTACTGTCCTTTAAAAAAGGAAGAGGGAAAAACCCTAATTAGATTGTATTACACAATGTGATAAAGCAAAAATAAATACTGACAGATTGGCTAAGAAAACAAAACCCTGCAATCTGTTACCGACCAGAAACAAACCTATAAAAAGAAACACAATGAATGTACGAACAATTTTTTAAAAATTAATACCATACTACAAAAATTGTTAAATTTTAAGAAAGCTGTCTTCAAGATTCTTCTTGAAACAAATATAGTCCTGGTACCTAAATCAAGAAATTACAAAACACAGAAGGACATAGAACAAGATAACTAATAAATGACCCTTGGATTTTAAAAATATGAAATCTTAACCCAACTATATCATTTCATCCAAGATATCATTCATTATGTTTTAGTTGATCATTGTTCAACATTAGAAAAATAATCAACACAATTAAATAAAAAATAAAACTTTCCAAACTGTAAGATTATCTCAATGGATGAAGAAAAAGCCTTATTTATGCTAAAGAAATTTTAAAAAAGGAAGAAAAAGTATAGGCCCAGAGAGATTGTTTTTAATAACATAAAATGTATTTATCTAAAACTAGAATTATGCATGATATGCATTGGGATTACCCTAGAACAGAAGTATTACACTCATGGCCCATAGATCTCATTTATTCAGCAAAACTTCAGGCATGGCCTAAATCAGATTACAACTTAATTTGGAAATGTTTAGCAATAAAAAAAAATACAACATAGCTAATATGTTGTTGTGATTTTCAAAGTCAGCTTGAGGTCTGTTGGAATACATTTCTATTAGAGTTTGACACTTCTGCACTGGAACTTTTACTAATAAATACAGAAGGAAAGCAAAGATGGCCACTTTCCTCTATTATTTGATATAGTACTGGAATTGCTAGTAATAACAATGAGAAAAAAAGAAATTAAAAGAGTAAAGATAGACAAAAGGGAGATAAAACTACAGTCAATTCTCAACTTTATGGAGGGTAATGTTCCTAGAAAATGGCATGAAAGTAAAAAACACAAAGGCTGATACACTGAACCTATGAAAAATAGGGGTTTAGGTTCCCATGACCACCAAAATCTGTAATCTTTCACTTGAAATTGCTGAAAATTCATGTTTCAAAATGCAGTTTTTATAATAAAATGTTATTTCTGATAATATGCACTTTTTCTAACATGGTAACCATGAAATAACCCATAAAATGCAGTTCAGCAAATAAAATTGGTAATATGGAAAACATTTTTTCTTGCTAGCAATTCCCTAGAATTCTGACATTTTGGGCTAACATATCAATTAAAATTAAAAAGCAACAATGATTTCAGATAACAATCACTTCTCATGACACATGAAGTCTATAGTACCATAAATGCTACACAGCAAACAAAATTCTCAAAATAAAATGTTTTTAACCTGAATCTTACCTTTCCCTGTCAGATGGTAGTGTGAGGATGTTGTACTGTATAATACATTGCTGTAAACCTCTTTACCTTGGCCACCCTCTGAAAACCAAAAAAAGAGTTTGCTGGGACTTTAGTTATTGCTGTCAGAAGATGCCAAGACTGACCAAAACTGGTGAAGTCTTGACATCTCCTCCAACACTCTGTCCTTCACAGCTGGTGAATGGCATTGGAGAATATGAAGGATGTACAAGCTTGAAATAATCCATCAGCAACATCTGTTTCATGTGCTGTTTAAGGTCCTTAAGGGTCTTGGAGTATGGGAGCATAGCAGAGGTGAGCTGATGTTTAACCTTGAAGCTGTGTTGAATAAACGGGATGGTCAAACAATGAAAATATGCAACAAATGCACAGGGAGCTCTTTACAATGGTAGGGTAATAAGACCAGCGGAAGGGTCTAGTAGGATACCAGCCACTTCACAAACTTTTATGTATTGCACCTCTCACTTTTTTCTCTCCTGCACATAGCTGCTAAACATGCAAATATTGAGGACTGACTATCTCTTTTTGCTGATGACTTTTTTTTAACTTGGTAAACACTGGTGATTTGCAAAGATATTAATCAATATAAAAATTTCAATAAAGCTAAAGACAATGAAATAAAACTTCAACAAATCAGTCGCATTTCTATATAATAACAAAATCCAAGATGCAGTAATATAAAGGGAAATCTCACTCAAATTAACTACAAAATGCATAAAAGATCTGGAAAATTAAACTACCATACTACATAAAATAATTGTATAGATTCAACAACAAGATGGACCATAAAGAAATCAAGAATAACTTAAACAGCAGACCTCAAGGAGAAATGCACAATTTGGTGTAGTTGCATATTCTACTTGAGAAGGACACAAGCAGGAATAGGAAAATAGGAAAGGGTAACATAAGGTGAAGGTATATTGGCTTGGAGAAGGAATAGTGAAAAAGGTTAAAGCAACAAAATGAAGTATAAGAATCTATAATAAAGAGGAAATTTGAAGTATGGTGAAGAAAAAGTATAAGAAAATAGAATGGAAAGATAATTATAACTATGAGTGTTGAATAGGATAAATTTGCCCACAAAATGGAGGACAAGAGAAAGGAATAGAAAGCAAAATTCAACATTATGTCATTTATGAGAAATACATGTGAAATATAAAAATTCAGAGGTAAATTAAGAGGTAGAAATAAAAGGTATCATCCTTTAAATGAACACAAAAAACCCAGATTAGACATCATTATTTCATATAATGGAATAGGAAAAGAAATAGATTTGATCAAACTAGATAAACAGGGAAACTATATTTTTCAAAAAGATGACATAGATAATGAAATAATTTCAATACTTCAGTGCTTAGTATGCATGCAACAAATGGCATAGTATGTTGGTTGCTGTCCTTAATATTCAAAGAACACCAAAATAATATCACTACATCAGGGTCAAGATACAATGTGTACAACTGTCTCTGATCAGAAATATATGAGCTCACAAGGTCAGGCACAAATAGTCTAAATGAACATTTGGAGTGGAGAGGTTTCTAAATTTCTGCATATCATGTTTCTTTTCTGCTTTGCTAATAGAGCACAGAGCCTTCTTTCATCTGGGCAAACCAAACAGGGTGGTCCTATGCCAGTGGCTCCCATATCTTACAATTGATTCCAAAGTATTTTCAGAGAGATCTTGAGAGTTGCTTTGTATTGCTTCTTCTGAATTCTATGTGTTTGCCATATATGAGTTCCCCATAAGATAGGCCTTTAGCAAACATACATTTGACATTTGAAAAATGTAACAATGTGACCAGACCATCAGAGTTACACTTTCTGTAGTAGAGTTTGAATGTTTGGCAGTTCAGCTCAAGAAAGGACCTCAGTGTACACTACTTTAAGTTGCCAAGAGATCTTCAGAATATTCCTAGAACAATTCAAATGGAATTGATTCAATTTCCTGGCATAGCTCTGGTATACTGCCCAGGTTTCACAGACGTACAGCAATGAGGTCAGCACAATGGTAGTGTAGACCTTCTACTTCGGTAGGCAGTATAATACCTCTTCTCTCCCACACTTATCTTTGGAGCCTCTTAAACACTAAGGTAGCTCTGGCAATGTGTATATCAACCTCATTATCAATGTGTACATCTCGGAAAAGTATACTTACCAAGGCAAGTGAACTTATCCACAGCACTGAAAATTTTTCCGTTTGCTGTAATTGATGGTTACACATCTGAATTATGTGGTGCTGGCTGGTGGAGATCCTCTATTTTCTTGGTCTTAATATCAGACCAAAATTAGTGCAAGTGGAAGAGAATCTGTTCATACTTTGTTTTATCTCAGCTTCAGAGCCTGCACTGCAAAGTCATATGTGAACAAAAAGTGACACACCAATTCTTCCTCCACTTTAGTCTTGGGTTGTAACCTTTTCAAGTTAAATAATTTACCCTCAGTGTGTTAGCTGAATTTGATGTCATTTTAGTCCTCATTGAAGATATTTGACAATATCACTGAAAAATCATGCAAAAAGTGTGGCAGAAAGTGCACAAAGCTGCTTCACTCCATTGGTAACTGGGAAAGAACAAGAGCATCATCCATCATCCAGAAGCCATGCAAACATTCCTTCATGGATCTAGGTGATGAACTTTTCCAGGCAACCAGATTTTGTCATTATTTTCCACAAACCCTCATGATTGACAGTATCAAAAGCCTTGGTCAGATTGAGGAACATTGTGTATAGACCTCTGTTCTGATCCTGACATTTTTCCTAAAGTTGTCAGGCAACAAACCCTATATCTATCATTCCTTGGCCTTTTCGGAAGCCACACTGGATTTCTGGTAGGTGATCACTTTCCAAGTGAAGGATCAGCCTATTGAGGAGGCCTCTGACAGTAATCTATACAGCAGTGACTAGGAGAGATCACCCTCCAAACCCCACCCCCCTTCATGATTGTCACAGGACAACATATTTCCTTTTCCTTTATAGAGATGAATAGTGTCATCCATGAAATTCTAGAAGATAACCTCCTCCTGCCATATAACCCAGAAGATTTCAGTCAGCTTTTACATGAGCAGTGGACCCCTGCCTTGTCAGTCTGCTGGAACAGAATCAACCCCAGGTGTTTTGCACAGGATCAGAGGCTAATAACATTCAAAACCTCTTCTTCAGTTGAAAGTTTGGCTAGAAAACAATTGACTTCAACCTGAGGAAGATGGTTAATGACTTCAGCATTGGTTGAAGATATTCTGTTGAGAATATTATGGAAATGTACAGTCCTATTCAGGATCATATCCTTATCAATAACCAATGTGTCTCCATCAGTGCTAAGTAGTTGAGATGCACCATAAGTCTTTGGTCCATAAATATCCTTCAGTACTTCATGAAAGCACTTTGAATTATTACTGTCAGTGTAAAACTGAATTTCATCTGCCTCAAGTAAAATACTTGAGTGAAGATTCTTGCATCTTTCTAAGTTTTACTTTTGATGGAGTTAAACTCTGGCTTCTTAGGGAAGTATGAACTCTCCTGCTAGGTCCTCTGGAGCTCTCATTTTTTGCTTAACAGTTCCTGAATTTCCCCTATCATTTTCATCAAACTAAGCTTGAAGTTTGTAAATCTTCTGGCAAAGATGAGTAAATACAGTGCTGTATAATAAATCTCTGAAAGCTGCTCACTCTCTTTCTGCTCCACTATTGCCAACCATGTTTTGGCTGAACTTTCTCTCCAAGTTAGCAACAAACTGTTCAGGCATGGAGAAGCACTATAATCTGTTGACAGTAAGTCTTCTGATAGTCATTTTGCCTTGGGGCTGCCACTTTTGTTGAATGAGAATGTATAGCTTGGAGAGTATAAGTCTGTAATTGTTCCAGCAATGCCAACAATTCCAGCAATTCCAACTCTACACCACACATTACCTTCATTGCTCTCACATCTTGTGTGTCTCTTCTCCTTATAATTATCATAGTCTATTAGATGCCAGTATTTGCTGTGAGAGTGTGTCCATGAAGTTTTATTGCATTTGGGTAAAGAGAATACAGTGTTGATGATGGTAGAATCATGAGTCTTCAGCAATAAGTGACCATTGCTATTGCTATTTACACCTTCATTCTTCCCAAGGACTCCCTGCCATGTCTAATAATCTGTACCTACTCTGGCATTAGAGTCACCCAGAATTACAAGCTTGTCCTCTTTTAGCACTTTGATGATGAGGGTCTCCAGGTCTTCATAAAATGTTTTTGACCTCATTAAGGATCATCATGGTGGGAGAATATGTATTGATGATGGTTTCATGACATTCCTGCAAGTGGCAATCACCTAGTCATAAACCTGCATTTCCCACTTTGAGGAGGCATATAAGCTTTTTGACTAGAGTTCATTTCAAAGCATATACTACTAGCTCCACGGCACTCACTATCACTGTTGCCACTCCAAAAAACAAGAAAACAAACCAAAAAGATTGTACCTAGCTTTGACTTTGGTAAACTGGCTTTCATTTGCTAGCTTTGTTTCACTGAGGGCTGCTATTTGGATGTAATGTCTGCTAAGTTTTTTTTTACAGCAATAGCTGTTTGTCTTTCAGATCTACTGGATTTCATGTTGTCCAGAAGCATCTACATATTCCATGTTCCACTGGTGAATAGAATTATCTTTGCAAAAATTTTTGTACATTTTTTTTTGCATTTTGACTCTAGGATAGATTCTCTTTGAGTAGGCCAGCATTAGGTTAGGTTAAGCAGATAATTTTAGGGCATCTTTTCTAGCCCCTTCCTCACACTAGAAAGTGAGTGGTGTGGTCCCTCAAAAAAAGCTGCTCAGATACCCAGTGGCCTGCCAAATCCCTCTGCTGCTTCAGTCCAGTGAGCAGACAACCCTATAGTATGGGATACCTATCTGCAGCTGTGACTTCACAGTGACTACAGCTCCCAGTGTATCCACACCTGTTACTTTGTCACTTGCCCTATGCCAAAGGACTTCAAAGTAACTAAAAATGGTAAAATGAAATGGGTGATATCTTTTGACTCATGAATAAATTGGCTTTAAGTTAGACAGAGTTGCATGAAGTTGTAGGCCTCACTCTTTCTTTCAAAGTTCAGTGGCAAGACAAAAGTCAAGAGAACTGATAATGTCTTGGGATGGCTCAGAATCTAGTAGATGACCTTGGTGTCTTCTATGTCTAAGCAAGCTCTAAATGCTCCACAATTCCTGTTTCATCAACCTTCATGGCCCATTGGAACAAATTATTTACCTTTTCCTATTCTAATGGAGATGTCTTCACATACTTGAGATAGTCACCCACGTAATTTGACTATGGGTTTGAGGCCCATCAGTTCTCCTCAATCTTGTTTAACTGGTCTGTTGAATCAGTTTTACCAGGTTGTGACTGTTGTGCATGCTATAGCTTCTTGGAGCCACAGGTGAGAGTTGGATGATAGGTGGACACCAAAGGTGTACTTTGTCCAATGAGAGCAGCCCTCACATTGCCATTTCCCTCCTTCTGCCACTATGATCATCTATGAGGACCTCATCAGCCATGAAGAAATGTTCTCCTACATTTACAAGATCCAGGAGATTATGAATGAACTGTGCTTGGAGGTGGAGGAGAAGATGGACAGTAGGACAGGGGATACCATTGATGATTCACACATCGGTGGAAATGCCTCTACTGAAGGTTCTGAGGGTAAAGGAACAGATGCCACTGTAATCACTGCATTGCACATAGTAATAATCCATCATCTACAAGAAACTAGTTTCACAAGAGAATTAAAAAATGGAGATTTATCATTGGAAAAGATTAAATACACAATATATGGGACAAAATGAACTTTGAAGCATATCAAATGATAAACACAAAGACCAATTATTTGATAAAATTCCTTGTAAAATTGAGAGTGGTGTGGAAGAAACTAGATTCAGACTAATCCCTCACAGCATTTACCAAGATATTGTATATGTGACCTAAATATAAAATACCAAATTCACAAACAAATTAGAGAAATGTGCAAAAAAATGTTTACCTTTCAGATCTATGGATAGGGATAACATTCATGACCAAAAAGTAGAGAATCACAGAAGATATTATAAATTTTTTAAAAATAAATAATATAAAAATTTGTGCAAACAAAACCAAAAAAGCTAAGATTAAAAGGGAAAAAATAACCAGGAAAAACTCTTTGCATCAAGTTTAAATGATAAAGATTTCATTTAAAGACATATCATGAAATTATTCAATTTTATGAAAAGAACCATTTCTGCAACTGATAAATGATATAAAGAGATAGTTTTCAAGGGAGGAAACCTAGACTATCTATAGCCGTATGAAAAAAAATGCGCCAAATCACTATTGATTAGAAAAATGAAAACTAAAGTAATTTTGAGATTCTACCTCATACCCATTAGATTGACAAAACTGAAAAAAAAGAAATGATAAATGTTGGAGGTGTTGCAAAGAAAGAGACACTTGATGCACTTATAGTAGACCTTTGAATGGATACAATCATTCTAAAAAGCAATTTGGAATTACAGACAAATCTTATTTTATGTAAGTGTACTAATGTTCCACAGACCTCTAGGTAAAGTGACTTTCATATAATGCAAATTTTCCTGAAGACATGAAGGGAGTGAGGGAGGGAAGGAAGGATGAAAGGAAGAAAGAAGAGGGCAGATCACCAGTGGAGGGGCAGGCACCTAGTTCAAAGTCATACGGGGCCAGGATGGGAGGGGGGACAGGGAATGGGGGGCAGACAAGAAGGGACCAGACAGGGACACTGACAGCAGTGAACAGGCTACAAGTGGGTTGGGGACAGACATGTAGTACCCCAGTGTGGATTGACAGAAGACTCAGGGGCCAAACATGCTGGCCCAGGGGTGAAGCAGGCAAAAGTCTCTTCTCTCCATGTCAGAGGTCTCAAGTCACAAACTCTGATCCACTGGCTTTTGCCTTTACTTGGAAGGTTTGTTTGTTTTTTTGGTGGAGAATGTATAGGAAGTGGGGAGGGAAGGAAGGAAAGAGAGGGAGAAGGAGAGAGAGAGAGAGCAGTACTGTACAGAAAAGTTTATTTTTTTGGATTTCTTTCAGAATGCATTCCACAAAATTGTATTTACATAATGCAAATTTATGTAAAGCAAGAAGTGTCTGTATATACAAAAGCATTTTATTAACAAAATATTATTAAACCCTTTCACCTAGTTATACCACTGCTAGATTTATATCCAAAAGAGATAAACCGAAGAGGAAATGGTACTGTATTTACAAAATTATTTATAACAGCTCTTTTGTGGTGGAAAACTAAAAGTGTCCATCAATTAAGGAAATGGTTGATAAACAGTTGTATATGAGTATGATTGGATTCTCATGGTATAAGAAATGAGAAAATAGATGATTTCAAAAAGACATGGAAAGACTTGCATGAAATGTTGGAATGATGTTAGAAGTACCAAAACAATATACTATAATATCAATGTTATTTTTTAAAACAATTTTAAATATTTTTATGAGCTAGTGAAGAATAAAATGGTCAGGATCAAGGGGATATTTTTATATAGTTAAGATAGCATTGCAAGGACAAACCACTTTGAAAACTATAAGAAATGTGATCAACAAAATGAACATCCATGATTCCACAAAACCAATTCTTTCTCCTCAACAGAGAGGTGATGGATATAGGATATAAACACAGTCAATGAGAATTTTTTTTGTTTCACTATCCACATGTATTTATAAGGAATTCATTTTTCTTTTTCTTTCCTTTCCAATAAGATAATATATAGAAGGAGAAAAATAGATTTTTGTTAAGTAATTTTTTTAAATTACAGAATGCAAAAATATGATTAAATTTATCAAAACCTTCCAAATACCTATATGGGTATAATAATATCTCCTCAAATAATTCCTTAAATGAAAGACAATTTAAATAACTACAATGCTATACAATAGTCATGAGTGAGCCGTGACAGTATAATAAAATTACTATGCTGTATAAATTACAGATTTAGTTTAATACCCAATCAACTAAAACTATACTTTGCAGATCTAGACAAAATCCTGACAAATTTATTTGAAGAGGCAAAAGATATCAGGGGATAAACTGTTTTTCAGGGGAGGAATGACACTTCTAGACTTTAATCTACTTTAAAAATCATTGAAATAGTTTTGTACAGGTTAAAAAAAATAGAAAACAGATAGATAGACAAAAAGCATACTGAACATTTAAAAAAAATAATATATGCCTTAACCAAGTGTTTGCAAGACCCAAGACATGAATTAATTAGGGAAAAGCTCTATATTTGACAAAAACTTCTAGGAAAATTAGCAAGCAATATGGCAGAAATTAGAATTAGACTTGCACCACCATCTATAATAAGCTAAAAATGAACATAAGATTAAAGAGAAGAGGAAAGAAAATCAAAGTAACAAAACAAAGTTGAATCACTAAAATAATAAGAATAATCAGAATCAAGTTTATATCACTGTATGCCTGAAAAATTGAGAATTTGTAGGAGATGAATTTCATCCTCATTCTAGTGTTTCTTGCTACTGTCAACTGATCTCTGGGGTATCTCCTGAATTTTCCCTTTTATTAGGTAATGTGATATTTCTTATGAACAAAAAATGATATTTTTCAAAGTTCTTTGTTTTCTTTTTGAAGTTGTATTCAATCTATTGTCTTATGATCTCTGTTGATTTATCTCTTTGTGGGCTGGGTCTTTAGTCAAGTTTTCTGTTTTGATCTTTTGGTTTTTTCAGCTTTTCTCTGATATTCCCTTTTACTTGATATCGCTATTGGGAAAATGTATTCTCTTTAACCATGTGACACTAAAACATGTCAAGAATAATTTATATAGAACACAAAATTATTTCAATTGCATATGGAATTATTTGAAATATATGCGTATATATGTAAGTATTGACCCTTTGACACAGATATCCCAATACTATGCATGTACCCAAAGAAAGTCAATAATAAAAACAGATTCTGTTTTCGTAAAAATATTTATAACATATAAATATAACAAAGAGCAGGGGGAGAAACACATATATCCTCCATTAGGGGATTGATTGGTCAAATTTTGGTACACGAATATAATGAAATGTTGCTATAATATAAGCAAAAAAATATACAGGGATTTCAGGGAAGCATAGACATACTTATATGAATTAATGAAAAGAGAAGTCATGCAGAATTACACACACACACACATCTTTGCAAACATGTGAGACATAACCAAGATGTAAAGGAATTGATTTAAATTTATAAGAACAAGAAATGTTATTGCAAAAGATAAATGGTCAAATGTTATAAGTAAGCAGTTTTCAGTTAAGATCTTATGAATAAGTTTTACAAATAATTATTAATTAGTGAAACACAAATTAAAGCATATCTAAAATTTCACCAGACATCCATCATATTGGGAAATAAGACAAAAATTGTAATTGTTGAAGGGGAAAGAATACATAAGTACACTGTCAGTGGAATTCTGAATTAGTCCAACCTGTCAAAAAACAATTTGGAACTATAGCCCCCAAGCCACTAAACTGTGTTTACCCTCAAACAGAGTAATGCCACTTCAAAACATACCCACAAAAAGTTCAAAAAAGAAAAGGAACAATATTTGCAAAATATTTCTAGCAGCTCTTTTTCATAATGCCAAAGAACTTGAAATTAAAGAAATGCCCATCAGTTGGGAAATGCTAAGTAGGATATATGAATATAATGGAATTTGTATTGTGAGAAATGATGAAATGGGATAATTTCAAATAAACATGAGAAGACTTTATGAACTGATCCACATTGAAGTGAGAAGAACTATGTATATAATATATAGAACCATGTAAAATTACATGCAGAACTGTATATAAATAAACAGAACAATGAATATAATAGCAGTTTTAAAAAGAAATACAATGTTGCAAAAATATGAGACTATGGGTGTGAAACATTGCATGTATGTTGGGCTTGATGTTTTTGTTTTGTTTTATCTCCTTTTTTCTTTTATTCTTTGTTATAAGGGCTAGATTTAGGAGAAGAAAAAAGAGGGGTGGCATATTGGGAAAAACATAGGGGACATAAAACATAAACTATTAATCTGTTTTAATGAAACATGAAATCTTTTAGGGAGACAATTTAAAGATAAATTAAAATTTAAATGTTTCTGCCTAGACCCTCCTGATAAAAAAGAATTATGGCTTCCAAGTCAAAGGAATTGTTCCCAGCAAAAACAAACAAAAACCCTTCAAATATTGACCAGATAAATCCCTTTATAATATTTATAAAAACAGATGACACATCATATTTATTGAAAAACTAACAATTAAAAGGATATGATTTAGAGATGTTTTCAGAACACATGATAAATGTATTAAAAGACAAAGAAAATCCTTTCACAGTACAGTAATAAAAATTGTCAATATGTTCTTGCTATTGGATTTGTCATTTTATCTTTTGTTACTTCTCATTCTGTTTATTTGTGTCTAAATAATTATTATTAAATAAAAATAGAATTGAAATTAACCTAATGGGTACTCACTGTTTTTCACATGGGGTTCAAAATAGTATGCATTTTGTTCATGTACTCTTTGTAACTTTAACATGGCCTTTGAATACAACATCCCCAAAGTGTCCTTATTCAGTTATAATTATTTCCTTTAATCATAAGAAATTCATTTGGGGTTATGAGAGGTATCTATTTCTATTCTTGTTCAGTTTTTATTCCTTTTTTATGTTAATTGTTCAGCTTCAATAATACATCAGCCATTTTACTTTACATTTAGCTTTTTTACCTAGAAACTATCTGTAAACTTTCTCACTATCTGATTTCTTATAAAATACTATCATTTTAAACCAATGCATTTCTTTCCATAGTATTTTTATTTGAATGGGTACACTGTCAGGAAGGGTACTGTGTCACATATCTATCTGATATGATATTATACTGTATCACATATCTATCTGATATATTAATGTAAAAATTCATTTTTATAGATCTTGCCACTTTGAAGTGACTATTATATTTTATTTCCTTTTTTACTCATCTTTTTAAATCCTATTCCAGGTGCTGGAGTTCCTCAGTTCCAACCAATTGTCTTAAATGGCCGTATCCAGGTTCTCACAAATGGTTCTTTGTTGATTAAACATGTTGTAGAAGAGGATAGTGGATACTATCTCTGCAAGGTCAGCAATGATGTGGGAGCAGATGTCAGCAAATCCATGTACCTCACTGTTAAAAGTAAGAGACAAAATGCCTGTTTAAATATCTAAAAGATTTTTTGTGATATGTATTTGCAAGTTATACATTTGTCCCCACCTTTTATCTTTTCCCAAGTTCCCCAATTCCCTCTCTATATATTTATTTCTGGAGAATAAACCTTTAACATGTCTTAAATGCTATGAAAGGTGACTCAGTAGTAGTGACTGCTGGGCCTGGAGTCAGGAAGACCTGAGTTCAAAACCTGTCTGAAACACTTACTAGCTGTGTGTCCCTAGGCAAGTAATTTAACCTGTTTGCCTTAATCCTCTGGAGAAGGAAATGGCAAACCATTCCATTATCTTTGCCAAGAAAGCCCCACGAATGGTATTGATGTGCTATGGTTCACACGATTATAAAGAGTCAGACACAAGTAAACAACTGAATAATAACAAATGCTATGAAATTCAGAAATTTTGTTTCCTGTTTCTATTCTACCAAAAGTGGCTGGTACAGGTTGTAAGGTATCTAACAGAAGTGTATTCTCTAATACCTCTGGCACCTACAGTTTTATTGTAGTGTTATCATTATGGGAACATCTTATAAGTTGGTGATGGAAATAATTCTCTTCAAAGTTCTATTTTTATTTATCTTGTTATATGTGAAATGATTTTTTCATATGTAATACATATAGGATTTCTTCTAAAGTTTACTATGAATCCATACACCTGAAAAAAAAATGGCCAAAACACACTAAAGCTTTACTTCAGCATCATCCTTGGGATTCATGCTATTGTGCCACTTTAAAGTTGAGTGCATTATATTCACTTCTTTCTGTATTTTAGTGATAAATTGATTAATGATGGGTTCTGAAATTGAGCTAATTCACTACAAAATGAATCCCACTTCATAGCAAACAAATACTGTTATGTCTGTCTATAAAAATTGCTGTCAAGAAATCTAATTCATCTCTTGGTATAGAAGTGAAAAATGAAAATTGTAAGCTACATTTTGACTAAATCTTAATCATTTAGAAGAAGTAGTGACCTCCTCAACAGGGACTAAACATGAAACTATGCAGTAGATCAACTGTGAAAGGTAAAGAGATGGAAGTGAATCTGTATTCCAAAATACATTTATATGTTTAGGTCATCCTTAAAAAGTCAAACAATACATTATATTAAGAATATGTTGGTGGGGGGGGGGTGGAGTCAAGATGGTGGAATAGAAGCAGGACCTCCCAGCTTCTCTGGCTTCCACCTTCTCCAATCAATGTAAAAAGGGGACTTTGAACAAACTTTGGAGCTGCAGAACCCACAAAATGACACAGAGAAGCTAACCTTCCTCTGAGGACAGCCAGGCAGGCTGGCAGCAAGCAGCCAGAGCAGCACTCTGGGTGCTGAGCCCAGGCCCCCATGAGCCAGAGGTTTTGGCCCCAGGCTGGGTCTGACCAGCTGCTAGCCAGAGGGACTCCAGATCAGCAGCAGCTATGGCCATTTCCAGAATTATCAACACACAGATGCGAAGGACAAAGTGAGAGGTCAGTGCAGTCTGGACTTTGGGACCAGTAAGTGGGAGTATGTCAGCTTTTGCCCCTGGGGTGAGAAGCCGCTGAGATGCTGGCACAGGCAGGCAGCGCCATGTGGCAGCTTCAGCTCCTGGCCTGCAGGGTGTAGGGGGACTAAGCAACCAGTCTGAGGGGTAATCGCTCTTGCTTTAACCTGCTTGGATATGGATTGCAGTCTAGGGTGGAGGTCCTGGGGTGTGTGTCCAGTTTGCCAGAGCATGTGGAGGCCTCAGAGAGGCCACCCATCTAATACCTCCAGCAGCTGAGAAAACACCAGCATTTGGAAAGAAAGTTCCCCTGTCTGGTGGCAGAGTCCTACTATGGTAAAAAGCCCAGGGGTCAAGTGACTGAGGGGTGACATGACCAGGCAAAGGAAACAAAGCAGACAGAAGATTCCAAAATTACAATCCTCTTTTGGGGACAAAAAGAAGCAAAGCATGGAACAGGAGGAAGACAGTGAAGTCAGAACTCCTGCACCAAAAGCTTCAAAGGGAAATATGAGCTGGTTACAGTCCATAGAGGACCTTAACAAACAGATAAGAGAAGTGGAAGAAAAATTGGGAAGATAAATGACAGCAATGCAAGAAAATTATGAAATGAGAATCAATAGCCTGACTGAGGAAAATAACACCTTAAAAAATAGACTAATTCAAATGGCAAAGGAGACTCAAAAAAGGCAATGAGGAGAAGAATGCCTTAAAAAGTTGAATTTGACAGATGGAAAAAGAATCTCAAAAGCTCAATGAGGAGAATCATTGCTTCAGAATTAGATTGGAGCAAATGGAAGCTAATGACTTTATGAGAAATCAAGAGGCTGTTAAACAGATCCAAACAAATGAAAGAAAAGAAAGCAATGTGAAATATCTCATGGGAAAACCCACTGATCGGGAAAACAGAACCAGGAGAGATAACTTAAAAATTATTGGATTACCTGAAAGTCATGATCAACGTAAGAACCTAGAAATCATCCTACAGGAATTTCTCAAAGAAAACTGCCCTGATGTTTTAGAACCAGAGGGCAAAATAGAGGTTGAAAGAATCCACTGATCACCTCCTGAAAAAGATCCCAAAAAGAAAACTCCTAGGAATATTATAGCCAGGTTCCAGAATTTCCAGATTAAGGAGAGAATATTACAAGCAGCCACAAAGAAACAATTTGAATATTGTGGAAACACAATCAGGGTAACACAGGATCTGGCAGCTTCTACATTGAGGGATTGAAGGGCTTGGAATATGATATTCCAGAAGTCAAAGGATCTGGGATTAAAACCAAGAATCACCTACCCAGCAAAACTGAGTATCATGTTTCAGGGGAAAATGTGGTCATTCAGTGGCATAGAGGACTTTCAAGCATTCTTTATGAAAAAACCAGAGTTGAATAGAAAATTTGATTTAGATACAAGAAGCAAGAGAAGCATGAGAAAGTAAACAGGGAAAAGAAATCATAAGGAACTTGTGTAAGTTGAACTATTAACATTCTTACATGGAAAAATAATAATTGTAACTGATGAAACTTTTTCAGTATGAAAATAGTTGAAGGGAATATATATATATATATATATATATATGTTTATATACATATGTATATATATGTGTGTGTCTATATCAGAGGGTATATGGGCATATGAATACATATATGAATGTGTGTATATATGTTTACATAGATAGAGGACACAGGACCAATTTAAGAGGAAAGGATGATACTTAAAAGGTGAAATTAAGAGGTGAGAGAGGAATATAATGAGAAGAGATGGGGAAGGACAGAATGGGGTAAACTATCTCATACAGAAGAGGCAAGGGAAAATGGTTACAATGGAGGGAAAGAATAGGAAGGCAAAAGGGAATGGGTCTACCTTATTCCCATTGAATTTGGCTTGGGGAGGAAATGAAATGCACACTAAATAGGTATCTCACCCTACAGGAGAGTAGGGGGGAAGGGGATGAGAGGGGGGATGATGGAAGGGAGGGCAGGCTTGGGGGCGAAGGAAGTTGGAAGCACCCAATTTTGAAAAGAGACAGGATCCAAGTAGAGAATAGAACAAGTGGGAGGTGGGATAGGAGGGAGGGAAATATAGTCAGTCTTTTACAATATATCTACTATGTTATTGTTTTGAATTAGCCACACATGTACAACCTATACTGAACTGCTTATCTTCCCAGTAAGGGTGGGTAACAAGGGAGGAAGGGAATGAATCTGGAATTCAAAGTTTTAAAATCAAATGTTTAAATATATATATATATATATACTATTATTCATACTATTTTACATGTAATTGGGAAATAAGATATACAGGCATTGGGGCATAGAGATCCACCATGCCCTACTGGAAAAGTCAAAGGGGGTATGGGAGAAAATATGGGAGAGAGAAGATTGGAGGAGGGGATATCCTGTGGGACTGCTATTTTGGGGCGGTGGGTAGGGGAAAAATGGGGAGAAAATTTGTAACTCAAAATCTGGTGGAAATGAACGATGTAAATCAGAAGTTAATAAAGCATTTGAAAAATGAAAAAAAAGAATATGTTAAAAGTAGCTCTAATACTGGCATTCATTTAAATATTGATATTGAGGTTAAATATGGAGCTTAAAAGTCATCAAATAGTTAACAAAAGGCTTGCTTTGCTCTAACAAGGCAAGGAGATGCAACCAGGGTACAGTAACGCTTAGTTTTTTCTGGACATGCTCCTTCCTTGCTTCCATATATCAATACAACTGGTTTTCAGGATGAAAGATATGGGGACTTTGGAATGTCTTAGGAAATCCACCAAGTCTGAAACACCCAGAGACTTGTTAATGCTCTTAGGTGGCCAAGAAACTCCATTGGGGAAAGCAGGGGTTCAATGAAGTTATAGTTGGCTTCTTTTTAGGGAAAACTAATCCTCGTAGATGGCAGGAAATGGCAAACTACTCCAGTATCTTTGCCAAGAAAACCCCAAAGGAGATCACAAAGGATTAAACACAACCGAACAACAACAGGCTTTGTAGAAAAAGGTCTTGAGAACTTGATGGTTGTCTGAAGATGGTTCAAGTCAAGTCCCCATATCCTTCACCCTGATAACCATTTGTAGGGGAGGACAGGAAAGAAACTGCATCAGGAAAAAGCTGAGAAGTATCAATCCGTTCACTGTGGTAAGGTACTCTCCATGAACAATGTACTTTACCTAAACCTAGAATTGCCTTAAAGGAATAAAATATTTATTCACCATTTTTTGAGGGGATAAGGTAGGGTAATTGGGGTTCATTAACTTGCTTAAGGTCACATGGCTAGTTTTGTGTTAAGTGTCTGAGGTCAGATTTGAACTCAGGTCCTCCTGACTCCAGGGCTAGTCCTCTATTCACTGTGCCACCTAGCCACCCCTATTCACCATTTTTTTTTATGTAAGCAACAGGTAGAAATACTCAGCAAGCCAGAATAAACTAATAGTATACTAAGAGGGTGGAGGAAACATGCTCTTCTTGTATTGATTTGGTAGAGTGATCTTCTTTGTGAATTTTTTAAATTCTACTCACCAACAATGACCCCCATGAATTTGAAAAAAAGAAAGCACACTGTTCCTCATATGACCTGCCTTTATCACCAGTTTGCAAATTGTTTTTCTTTTTTAAAATTTATTTCTAAGAGCATCTGTATCCAAAATTGCTATTCCTGGGCTGTATTTCCTCCTAAAGTTTTTACTCTAAGTCCCTGGATTATCTCCTTCCTTCAGTAAGGAAGACCCTTATCTTTTCCCTATTTATGTAATTTATGGTTCAAAGGGCTGGATGCCATCCTCATTGGTTTATATCAATCACTCAATCCACACAGCCAACAGGGTAGAATTGGTGAAAGTGGAGAGAAGACATGTCTTTCCAACATTGATTCAAGTTCCTGAAGGGAGAGAAAGACTGAAAAGAAATGAAATTTGGAGTATATGTTCGTTTCTCATGTCCCTATCCCCTGTTTGCTACACTAGAGACTTGAGCAATTTTTCTTTGGGTGAGATCTGGGACTCTCTTGGTTGAACTGAGTTATCAGTTCCCAAAAGAATTGCTCATTTAATCTGTGTTGTCTGGTATATATTCTCATATATGTATACTATCTGATGTCTGTTTTGCCTTTGACTTGGATAAATGGATTTCTTTGTTATTTTCTGTGTGTTCATTGGAAATGACATCTAGTGGAAAGGAAATTAAACCTTGGATTAAGTTTAGGACACCCCCTTTCCTATTAAAGAACAACAATCAGGAATTTAACTTGAACCTAAAAGTCACATTGCCTACACTAATAGAAACAGATATAATTTCAACAACTCTGGGAAATAGTTACTACCATTATCCCCATTTTACAGATGAGGAAACTGAAGCAAACAAAGGTTAAGTGACCCTGGGACCATACAGTTAGTAAAATCCTAAGGCAAGATTTCAACTTGTCTTCCTGACTCCAGGCCCAGTACTTTATATACTTCATCACCTAGGTGCATGAAAATTCATTGCATAGGACAAGGTTAGTTGAAGTCATTTGTTTAAAATAGTTTCTTTTTTCATTGTTTATTGATCAGTAAGTTGCTTTGGCCTACATTTTATAACTAATGTCTTTTTATTTCCTCTTCTTGCTTTGGCATTAATATTGTCCCTGTCCAAGAGTCTCTCTGCCACCAAAGGCAAGCTATATTTCAAAATCATAAAAGAAGGGGATTGCAGATTTTTCCTTTTTGAGTAATCAAAATTTTCTGCTTATTAAAAGAGAAGTCAGCATGTTAAAGCAGTGGATTTTTATTCATATTAGGAATTTGGATATCCAAGAGGGTTAATGAGTTCTAAATAGTTCACAGAATAACCATGGTTGAGTCTTACTGTGGGAATACTGGAAAGATCACTCTGGCCTCATCTATTTTCTAAATATTTTCCATCAGAACCACTCTTTCATACTTATGACATCTCTAGACTTATCAGGTTTGGATATTTTTATTTGTTTTTCTTGGACAGTGTAATAGCAAGCACCCTAGCATACTCAGAATGGCTGCTAGCACAGGTTCTTTGATCTGCTTTTCTAAAGGAAAATAACTCAAAAAGGGTTAACAATCTACTTTAATCACACACACACACACACATCATTTACTTAGCTCAGGGGAAAAAGTCAACACCCTGAACTTCAGAAAATACAAACAGAAATTACAAGCAGACAAAAAATACAGAGAAAATAACATAATTCAGTAGACCATCAGACAGGGCTTTTAGCTGTCTGACCATTACATACATACATAGTTACCAGACAAAGAAGCACCAACATCTGAGTTTTCAAAGCTGCAGGGCTCAATGGCTACCCACAGTCTCATCTGGTCAAATCACATAACTCTTTCCATAACGGAGTCCCAAAGCAAAACCTTACCTCAAGGGTATATATAGCCTTCTCCAGGGTCAGAGGACATCACAATCTTCATGACCCACAGCCTAATTACAAAGTAACAAAAGGTATGATCCTTCTTGAAAAACAAGCCTCCCCTAAGCAAGCTTTTCTCCTTGGCCTCCAAATGAGGCCCATTAAGGGGCAGGGAAGATCTTCAGATTCCCTTACCGTTACAGACAATGACACAGGTAGTGAAGCTTCTTGGAGGCAAAAAAAGATTACAGGTTGACAAAAGTTTGGAAAAAAATCCTTTTAAAACTATAACATTCCACCTGTACTTTTGAAAAAAAAAATACTGTCTTCTGTGAATTGCCTCCAATAATCTCTTCTTGCTCAAGCATTTCCATTTTTTCCTGATATTCTAATTTCTTGACATCAACCTATACACCTGGTTAATGTTCTTCTATTTGAAGCATGCTCTCTATTGACTCTGTCACCAAGTCAAAATATCACCTTCTCTTCTGATCTAAAAAAAGTAGTTTTAACCCACTGCATCTAATTCAAAACCAATAATATTTATTAAGCATCCATTTTAATAGTTTTTTTTTTTATTTTTTCACATTACATGTAAAAACAAATATTCAGTTAAAAATTTAAGTTCTGGCCATGTGACCTTGGGCAAATCACTTAACTCCAATTGCCCTCTGAAAAATAAATTAAGTTCCAAACTTTCTCCCTCACCTTCTTCCTCCCTAAAATAGTAAGCAATCTGATAGAAGTTATATATATGCTGTCTTGTAAAACATATTTCCCTATTAGTCATGTTGTGAAAGAAGAAGCAAACTGAAAGAAAAAAACTATAAAAAATTAAGTGAAAAAATTATGTTCAATCTGCATTGATATCCCATCAATTCTTTCTCTGGATGTGAATAGCATTTTTCCTCATGAGTCCTTTGGAATTGTCTTAGATCATTGTGTTGCTGGGAAGAGTTAAGTCATTCAGAATTGATCATCATACAATGTTGCTTCACAGTATACAGTGTTCTCCTGGTTCTGCTCACTTTATTTTAAATCAGTTAATGTGAATCTTTTCAGGTTTTTCTGAAATCTACCTATTCATCATTTGTTAGTGCACAGTAGAATTCCATTAAATTCATATACCACAATTTGTTTAATCATTCACCAATTGATGGGCATCCCCTCACTTTCCAATTCTTTGCTACCACAAAAAGAGCTGATATAAATATTTTTGTACTACTAGGTCCTTCCTCCCCCTTTTTAAAAATTTAATTGAGTAGACTTTGCAGTGGTATTGCTAGATCAAAGGGTATACAGTTTAATTGTGCTTGGAGCATAGTACCAAATTGTTTTCCAGAATGGTTGGATCAGTTCACAACTCAACCAATGATACATTAGTGTGCCAATTTTCCCACATCCCCTCCAACATTTTTCATTTTCTTTTTCTGTCTTATTAGCCAGTCTGATAGGTATAAGGTAGTACCTCACAGTTGCTTTAATTTGCATTTCTCTAATCATTAGTGATTTAGAGCATATTTTCATATGACTATAAATAGCTTTGATTTCTTCACCTGAAAACTACCTATTCATATACCCTGACCATTTATCAATTGGGGAATGGCTTGTATTCTTATAAATTTGACTACAGTCTCTATATAGTTAAGGAATGAGACCTTTATCAAAGACATTTGCTATAAAGAAGAGCTTCCCAGCTTTCTCCTTTCCTACTAATCTTGGTTGCATTTGTTTTGTTTGTTAAGCACCAATGTTTTGCAGGTAATTAGGTAAAGCATTAAGGAAAATACAAAATTTAGATAAGATATGCAACCTAAGAGGACTTGCAATGACTCTTAAGCCTAGGGTATCTCCTGTGACTGGTCTGCCTAGTTGAAAACATTGATAAAATCAGGCACAGAAACTCCCTATTATCCAAGTTCCTGGCACATACTATAGGATTGTAAGGAGAGTTGGTTTGTGGAAAAACTCCAGCTCCCTTCACCTTAATCACTAGAGAAGACCTCTTTTACACACACACACACACACACACACACACACACACACACACACACACACACCTCACTTGATATTATATAATGTTAACTACATAGTGTAGCTTGGGTAAGTCTAAGGTTTTCCATTTGGTCTTAGAGGTTGGTGAAACAGCCAGCCAAAAAACTGAGCCCATAATATAGTTTTCCTTCATGCACTGCCCTCTCTAGCCTTCTCTAAATGATCCTAATTGAACAGGAACTTTAGAAGATTTCTCAGGCCTTAGTGAGGTTGAAGGGACCCTACTGACCTAGTGCTGAATTTTCCTTTATTAACACTCCCAAAACCTGACTATCAATAGCTTTCTTATGAACTCCATGTTTTAAGAACTATGTTCCCTCCTGAGGATAATATTCTTTCCCCTCTGTTCACCTGGCTAAATGGAGATAGCGTCTGTGAATCTTCTCCCCATTCCCTGAATCATTATTCAAACAGATCACAACTTCCTAAACCATAACTGTCTCAGAGTCTTGCCTCAAACCTCGGATTGATCAGCCCACAGCTGTGATGGCAATAAAGATATACCATTCTGGTGGGGCTCCATCCTTATGGCAAGGTCAAATTGCTCCTGAGATCAACTGAGCATAGGGTATGACAGGCTTCGGGAGGTTATAGAAATCCAATCTATTAAATACATTTCCTTTGTAACTTCACTCCTTTCCCCCAGAGATCCCTACTGGCAAGCTAACTGCAAGGGGAACTCATCTTTATAAGGCCTGGTATAAATAGAAACCCATGTCAGTCACTTAAAAAGCAACAAAGAACATTCCTCCTCTAGAGGCTCCAAAAAATTTAGTTGACTGTTAAAATAAGTCTTCCGAGTTCCCCCACACTGTGGAAGTATTGCTTTCATTAGACCCACCCCTCAGCAGACATTATTCCAAAGGCTCCTTCGGTTTCTGTCTGAACTTGTCCAGCAACAACCTCAGCTTCTGGAGACAGGGTAAGTAATAGCTCCTTCTCCCTCAGGGCAAGGAGCTGTTCTTCATCCCAGGAACACTGATAGGAGAGAAACAAGGAGTTTTCCTAGTATTGGTGGGAATTCCCCAATCTCTGCCCAAATCTACTTTCTTTCTCCTGTTTCTGAGTTCAACACCACTGAGACAAAGACTATAGGGTGAATTTCTGACTGATAGTCCTTAGACTCTACCCACATTAGGAGAGGGTCCTTCATTTGGCAGCCACCAGCTCCATGAGCCCATACAAAACTGAGCCCATAATACAGTTTTCCTTCATGCATTACCCTCTCTAGCCTTCCCTAAATGATCCAAAGGGAACAGGAACTTTAGAAGATTTCTCTGGCCTGAGTGGGATTGAAGGGACCCTATTGACTTGGTTCTGTCAGTTAAAACTCTCACAGTCAGAAGATCTCTTCCACTAGATTTAGAAATTCATGAAGCATAGAGAAATGTGGCCTATTCATGGTAAAAGAATTCCTAAGCAGTTGGACATTTCAAGTGAAATTTCTACAATAGGGTAGATTGTCATTAATGTTTCTCTCAAACAGTAAACTGATACTTGATTCTTGACTTGCAATTATTCTGTCTATTTAATTCAGATTTTGTGATTCCATACCAATAATGAAAAGCAATTTATTTTATTGCCAGTTCTGCACAGGGTCTAAGTGGCTTCTGTATGTATTTTTACTCTATTTTTTAAAAAGCATCCCTTAGCAAATCAAAGCACAAAGTTCTTTAGGGTCAGTTACTTTTTGAGTCTAATTAAAAATTATTTCAGATAAATATAGAGCTCATATTCTTAGCTTATACTCATATACACAGGTGTGCACATATTGGTAAGGTAGAAAATAGTGCTTGAGGCAGATGAAGCAAGCTGGAGGTCACCAGGCTGTGACCAGTAAGAAAAGTGATCAAAGAAGTCAATGACTACCACCCCTTAGCCTGCCCCAAAGATTTCTCCTGCCTAGGGTTGAGTGGGGGAATGATGTGGAAACAAATGGTGTACAAAGGGTTATGAGTTGCTTTTCCGGTACTTTGTGAAGCCCCTCGTTTATTCTGTAAACTGAAGGTGCCTCATAGTCCTTTCCCCCTTATCTTGAACTTGTACCAAAAGAATTTATTTTGTCTCCCTTATCCTGTATTCCCTGGGTCCTTTAATTTATAAATTGTATCCTCCTGCCCTATCCTTATATCCTTAAACCATGAAATATACCCTTTGTCTCACTCATCCTATGTCAATCTGTCCTGTCTTTAATCTTTAACCCCCCATAAAAACCTTTAAAACTACATCATCTTTCTGAAATCTCTATATAAGCATAATTGCCTCAAATATTGGGGCCTCACTTAGCTTTATTGCTAAGGAGGCCTGTGATGAATTTTCACATAAAATAAAAAGCTTTCATTGGCTAAAAGAGAAGGTCTAAATGAATTCTTTCACACCTGAACTAAGCACTCCCAAAACTCTGCCCTCAACACATGTGAACAAGATTACACAAGATTAATTCCCTTGATCTCTGCATCAGATTTTCCTATTATTATTACAAGCATAAAATGTGTATATGTATTTGCATGCATGTGTGTAAATGCTACTTTTATGAAGTAGCCAATAAAGTACTTATACTTTCTGAAATACAGGTAAGAAGAATGATAAGGCTCTAGGCTAGCATTATGGTCCATTCACATTAGCTATAATCAATTTTGTATTCTTGGCATTTGATAACCTTTAATCTTTCTTAAAAATAATCCATGTCTTCCTGTGTTTTCCAGATGTTCGTGTCAATCCTGTTACTTTCTTCCCTTTACTCATGTCCTATCCTCAAATCAAACAGTTCCCTAAAACACCTTTTTCATTTCTTGTATCAGTACTCTGTGGGATTTCTTTCCTTTTTTTGCTTTGTGGAGGGCAATTGGGGTTAAGTGACTTGCCCAAAATCACACGGCTAGTAAGTGTGTCAAGTGTGCCAAGTATCTGAGGCCAGATTTAAACTCAGGTCCTCCTGACTCTAGGACTGGTGCTCTATTCACTGAGCCACCTGGCCACCCTGGGATTTCTTTCTATTAACTGAGTATAACTAATACATTTTCCAAACTTTGCTAATTCACCCTAATAGTCTGTTTATAGAGAGAAGCAGAGATGCTCTACTATCAGTGGATAGTGGTTGATTGTATTCTTTTCTTCAAATTGAATGGGGAGGGAAATAAAACCTATTGAAAACAAAATTTGATTAGATAACAAATGGCTTAGCACATAAGCTAACAAGGTTTCTTTTTTATGAATCTGTTTCCATAATTATTTTCTTTTGTTATTTCATCCAACAAGTTTATGTTGAGTTATATTGTCATATAATGTGAAATAAGAACAGAGGCCTCTATTCAACGTTCTCAACAAATAAATTTAACCAACATGTAATCCCACTATTTGCAAGATATTGTGGTAGTTCTTAAGGACAGAAAATTCATGCTTTCAGGATATTTATATTTACTGCTTTTCATACACAAAGCCTAAAAATGATTAAGCAGAATTTTGTTTTAAGTTACTAAGGAGTCTTAAGAAACCCTAAAATCTGATAACAGTCTAGGTTTAAAAAATGAAAAAAAATAATTATAATGGAATAATATTGAACTAGTTTTTGTTGTTGTTTTTAAACTTTTAGTTAGCATTTCCCAAAATAGAAAAGAATCTTAGAAATCATTTAGACCTGCAGTTCTTAACTTGGAGTCTGTGAATTAAATAAAGGAAATGATAATTGTTTTTTTCAAAACAATTGGTTTTCTTTGCAATCTTAAGTAGGTCATTTTATGCATTTAAAATCATTATTCTGAGAAGACTCTATATGTTTCACCAGACTTCTGAGTCCAAAAACATGCACAAAATATTTAAGAACACCTGGCCTAGTCCAAACCTGTTGTTTAAAGATAAGGAAACTGCAACCTAGAAAGGCAAGCACCTTGCATGCTAGTTATGCAGATGGTAAGAGGACTGAGGTCCTCTAGCTCAGAATAAGAGTAAAACTTTCCCACCAATCAACTATTTGCATTGTTTTAATTGTTACTGAATTTTTCCTTAGACTGAGTCCAAGTCTGCCTTTCCTTTTTTTATTCAATCCTCCTAATTTTGCACTCCAGGACCAAGCAGACAAATATCTTCTACTTGGCAATCATTTGAGTACTTGGTCAAAAAAAGGAAAATGAGCTATATTTATATTTATAGCAGGTCTTTCTGATGGTAAAGAATTGTAAATTGAGGGGATGCCTATCAGTTGGGGAATGACTGAACAAATTGTGCTATGTGATTGTGATGGAATACTATTGTACTATAAGAAATGATGAGCAGGATGCTCTCAGAAAAACCTGAAAAAACTTACATGAGCTGATGCAAAGTGAAATGTACACCGTATAAAGTAATAGTAATATTGTAAGATTGTGAATGACTTGTGAATGTCTTAGCTATTCTCAGTAATACAATGATCCTAAACAATCCCGAAAGACTTATGATGAAAAATGCTGTCCATCCCCAGACAAAGAACTGATGTTGTCTGAATACAAATTGAAGCACATTTTTTACTTTATTTTTCTTTAAATTTTTTTTGGTCTATGTTTTCTTTCATAACATGCCTAATATGGAAATATGTTTTGCATTACTACACATGTATAACCTACATTGAATTGCTTGACTTCTCAATGAGGGGAGGGGAAAGGGAGAATGGAAGAGAATTTGGAATTCATAGTTTTAAAAAAAATGAATGTTAAAAATTGTTTTTACATGTAATTTGGGAAAAATAAAATACTAAATAAATTTTTAGAAAATAAGTAAATACTTGATCAAATAAGCATGTATTAAATGCTTGCTATGTGTTGTTAGGTAATGTGCAAGAGTCCAGGGATACAACAACAAAAAGTAAACACTCCTTGACTTCATGAAGCTTATGTTCTCTAGGGAGAGAGAGATGTGTCCATATAGGTAAATATAAAATATATACAAAGTAAACATATGTTTAACCCCAGTTTCAAAAGTCTCTCTCATAGAGTCTTTGAATGCTTTTACCATGCCTTGAGAATGTTAAACCAAAATAAAACACCACAAGGGTCTTTAATCAAGCAAGGGAATTTCAATTTGGGACTTGTGGTGAGTACAAAGTGTATGCAAGGGCACTTCAACAGGGAGAGTCTTGAAAGCTGTTACATAAGTTGCTTTGCAAAATGGTCAAACATCCATACAGAAAGCTGGGGAGACTCAGAGAATGATGACATCTGTCTAGAATAGCTGTCCCCATGCCCAACAATTGTATGATTTTGAAAGAAACCATACAATCATTTTTACATGGTTTGGGTAAGCTCAATCATATTCAGGCCATTTTTGGCTAAGGGATCAGCGCAGGGGTGAGGGCAAGGTCAGTCTATAAATAACTGCATTAAATATTCCCCCTTTTTGGTCAAAACAAATTTAATTGATCAAGGGAGGTGTCAAGTAGTTTGATGCACTGTTGGACCAGGATTGGATTAGTCACCTTAGTCCCAAGTTTTGCTGAACAAGCAACATCTGAAAAGGAGAAACAGAAAAATGATAATATTAGTCTAAGGAGGGAGTCCAGGTACAAAAAGAGCCAGCAAAAGGTCACCAAACCATCAGTGGTTAGAGGGATCAGGCTCAACCTTGCTACAGAAAGAAACGTCTAGTACACAAATAAATTCACTTAAAGTCATAAATTTTAAAAACACGTTTGCATTTTAGGATATGCTCAATACACAGGTGTTAATCCCAAATCAATGGTAAACCTAGGCAAAAAATTACTTTTCTGGGAGGAAGCATAAAATATTCCAGAAGTTATTCTCTAAAAACAAACAACCCCCCCCAAAAAAATCTGATTGAGCTGAAATTCTTTTTACAATACAACAATGTTTCTAATTTCATAATGAGCTAATTAATAGCTATATATTCTGGTCCCACAAACTCTTATACCATTGTCTAATAATTCACATAGCATTTGAAAATAAGATAACATATACATGAGTATGTAACTATAAACAGGCACATGACAAGGTCAAATACCCATTTAGATAGTTGTTCAGTGTATGGAAATGACTATAATCTCAGATTAAAAACAATAGGAGGTGCTAAGGTATTACAACAATTATATGAAGAAGGAACTATAGTCTAACAAGCCCTGATTATAGAGATTTTGCTATCAGAGGAAGAAGCGGGTTGGGACCACTATAGCAGTGTCAACACTAGTCCTCCAAGCCAAAGTCCAAGGGCACAGAATGATTCAATATATGTATAACAGGATAAAACATCCTTAGTTCCATTTAATTTTAGGTGAGATTGGTATAAACAGCCAAGTGTGTGATAGGATGCCACAGATAGTCAGAGTTAATCAGGGAGGAAGATTTCTTATATGGGAAAGTGAATCGAGTGTCATACCTTAACCTTCCCAAGGTCTCTCTTCCTCTCAATCCCACTCCAATCATTTTCCTAGGGACAGATATCCATTGTTCATAAATCACTGACTTCATTTCCATTGAGCTGCTGGCATTTTCCCTGATGGAAACATCGACTGGAGGACACAACAAACCTGAAAATGAAACTTTAAAAGAAAATTCACAGCCCCAAAAGATTTTACCTCAGAAAACAAAGTCTCATTAATCAAAATAAGGTTGAATACATTGTTATCAATTCTCTCTAGTTGATACAATAAATTACTAGCAAATAAAAAGTCATCAGGCTTTCTAAAATGGTACAAAAGATTCTACACAACATTCTTTTCTTTTAATATTACCCTTCGTCAAATACAGCTTAAAATTGAAACTGACGTAAAAAGGCAGTGATTAGAATTTACTAGAATAATCATACTGTAAGTTCACATACACAGTGACTAGATGACAGAGTTTACTAATTCTTTAAAGCAAAAATATATTTCTGAGACTGTGGTTTGTTAAGACTAAGTTGGTTAAAGATGTAACATCAGTATAGACTAATCCAGATGCAACTTCGTAATTCATAATAAACAGTCTTATGCTATAAACAAATTCCTAATTACTCTCCCCTCTCATCTAGGAGTGTTTGCAGTGGGAGACAGGATTTCGTTTTCTAAGTGTGTTCTGAAAGTGAGCTACTGAACCTTATCATAAAAACCTCTAATAACTTAACCAATAGTTTCACAGTTCTTTCTAAGTGATAGCCAAATAATTTCAGATAAAACTTCTTCTTTACTATTGCAAAACTTCGAAGTTTCTGTTTTCTTATAGTACTTCAGAATATTACAACACATGATCAGTAGGGCTGACATAATAACATAACAGCTTTCAAATGCTTTGTTTTCTTTTAATAGTTCACTTCATAATCCGGCAACATTCAGATCAAGAGAGAAGCTGTATTCCTAACAACATATCTGATATAGTAGTTTACCAAATTTCACAAAAGAAGAAAATTTAGAAATGTGATAATTCACAATATCATGAATTTAAATTAACTGCATGAAGCAAAATTCAGTCCTAGTCAGATGATATTAGTTTAGTCAGATGTATTTCCAAATTACCTTACACAGAAAATCATCCTATCACATATGGCTTCCTTAATATAAGCTGATTTATTATTTAAGCTGATATATCACCAATGTGATACCCACAGCAGCTGCTATGACTATGCAGGAGTATTTCCATGTTTGAATCGCAAGCTATAACAGACTCTCTTCTTCAAAGATAAAACCAAGATATTTATCCATATACCAGAAAGCCAAATCCACAATGGTAATAAATAAGTTGATACACATTACCAGTGCAGGAAGCACTGCTGTCCCCAAGCCTTCCTTCCATCAGGCCTCTCCACAAACAAGCTCCTTTAAGTAAAATGCCCCTCTCTCACCCACACTAGCTGTTCTGCCTCTCTCAGACTCCTCTCTCTCTCAGCTCCACCTCACTCTCACACTTCCTGCTCCACCCTTTTGGCAAGCTCCTCCTACCACAGTCTCCATGTGACTCAGAATCATGTGACTCAGGCTTCCATGTGACCCAGGCTCAAAGCAGATCACATAGACCTATTAATGGGCAAGAAAGATCTTCCCATTCCATTAGCAATACATTAACAAAACATCCCCACTTACAAACTTTCCCACTCTAGTTATGAAACTAGCTCTTTCATATCTGGATCTCATAACTCTCAGGTTTGAGCATTATAGAACTTTCATGAAGAGCACAGTTGAAACAAATTTATAACCATGTCTAATTGCAGATCTCAAACATACCAATAAAACAATGAAGAAATTATTGAAACTATTATTATAATCTTAATAAATAATATATATATATATTTGACATAGCAGTTTTTATACAACTCTTTAACAACTGAATTTATAACCTAATAATATTAAATTATAAGAAAAGTCATTTTTTCTAAATATATGGGCATTACCAATTTTCACAATATAAGCATTAACAGTATTAGAAAATACATATACAGCTTTACCAGTTTGAATTCATGCCTGTTATATACAATTTAGCTCAAAGTGTATTGGGTTCAGTATTATAAGTCATTGCTGTTAAAATTTCTTATTCTAAGATTCTAGGTAGAGGACTGATTTTTGACCCAGACAAAAACTTTAAGGAGTTTTGTCTGATGCTGGCCCAAGGAGATGCATCTCAAGTCCCTGAGGGTCTTCACAAAACACAAAGATAGTTAAAATAATATGCATGATATAAGGAAACCCTTAAGGTATTAAGTAGTAGTCATAACTAAAGCAGAATAGAGCACTGAAAATAACAATAACCCACATTTCTATAGTGCTTGATGTATAATATGGACAAGATCTAAAGTTAAGCACTTAATAAAACAAGAGCTTTCTGTAAACCACCCTGAAAGATGATTAGGCAAGATTACCAGATACTTATCTAACTTTACTTGTAGCAGACTCAGAAGTCAAAGCTTAAGAAAATTCTTAGGACAGTGTGGTATAATAGATAGGGAATTGAATTGAATCTTTTCCTTTTGTAATTTCTAGTTTTCAATTAAAATTAAATCAGTGTACTTTAACTTGAGCATGGGGCTTGATTTCAAAGTAGATAGAGAAAAGTTATAGAGAGCTATGAGGAAACTAAAAGCAATGACTTCTTTCTGAGATTTTAAATGTTGCCATTAATAATTGTAAAATCCAGGTTTGAACTATGTTAAAATATACTTTTAAGTGGGATGATTGTGGTAGATTAGAACCTATTATCATACTACTGCATTTAAAATATTTGGCAGTGGATTAGCTGGAAATAGTGGACCATATATTCTGAAATGGTTTGAACAAATGGTCTTATGTAAAACATGTAATTCTAAATAATTGAAATTACAACTTGAGATTCTGTGTGATACCATTTGGGAAATAGATCCAAGTGTAATTGCATTTATTGTGGTCTCATTTTAAGTGAAATTTGCCTCTCCTAATAAAATGATTTTAATAAGTCAGATTTTTATTGTACTCATTGCCATTAAGACAACATGTTAGAAAAAAATGCATGGATCTAGCAATTTGTTAGTTGTGTCGCCTTAAAACAAGCTACCTCAGTTCATCAGTCTGTAATGTGGATAAAAATAATATCTCATATCGATTTGATAATTCCATTTTATTAGAAATATTGATTAGAAAAATGTCCTCATCTTTGATTCTCTTGGGTTATTGATTTAATTATTGAAAGACTGATGTAAATATATTTTAAAAACTCTTTAGAAATATAGAATAAAGGGGTGATGCTATCAGGGATAGATGGATCAAGTGAGGGTTTGGGGGAATTAGAAATACATGAGGTTGTTTTACAGACAGTAGGGAAACAGCCAAAAGACAGGCTAGATTGAAGATGCTATGAAAGATATGAGGCGATTGAGCACGTGCGGTAGCCCGAGCACATGGGGGGGAAACGGGCTTGGGCGAGCTGCATCGCCTACTGGAAATGGGCGCCCGTGCCCTTCAGGACCCATCATTGCACCTCTTCTGGACCTCTGCTCAGGAAGGGATTTTAGCCGCTTGATGACCTTTGAACACAGGGTCGGATTCACCCTCCAACTGTAATCTGGATTCCCCCATCTGCTGCAGAAACCTCTTCTTCCTGCGAGATCTTCAGCCCTAGAATTCACACCTCAGAAGTACGCCTTAGCTCTTGAAACCCCTGACTCTGACTGGATGGCTTCTCCCAGAACTTTTGTTTAAGGAGGATGCCCTGGCCAGCTGCAATCCAGCTTCTCCCATCGTGTCTTCCTAAGCAAAGAACCCCATTGAGGTGGGGGGAAATGAGGAAACTTGCTCCAGACAAGTCAGAACACTACCAGCTTGACCACCGTCTCCCCTTGGAAACTGTTGGAGACAATCCCAGGAGCCTTGGGAATAGTAGTGCTTGCAGCCTCCGCAGGCATCATCCTAGAAAGGAATCCCTATCGAGATGCAGCCTGGTAAAAGCTCCTTTGGGGGCTATGGATGAAGCTATCAAAGTCCCAAAAGAAAAAGTTCTTGGCACTGCTTAATGGCTCAATATCAGAAATGGATATGATTTTATCAGTGCAATTGATGTGAAAGACAGACCCTAAATTCCTTCATTACCATGTTGTCAAACTCAGCAATTTTTACACTGTTGTATTTATTCCAATTTGCTTTCTGTTCATTTAGATATGCATCTTTGAAAAAAATTAACTCATGAAAAAATGTTAAATGTTTTATGCACATCAATAATTTCATTATTATCCTGTATCATTGTAACAGAAACTCTAGTCTCTCTAACCCAAGAACTCATTGAAATATGGAATTTTTCCATATGGCTTGCAGCTGAAATCTTCCCTATGTGTTGTCTCTGGTTAGAATGTAAGCTCTTTGAGAGCAGGGTTTGTCTTACTTTCTCTCTGTATCCCCATTAGCACAGTGCTTTACACATATTAGGTGCTTAATAAATGCTTTCTTCTCCCACTCATTCATTCAAATAAATATTTTTTTATACATAAAAAAAGAAAGATATGAGGCTACCTTAGCCATAAGCTAGCAAGTCCTGACTATGTGAGTCAGCAGTACTTTGGAGATGATACCATGCCAGGAACAACTTCCTTCTGAACTGATCTTGTTACTTTTTTTTTGTAAGAATTGTGTTACGGCAGGTACTTTCAATATTCCTTTTCCTGTTTTTGCTGATTTTTATGTGTTAAGAGGATGCTTTTCTTGATCTTTGGGATAGCTAGGACCAAGAAGTATCCTAAATCAGAGATGTCACACATGTGGGCCACAGACGTTTTGCTTCCCAAAATACTCCCAAGTGTAATGGAACGAGATTAAAATGTAATTTAGAAAATTTAACCAAACAAATAAAAATATATTATAGATAGCATTACATTTTAAAACTAAGTCAAAATATGGCCCACAAAGATCCTTAATATGGATTGATTAGCCCCATTTCTCTATGAGTTTGATATGACCATCCTACATTGTCTCTCACTTGACTATCATCCCACAATTTCTCCATCTTCCAAAGATTCCCTTTTACACTGTTTTTAACATGTAATTTTTACAGGTTATAGTTTGCAGACTATGTATGCCCATTATGAAATTTCCCATTACCTTTTAGTTTCAAGCAATCAGTTGATTCTTCAGAAATTGTAGGATTCTATAATTGGCAGTCATTATTGGAAGAATATGGGTGCCTTTTTGTTTCAGGAAGAAACTTGGGGTCATTAAAAATACTGCTGAATTTCTCAAACATATTCCAGGCTCTATTTAATTCTGATTTTGATTCATTAGTCATCTGTAGTAAATATATAAGACATCTACTGATGAACCAGTTCTATATGTGGGCTATCCATCAAACTCCTTGTCATAATGTGTTTTAACTTGAGAGAAGTCTCCTTCTAATAATAATAAAATCTTGAGAGTTGAAAAAAGTCATCTAGAACTCACTAACCCATAAGTGTAACAGCAAGCATCCCAAGCATCCTCAGGGTTTGCTGCCAACACAGGTTCTTAGATCTGCTTTGCTAAAGGAAAGCAACTCAAAATGGGTTAACAAGCTTACTTTAATTAGTCAAACATATATTGTTTACCTAGTTCAGGGGGAAAAAGTCAGCATCCCGAACTTCAGAATACACAGACAGAATTATCAAGACAGAGAAACAGATCAAGTAGACAGTTTTCAAACTGTCCAACCATTACATCCATACCCAATCAACATCTGGGTTTCTCAAAGCCGGGGGGGGGCTCTCAACAACGGCTTCCCATAATCCAGATCAAATCACAGAACACTTCTCCAAGTGAGCCCCAAAACAAAGCTACACATCAGGGCTTATGTAGCCTTCTCCTGGCTCAGAGAATGTAACAACCTTATTGACTCACTGGCCAATCAAGAAGTATCTACTGAAAAACAAGCCTCCCACCCCAGGCTCATGGTGCACTTTAGCCTAGGGGCAGGGAAGATCTTTAAATTTACATTCCCATTACAGTAAGTCAACCCATTTTATTTTTAGCAGCTCCACTTATTAGGTAACATTGAGTCAAAATCTGCCTCTATATTTTCTATCCAATGATCTTGGTTCTGCCCTATGGAATGAAACAGTAAATACTTGAATGTAAACATGATAGATTAAATATGTTTGTTGAGACTGATCATGACTTCCTAAGACTTTTCTTTTCTAGATTATATAATTTCAATCCCTATTACTTTATTATATATGAAATAATTTTAAATATACACACTATCCTAGTTGCTTATCTCTGAATATACTTAGTTTTTCCATTGTCAACCTCAGAACATTATGTATCCTTTAGTCTAGCCACAGAAACTGAATATAAAATCATATAATTTTAGATCTATAAGAGTATATCGTGCTTTTGCTGTTATTTAAGCAATTAAAAGCCTCTGGCACACCACCTCCAACCCCAATCAAATGTACATTGATCTATCAGGCAGCACACTTTGGGTTCAGAAGCTCTTTAAGTCTCATCTAAGTCATGCCAAATGTAGTTTTTGTGTCATCTTAACAGAAACAAAGAGTAAATTCCCATTAGAACTTGTAGTACCACATTATACTTACATTATTCTATGCTGTCTCTTTCTTCCCCTGTTTTTTCCCAAAATCTAAAATTAAATGTATTACCCAATTTCTATATCTATGTCATATCTAAATGTTTATTTCAACATTACACAGAAGACAATAGTATTTCCCTCATTTTGCTAATTTATTTGAACAAAGAATAAACATCAGATATTGCCATGGATCACAGTTAGCAGGTCACTCATATTTTTTATACCGCTTGCAGAAGGAAAAAGGGATAGAAGCTGAATCCTCCCAGACTCTGCTCATCGTCCAGGTGTATCTTTCTCTTTATCCATCATCTCTGTCCCACCTCTGTTGTATCAGTAGCTAGAATCTTGCATAAGTCTTGATCAGCAACACTTGGTTATAGGAATAAACTAGTTTTCCCACTAGAAGAAAAAAATGATCTCTCTTATCTACATGGATCATATTCTTTGCTAAGTCAAGGAGCTTATATAAGGCAAAAAGTTCTTAATAAAATAATTCCATTATCAGAGCCACCATTATAAAAATTTCCTAACATTCAGAGAGAATATCAGAATTTAAATTCTGTATATTTCTTGCTAGTTACTCACTTTTTCCATTTCCTTTGCCTATTTCATAGTAATCCTACTAATATAAGCAATACATACACAGTCTGATCAATCACCCATGGAATTTCACATAAGGGAAGATTTTTGTTTATTTTTTATTCTTGAAGAGGACCAATGACATTAGGAGGGTGATGTATGGACTTGCAAGTGAATTAGATTTAAGTGAGGTGGAGCCAGCCTCACTTGTTGCTCCAGAGCCATCTGGGTCCAATGGCAAGACATAGATCAGGACTGGAGATAGCCCAAAATGTGATGGAAAACCTTGGCCTTTGTAAACTAAGGTGTTTCCCAGGTCTCATTTGTCTGAAGCAATGCCCATTCAGTGATTAAGGCTAGATAAGAAATGAAGCAAAAGGGGTGGCTAGGTGGTTCAGTGAATAGAGCACCAGCCCTGGAGTCAGGAGGACCTGAGTTCAAATTTGGCCTCAGACACTTAACACTTATTAGCCATGTGACCTTGGGCAAGTCACTTATCCCCAACTGCCCCTCCAAAAAGCCAAAAAAAAAAATGAAGCAAAAAAATGGCCCCTTTTTCCTAGTCTAAATGATCAGTGTGGGAGGGGAAGATCCTGTTTTCTTACAAGAGAGGGGAAAGGGAGGGGATAGGATCAAGCACACATTCAAGTCTCTAGTATATGTCAAGCCTTGTAAACAAAGACAAAAACAAAACTGGTCAAATTCCAGGTAGTACAATATATAACTTTTCTGCAAGTTTATCATAAAGATTTATAGAAGTAAAATAGTGTACTACTTCTGAACATTTCATGTAAGAGAAAGCCCTTTCAAAGACCAAATTAACAATAAACTTAAATAGTATGGAAGCTTAGGAATAGAGTACCCACTTGCAAGTGGAAGTGAAACAGGAGAAAGGGACAGTTGAAACATCACTCTACAAAAGTTTTATCAGCCTCTTGAAGAAGAGAAGCAGTTTAACCACAATTTTTTTCCCAAGTAATTTTTTATATATGGCATGGCAAGCATAGGAAACTTTGGTCAAGTAAGATCCATTACAAATTCTCTTCCCCAACATCCTCCATTAGAGTACTGTCACTCTTTCTTGGCTTTATCTCTTTGCAATTCCATTGAAGATTTCCTCCTTGATTCACTCTCTTCTTTGATTACCCAAATATGTTCTGATCCAGTTACCTCTGGTATAACTAAGTGATTTTTGAAGTTCTTGCCTTTGCTAGAATACCACTCACTTAAGATCTCACCACCATGATTGGATAGCCTTAGTCTCTTACCTGTTACTGAAGAGTAAAGTCACAAGAACTGTCAGTGAGTCATTATGAACCTTGGTTTAAAAAAGTGAATATCAAAGAAAATGATGTTAATGTACTTGTACTTCTTTCTCCTTTCCAGATGTCTCTTTGCCACTCATTCCCACCCCACTCCTCCACTCCCCCACCAAAAATACACACACACACACACAGACAAATTCAAATGTAGAAGTGCCATAAGGACTTGGAGATCTATAAAAATATAACCTTATCTTAAATGTTAGTAATTATCTTTTCAATTTGCTTAACTTTGGGGGGGGGGGTTGCATAGTGATAGAAAAGTATGTATATGTAAATATATGCCTAGAAATTTTTTCCCTCATCATTGGAGAAGCCGTGATGGATTGTATTCTATTCCCAATTTGCCTTTCCTCTGCCACTGTCTAATAGGAGCTCTGGTACATTCTGCAAACGTGTAAAAGCTTCCCTAGACACTTGTTCTTGTTAATAGAATGCGCCCCCCACCCTTTTTTGTCCTAATGAGCTATCTGTAAGATGAACAAGCTCCGAGTGCTGCTTGCTGTCTCTTCAGACCTTCAGTAGGGCTTTGATTTAAGCACTTGCACTTTAATCACCCATCATGTGTCGTTATCCCAACAGGCAGCGGCAGCCTCAAGATACAAACTCCAATAAATAGCACTGAAAATCACTGAAGCAATCCTTTGTTGATTTTCTTTTACAGCTATTCAGTGGCAGATCAGCCATCATAACAACCCAGCCTGTAGCAGCAGGGTAAAATTAAATGTAAAGTTTTGTTTAGGGTAACTGCTATAAAGCTTGAATTTTCCAATTTTTTTTCCTTTTAGATTCCTAATTCCTTTCAGACCTCATAACACAAAGCCTGTAGTGGTGGCCTAAAATGAATACTATCTTAAGATAATTGCTAGTGCACTCTACTACTTAATTTCAAGCACTTCTGTATGCAAATCCTTACAGAAGTGGTTGGATTAGTTTTCTTTAACATCATCCTGGAAAAAAATATGGATACAACTTCAAGCAGATTGTCTAATTGCTCTCATATCTTTTCCCTCTTCCTTTTTTGCCTTCTGAAGTTAAGAATCCAGCAATATTTGTGATAAGCTGTTCAAATTAGAAGCTCCTCAAATAATCATTTACTGTGGTACTGTGCCTCTGTGCTAATTAGCTCATCAGTACTGGTTTGGGAAATCTCTGTTTTTAATATGGATGTTTCCTTAGATTGTTTTCCTAATGTTGAACTATGCCTCCATACATGGCATAAATTCAACTTGGCCCCTGTGAACAGTTTTGTGGATGAAACTGTAATCTTTTTGACATTTTTATTTAAAACTTTTACATAGATATTTATTAATTATATTGGTCTTTTTTTGTGCCTTATTCTACCCTGGTTAGGTATTAGAGTTATGTCTGATGAAAGGATTGTTATAGGATGATCTCTTTCCTTGAAACTTGATTTGATCAGGGCACTAAAATTTGTTCTACTGATATTACTTCCTCATTCTTTGAGTACAAAGCAGCCACAAGATGCTTCATAAGCATTCTAATACTTGGCCAGTAGATCATGATAGGTAGCTTGGCAAGGGGATTTTACTCAGATGGATGAACTTATATTGTTCATTTTGATATCCTTCTCTTACTATGGCTAAGTAAATCTGTCTTTAAAAGAAATGTTGAAAGACTGTTGAGTGTCTCATTTTTGTTCCAACATTGAACCTAAATTTTCCAGACTAGTCTGAATCAGGACCATCCCAGGCCATTACTTATACTGTTTTACATTCTACAATTATCTTGAGAAGCTAATTTATTTAACAGATGTACCAATTTGAGCAGATCATATGTACCTTTGAATTTACCAATAAAAATTGAACCCCATGTTGTTGTATATATGGGTTAGCAAAATTCCTTTGGAACTTAGTGGGAATTTCTTTAGATCCATTAATTGCCTTTAGGATTAGGGCCAAATATGACCAGATTTTCCTATTGATGGTAAAGTACTAATACTAGTCCTATGAGATTTAAAAAAAAACTATATTATTACTTTATAATTATACCAGGTATATATAATATATTGAGCAGCTAGATTCAACTTCCTGATTTCAAATCTAGCTTCAGACACTTACTAGTTGTGTGACCCTAGGCAAATTACTTAATCCTGTTTGCCTCAGTTCCCTATCTGAAAAATGAGCTTAAAAGGAAATAGCAAACCACTCCAGCACCTAGGCAAAGAAAGTCCCAAATGGGGTTATGAAGAGTTGAAGATGACTATAATGACTGAACAAAAATTATAAATGTAATATGCATGTAAAACTATAACGATACTGTATAATTTAGCTATAAGCTAAGTTTATTGGCAACATCTATTGTATATGTAATCAAAGACATTTTCCTTTCTTCCTTTCCATTATTCATTTCAGATCATAGGATTTAGAGTTGTAATGGATTTGAGATATACTATAGTGAAATCACTTTCTAGTACAGATATAGGAACTGAGATTCAGAAAGGTTAGATGACTGGCCTAAAATTACCCAACTTTTAAGGAGCAAAATGGGAATATAAATCCATATTTTCTGATTTGAAATTAAGCACTAATTTTATTTTACAATACTGTTTCTCCCTAAATACTACAATCTCTTGATAGTAGAATTTATCTCTGTCATCTTTTTTCTTTCCATTTTCTCCACATTCTAAAATCTTGTACTCTTCTACCCCTGATGTTTTCATTCCTTATTGTTACCTTTTAATGACTGAAATTTTTTTTCACTATGAACACCTAGAAAATATAGTCAATTCCATTCCATTAATAAATACTAAGCAATTACTATGAGTAAAGTACCATGCCAGATGCTAAGAAGAAAAGAAATAGTTCCTATCATCCAGGAATTTACATTCAGTTGAGGAGACACCACACATGCACACATGCACAGTTAAGTAAGTGCAAACTAATTTGATTAGGGAGCAAATACAAACAACTTTGGGGCAGGCTGTAACTAAAAAAGTTTCAAGATGAAGGTAGCTTTTGAAATGAGTCTCCAAAAAAGCCTGAATCTATCACATTAACAAAGAAGTTAATACACCATAACACCACAGAGAGAAACACTATTCTTTAGCCTTCCCACAAACCAACACTCATAAGCCTAGCTGTCTGCCTGGGTGTGTCCTCTCCTCCCTCCAGCTCTAACTGCTCTGATTCCCAGCTTTCTGTGGGCTCTGCTCCACCCTTCAGCAAAATTCTCCTCCCAGAGGCTCCATGTGATTACATTCAGCCAATTAGGGGGCAGGGAAAATCTTGAAATCAGGGAAGGTTTTCAAATTCCCTTAGACTTATTAAGGGGCAGGGAAGATCTTCAAAATTCCATTACAATTACATCTAGCCCAAAGATCTTTCATGTCCCTTACATAGCAAAAATACATCAACAATGCATTTTATTACATAGGTTAATGGGAGTTTAGGGGTAATTGGTGTCAACAGAACTTTACAACAATATAACAAGGATAAGAGAAAATAAACACATTAAACAATATCTTAAGGTGGGGGCTTGGGTGCAGACACCACATCATTACCCCTCTAGAATGAAAGAGGCTGAAAATCTTGGGGTAATGGGAGAAGGTCTCTTCTTCCATAGCTACTTATGTCTGAAATTGGACATAGAGCTGTCCCCACCCCAAGAGGTCCCATTCAAGAAGTCAGGTCTTTTTTTTCTTTCTTTTTAAAAACTTATTTATTTACTTTTAGTTTAAAACATTCAGTTAAACAATCCCTTGTTTTTCAAAATTTTTCCCCTTCAGTCTCCCACCCCTCCCCCCATGGAGGTATGAAATCAAATATAGGATCTACAAATACCTTTACATTAACATTAGTCAGGTTGTTAAGTAGGATCATAACCAATGGAGTGAACAATGAGAAAGAGGAAGCAAAACAAAATGGAGAGACAGAGAGAGAGAGAGAGAGAGACAGAGAGAGAGAGAGCAAGTAGTTTGCTTCAGTCTGCATTCAGACACTGTAGTTCTTTCTCTGGATGTGGATATCTCTTTCCATCATGAGTCTTCTGGAGTTGCCTTATAACCTTACATTGCTGAGAGGAGTCTGTAATTGTGTATAAATTTCTCCTGGTTCTGCTATTTTCACTTAACATCAGTTTATATAAGTCTCTCCAGGTTATTACAAAGTCCATATGCTCCTCATTTCTTATAGCACAATAGTATTCCATTACATTCATATACCACAATTTATTCAGCCATTCCCCAATTGATGGGCATCCCCTTGATTTCCAATTCTTTGCCACCACAAAAAGAGTGGCTATAAATATTTTTGTACATATGGGTCCTTTTCCCACTTCTATTACCTGTTTGGGATACACCCCTAGAAATGGTATTGCTGGGTCAAAGGATATACACTTATTTATAGCCTTTGGGCATAGTTCTAGATTGCTCTCCAGAATAGTTCGATCAGTTCACAACTCCACTAACAATGCATTAGTGTTCCAATTTTTCCACATCCTCTCCAGCATTTATCATTTTCCTGTTTTGTCATCTTCGCCAATCTGACCAGTGAGATGTGGTACCTCAGAGTTGTTTTGATTTGCATTTCTCTAATCAGTAGTGATTCAGAGCATTTTTGCATATGCTTATCTTTAATTCTTCCTTTGAAAACTGTCTGTTCATGTCCTTTGACAATTTATCAATTGGGGAGTGACTTTTATTCTTATAGATTTGACTCAGTTCTCTGCATATTTTAGAAATGAGGGCTTTATCAGAGACTCTGGTTGTAAAAATTCTTCCCCAATTTTCCACTTCCTTCTTAATCATGGTTACATTGGCTTTATTTGTACATAAACTTTTCAATTTAATGTAATCAAAATTATCTGTTTTGCATTTCATAATGCTCTCTAACTCTTGTTAGGTCATAAAATCTTTCCTAATCTGACAGGTAAACTATTCCTTGCTCTCCCAGATTGCTTACAATATTAGCCTTTATACCTAGATCATGCATCCAGTTTGACTTCATTTTGGTATATGGTGTAAGATATTGGTCTATGCCCAGTTTCTGTGATACTATATTCCAGTTTTCCAGCAGTTTTTGTCAAATAGCGAGTTCTTATCCCCAAAACTGGGGTCACTGGGTTTATCAAACAGTAGATTACTATAGTCATTGACGGCTGTGTCTCATGTACCTAATCTATTCCACTGATCCACTACTCTATTCCCCAGCAAGTACCAAGTTGTTTTGATGATTCCTGTTTTATAATACAAATTAAAATATGCTATGGCTAGGCCACCTTCCCTAGCATTTCTTGTCATTAATTCCCTTGATATTCTGGACTTTTTATTCTTCCAAATGAATTTTGTTACTATTTTTTCTATCTCCATAAAGTAATTTTTGGTAGATTGATTGGTATGGCACTAAATATATAATTTAATTTAGGTAAAATTATCGTTTTTATTATATTAGCTAGTCCTAGCCACAAGCAACTCATGTTTTTTCCAATTAGTTAGATCTGACATTATTTGTGTAAAAAGTGTTTTGCAATTAGGTTCATATAGGTCCTGGATTTGTTTTGGCAAGTAGATTCCCAAATATTTTATAATGTCTACAGTAACTTTAAATGGAATTTCTCTCTCTATTTCTTGCTGTAGGATTTTGTTAGAAATATATTGAATTGTTGAGGATTTATGTGGGTTTAGTTTATATCCTGCAACTTTGCCAAATTTATTTATTGTCTCAAATAGTTTTTTACTTGATTCTCTAGTATTCTCTAAGTTATATATCATCATATCATCTGCAAAGAGCGATAGCTTAGTCTTTTCTTTGCTTAATTTGATTCCTTCAATTTATTTTTCTTCTCTTATTGCTACTGCTAACATTTCTAGTACCAAACTGAATAAGAGGGGGTGATCATGGACATTCTTCTTTCACTCCTGATTTTATTGGAAATGCTTCTAGTTTATCCCCATTACATATAACATTTGCGTATGGTTTTAGGTAGATGCTGCTGATTATTTTAAGGAAGACTCCATTGATTCCTATACTTTATAGTGTTTTTAGTAGGAATGGGTATTGTATTTTGTCAAAAGCCTTTTCTGCATCTATTGAGATAATCGAGAGTCAGTTCTTTAGCTAGCATCCAGAGCTTGGTCAATTCCAGGTCCATGGGTAACACATCACAGTCATGAATAAGAGGTGACATCCAGCTTAAGTGATCAGGCATCTGCAAGCAGAGGGCACTAAGCCTGCAGAAAACAAATCTTGCAAACAAAAACCAAAAAAAAGAGACAGATATAGGGTAAGCCATGCTTCTGGAATCCATGAATCCACTATCATAGCCTCATTCACAATAGAACATATGAGTTTGGGGTACAATTTGGTAATTATCTCCTCAGTAAATAACAGTTACAGTATTTGATCCATGTTTCTAATATATGGTCAAATTAATATGGGGTCTGTAATTCCATCTGTGTTTTTCTTTAATCTGAGCTGGGTCTTGCCCAATTTGCTATTCTCCCAGAAGGTGTGATGGAGTTGGATACAAGGATGCAGGAGGATCTGTAGGGGCATTTCTTACTTCTCTATTCCATCTAATATTAAGCCCCTTTTTGGATACATTTTGTATAGTTCATTAGTTGGAATACCATCAATTCTTCCAAAATCTACCCTTGCTCTCAATAGAACAATAAACAATTCTTTTCTTGTCAATCTATTCTGACTTTGAATCCACTAGGTATTTACTCTTCTCTCTCAAGAAAATTTATCTTTTCTAAATTACCCTTAATCACTTAGCTGTGACATCTTATACATTACCTCCAAAAGAGGGCACATATTTTACCAATTAGTAAAGTCAGAATTAGGTGCTTATAAGCAGAAGGAGCTGTCTTCACTATGGTATTTCCATAAGTAACTGCTAAGGTTATATCATGATATACATTTGCATCTCCACCTTTAACTTTCTCATACAATCCCTAAGAGAATACACTAGACCACATAGAATCAGTGGGATACATTTTATTACATACCTCAGCAGCTAAAACTAACAGATTGGTAATATTGTTACCTCTTTGAATATGATAATCTCTAAAAGCTTGGGGACAAAATGATAAATTTCAAAGAATCCATAGTATCTACCCATACTCTTCTGGCTCCTTCATCACTGAATATCACCATCTAAGACATGTAAGGATTCTCTCATTTTTTTGAGTGAATTTGCTCAATATTTCAGTAGCCTCCTCCTGAGTGAAATCCTCAATTATCTCCTTGAACTTTTTTCAGTCTCCCTGGTTCTCCTGCTTTCTTCTTAGTGTGAGGCAAACTTCTGCCTTTTTAAAAGCCTCATCATTTAACACTGTATCACTTTCCACCCATGAACTCTCCAGCTAAATTCACCCTCTGCCAAAACTGCATGAACCTTCCTCCTGTTACTTTTATGCTTCTTTTTCTGGGCCAAATCCCCAACAGCCCTCCCTTCTACCACCTGGGAACTTCCAGCTTGCTCTTCTAAAGGAGAACCTGAACACTGTAACACAGAAAATTGCTCATTCAAAACAGCTAATTTCTTTTACATCTGAGTTTTTTCTTCTAACAGTTTATCACTGCTTTTATATATAATACAGTAGCCTGTTAGTAAAACCCAGTCTCTTCTAATTATCCCTTCCAGTTCTCTCCCTGGTTTTATTGGTATTCCTTGCAATCATGCTTCTAAATCTCTATGTTCTTCCTTCTGCAGCCTCAGTTTCCAGTTTTTACGGAGTCCTGTACTTTTAGCCCACTCCCCTGCTATAGAAGAATAAGATAAATCCTCCCATCCTGGGATATCCATCTCTTCTTTTAAATCCCTTCTGCCTCCAAATAAAGGTACAATATTTCATGACCCCATCCTCATCGCCAAATGTAGCATCAACACAATATTCACAGTGCTGACAGTGACTGTAAATATGCTGACATAGTTCTTAATTGCAAAATATAACTGACTCTCCCTATAGAAGATAGAAGCAAAAAATTTATTTGGAGACCAGAAAACCAAATCCCAAAACCAGAAAGTGGAATCCATCACAGTAGCAAAGAAGTCAATACACCATAAAGCCACAGAGAGCCACATCATCTTGACTTAAGGCTGGCTCTCAGATTCCATGGTTCCTCTTTGGTTCTAGCTCTTGCCTGAATCTCTCCAAATGTCACTTGTATTCAAAGGCAGACAGCTTTCAGCTACTAATCTAGCTCCTCATCCAGTTCCTGTTCCATATTGAAGCTCACAGTGTCTAGTCCACCTCAAGTCCTTCAGAGTTTCTGTTTCTGGGAAGACAAAGCTTAACAGCGCCAAAGCAACATTCATATACATTGTGGCAGCACCATCATCAATTCAATATCTCCCTGTGAAATCAATAGAGACCCACCAACAAGGTCCAAGTGGTCAACACAAATCATCAACATATAAATCAACACAAACTCACAGACAAGGTCTGAGAAGTCAACACAAATCATTAGCAAAGTCCCAGGAACTCCAAAACCCTCCTCCAGGACTTTTGTAAACAGAGAACCAGAAAATCTTCTTTTAGGGCTTCCAATAAGGTCCCAGGGCTTCTATAAAAAGTATCACAAACAAACATCAACACAGACAGAACAGACAAACATAGAGTACCAGGATACCACAAGTTTTCTCCTTCTTGACTCTGCCACCACAGAGTTCTCATCTCAGTTCTGCTCAGTTCTTCTCAATTCTCTTCTCAGTTCTGCTCAGTTCTCAGTTCTCACTTCTGCTCTCTCCAGCCTGGGCCTCTCCTTATATATGGTCGTTAGCTCCTCCCCTTCCTGTTGTATCAGCAACAGGAGTTCACAATTTCTAGGGTACACAAGTTGTGGGGTTCACAAGTTCTGTTCCTCAACAAGGACTTGATACAATCATGGGCAGGAATTGAAAAAAGGTATCAAGTAAATAGCTGAAACAAGGTTTTACCTACTTCTTTGCTTGCCATTACATTCCACCCTTAAGGAAAGGATGGAGAAGGGAATAAGCATTTTATATAGAACTTACTCTTTGAATGGGTCGATGAGAAAAATTTGCTCCAATGACCAGGAAGGTGGCTAAAGTAGGTGCTATGGGGTGCTTAGAATTTGGTCAGACATCACAGATGTCAGGATCATCCAATGCATACTGGGCCATCACCAATCATCTGGACTTTTGTCTTGCCACTTGACTTTGATGACTTGGAAAAGAGAGTGAAGCTGATGACTTTGTGCAACTCTGCCTCACTTGAAAGTAATTCACACACAAATCAAGACAGCACCCCATGATATCATTGGTCCTCTTCGAAAATGAAAGATGAATAACAACAACCATTTGCCATATACTGTACCAAGCACATTTTGACAAATATCATCTCATGTTATCCTCACAATAATTCTTACAAAGGTATGTGCCATTATTGTCTCCATTTGAGGAAATTAAGGTAAACAGAAGTTAAGTGACTTGCCCAGAGTGACACAGCTAAATAAGTGTCAATGACCAGATTTTAACTCAGATCCTCCTGACTAGATCTCTATCCACTGTATCACCTGACTAGGGTCTTTTTTTTTTTTGTCCTGGATTTTAGGTAGTACAATGATTCTTTTTTTTTTTTTAAGCAATCGGGGTTAAGTAACTTGCTCAAGGTTACACGGCCAGTTATTTCTGGGTGTGGTGCTGAGTATCTGAGCCCAGATTTGATCCAGGTCATCCCAACACTGGAGCCGGTGCTCTTACTCGCTGAGCCACCTGGCTGCCCCTAAGCAATTGGGGTTAAGTAACTTGCTCAAGGTTACACAGCCAAGTGTTTCTGGGTGGGTGCTAAGTGTCTGAGCCCAGGATTCCATCTCCAGGTCTTCTCAACACTGGAGCCGGTGCTCTTACTTGCTGTGCTACCTGGCCACCCCAGTACAATGATTCTTGATTTTTTCTCTTCAATGTATTTTACAGGTCAGGTTTTTTTTTAATGAGTTGCTTTAAATTTTCTTATGTTTTGTCAGCATTATGACTCTGTTAATATTTCTTGCTGCCTCATGGCCTCATTGGCTTCCTTTTGATCCATTCTAATTTTTAGAGAATCTATTTCTTGCACGAGGTTTTGTATCTCTTGTACTAAACTATTAGTTCCCTTTTCTAATTTTTTCTTTAATTGTTATCATTTCTTTCTCTCATTTCACTTAAAAAATGTTTTAATGTAACTCTTTTTAAATTCTTGCTTCATTTCTTATAGGCTTTCCAGTTGAAATTGTGTCCAAACTTTTTCTCTGAGGTTTTTCTAGTAGATATTTGGTAAGCATTTCTAATAGGGGTATCTTAAATGTCCTTGTCATAATAACTTTTTCTTGAGAGACTTTATTTTGGAAGGTTGCTCATTCTTCCATTCTACTCCTGACATCAGATTTTGTTAGGACTCAGCACTGTGTACTTCTGAAGGGAAGATCTAGGCTGGTACTATTGTTGCTTTCTTTGGGTATTGAGAACTGCTTTTTCAGAATCTCATTGAGAATCTGGAAATATACAAGATTTCAATGGTCTTATATGGGATGGTCTGAGTGCTGCCCTCCTGTAATGAGTTCTGCAAGCTCCTGACCTGGGTTTAAGTCTGAACAACAGTAGAATACTGCTAGACTTAGCCACTATTAGTTAGCTGGGAGAACCTGCTTGTTTAGAGTCATAGAAGTATTGACCACATTGCCTGTGGTCTGAGATTTTTGCAGGCCTGAAACTGAACTAGAAACTGAAAGTAAGACCCTGTTCTTCTTCTGGAGTCTGAGCCACATCACTACTGCTTACTTCTCAAATGGTCCTTATGACCTCCCCTCAGACAAGTCTGCTCTTCAGTCCATGATTTGTGACATAGAACTGGATAGTGAGATAGAAAGCTTTCAGGTGAAATTTTTCTCATCTTGACTCCCTCATATGGGTCTGGCTGTGCCCCAGTATGGGTCTCAGCATGCCTTGGTATGGTCCTGGTACTTCTTTCCCTGGTGCACAATTTATACCTTCACTGAAGTGTTTCATACATGGAATGGAACATGATCAGGATCTATTTCTGGTACCCACAGATCTCTGTGTCTGCCTTTCTATGCTGACCTGGGATGGTAAAATGACTCATTGTGACTTTTTCTTTTGTTTTTACATCAGGATTAAATCTGGTGCATTTTTGAGATCTGTTTGGAGGCCTTTTGCCAGGAAGTTCACTGTCCTATTTCTCTGCTACTCCACTATCTTCCCAGTGGTTCTAGAAACTCCTGGTTAGATTAATTCTATAATCTTTAGCAATTCCATGTAGAAGGTATCATTAAATCTTTCACTCCAGTTTCTCCAACAATTTGTTCAATATTATATTTCCTGTTGTTAATTTTTCTGTCATGTTTGTCCAAAATTACAACATTGAAATCTGCCATATGAATATGTATTCATTTATGTGTATCTCTACCTATCTATTTACTCGTCTAGTTCAGTTAATTTTTCCTTAATAAATTAAGCTACCATGGGATTTGGAACACACAAGATTTAATATTGATATTGGAGTGTTGTCTATGTTTCCTTTCAGCATAGTACCATTTACATATGTATCTTTTTCTATATTCTGAACATTTGCTTTTGTTTTGTCTGATAACATAATTATAATTCCTGCTTATGTGGAATCATCTAATACAAAGTAATTTATTTTATATATTATTATTCTGCAAGTATCTTTGATTTTGATTGTGTGTCTTCTAAGCAACAATACAGTCCATTACTTTTAAATTGTATTGGAATGTTTAAAACTTTTACTATTTAAGTTATAAGAATTAGGTTATTTTTGTCTATTTGTCTCTAATATACTTTTTCCAAACTAGGAATTTTTTTTTGCCTCTTCCTTTATTAACACAATAATTTATTTTAGTTATTTTAGCTATCTTTAGTTATTTCAACTTCATCTACTTTAAGGAAATCCTATTCCTACAGGCTCTATTTCTCTCATGCTCAAATTCCCCTCCTATTTTGAATTTTGCTTATTAGCTCCTTTTTCTTTCTTCCTTTTTACATAGTTATGTAGTTATTCCCCTCATTTTTTTCTTCCACATTATTTAAGTAAAATCTCCCTTATTCTCCTCTACTGCAATTTGTTTTGTCTATTAGTTTTTATAATTTCATTTATAAAAACTTTTCATAAAAGTGTTTCTTAAAAGATTTCTTTCCCTCATTCTCCTCAATTTATATCTTCCCTTTTTTCTATTCTAGATTTTTAGTATTTGATATATTACCCTTATACTTATTTAGCCCCTTTTCAGTTTCTTTATTCTTCATGGAATCACAACATCTAAATTATGTGTCTTGCATCCCTTATTCTAAACAATTTCTATGTTGTTGCCATCATCTTCTTATATTATATTTCATTCTTAGAAATACCAGCTACTGCCAGTGATGAAGATATTGTCTAATGGTTTGAATTTTATTATGTCCTTGAGTGTACATTTCATTATTAACCTTTACCATACCCATGGTCATTTTCTTCCCATTTGTCATGAAATCATCCCCCTGCATCCATCTCCTTCTATTCTTATAGATGTCAGATGCTTCCAGGAGTTTTGATTCCCATTTTCTTGAGGCAGCATGAGTAGTCTCTGTCTAGACTCTAAATCCCAGCAAATTATACCAATAATAAGGTGCTCATCTTCTTTTATAGAATGTCTCTTTCTCCTTGCGACATTCATCAATGAAAAAAGATTCCATAAGTGAAGCAAATTTTTTTCCTTTCTTTTCCCCTATTTCAGTCTCTTCCTTTGTATCCTTGCCCATACTCCCGTAATGCTCTTCCTCCTGGGACACCACAGTAATTATTTTCTCTACATTATGAATTTTTGACTTGATTAAAGTGTATCACATATCTCCCCTCATTCTCCTTCCTCCACTTTTCCATTTTATGCACTCTCCATTTTGTAATCTAATCCCACAAAAATATTTATATAACTGTAGGAGCAATGAAGTATTATATGGTTTAGTCTGTGATTTTTCATGCCTGTTTACCATCATTTCTGTCTAATTTTTGCTTTCGCTATTCTGTTCTTGTATAATTTTAGAAAGAAATCTCTTAATTATATCTCTTACTATTTTGTTGTTACTGTCCATGGTTACTCTATTTGTTTATGTTTCTGGTATTCCTGTTGTCAGGAGTGTTTGAAGAAAAAATTCTCCATTCAGTCTTTGTTTTCTTTACAGAATCAAATAATTCCATCTCCTTATTTATTGAACAACCATATTTTTAAATTAATGGTTAGACTCAGGCTTGCAAGGTATGTTGCCTTGGTTTACTTTTTGAGCTCTTTGCTCTTTGGAACACATTATTCCATTCCCTTCCAAGGTTTCTTGTACTCGCAGAATAGTTTTCTTATTCAAATTTCTTTTTCTTGATATTTGAAGGTCTTTCTCTTGCTCACTTGAAGAATCTGTTATTTGTCATTGCAATTGCTAAATTTAACTACTATATGTCTTCAACTATGAAACATATATACTCACAAACATTGGTTTCTGCCCTTTTTTCTCTAAGGGAAACAAAATGACATCATTATGTTGGGAGTCAAGTTACATTTGGTCTCATTGTGGCTAAAAAGACAAATATGAGCTTGGAATGCTCTGCAGCAGGTCAAGTTCAAATAGTCTACATGAATATTTGGGGTGGAGATGTGTCTAGATCAGTGCATTTCATGTTTCTTTTGAGCTATTGTGACTCTGCTTTGCTCATAGAGCATAACACCTTGGGTACAACATGTTGGGCAGTCCTTTCCCAGCATCTCCTATGTCACACAATTCATTCCAGAGTTCTTCAGAGAGAGTATCTTCCTTGCATGAGTTCTCCACAAAACAGTCTGAGGCAAGCATATGTTTGGCATTCAAACAACATGACTAACCAATCTTTGAGTGATCAGCAGCATAGTTTGATAAAGGACTTCAGTGTCCAATACCTTATCCTACCAGGTGATCTTCTAAGACAAGTCCTTCTAAAATAATTCAAATGGAAGCAATTTAGTTTCCTGGAATGGCACTGGTATACTGTCTAGGTTTCACAGGCACACAACAATGAGGTCACCAAAATGGCTCTGTAGACTTTCAGATTGGCAGACAGCCTGATGTCTCTTCTCTCCAACACTTTATCCTTTGGAGCCTCTCAAACACTGAGATAGCTCTGACAACATATGTGTCAATCTCCTTATCAGTTTCTGGAAAGTGTACTGCCAAAGTAAGTAAACTTAACCACAGTATTCAAAACTTCTCCATTTGCTGTAACTGATGGTTTCACATGGAGATGGTATCTTAATGACTGGTGGAAAACCTTTGTTTCCTTGGTATTAATTATTAGGCCCAAGTTACCACAAGCAACAAGGAATCAATCCATATTTTGTTGCATTTCAGCTTCAGAAATTACATTGAGTGCACAATCATCTTCACACAAAAATTCCATGTACCAACTCTCCCTCTACTTTATTCTTGCCTTATAGTTTTTTCAAATTAAATAATATATGATTAGTAGCTGACAATGGTGCTGTTTGTCCTCACTGAAGGCATTTAAAAACAGTAATGAAAAGCATTATGCTAAAAAGGATGGTAGCAAGCACACAGCTTTATTTTACTCCATTGGTGCCTGGGAAAGTGTAAGAGCATCATCTGTTGTCCAGAACCCAGGCAAGAATGCTAACATGAAATTGACATACAATACTGATGAACTTCTCCAAGCAACCAAATTCTGACATAATTTTCCATAAACCCTCCTGACTGACATTATTAAAGGCTTTGGTCAGATCTATGAACCTCTGTTCTACTCCGGGCATTTCTCCTGTAGTTTTTGGACGGCAAACACCATATCTACCATTCTTCAGCTTTTTCTTAGACCGCTGGCTCTCAGGTAAATGATCATCTTCCAAGTGAAGGATCAGTCTAGTAAGGAGGACTCTGGTAAGAATCTTGCTGGCAGTGACTAGGAGAGAGATCCCCCTGTGACTGTCACAGGACAATCTATTTCCTTTACCTTTAATAGATATAGACAATGGAGGCATCCTTAAACTGCTGGAGGGAGGGGGGAATAACCTCCTCTTGCCATATAACTTGGAAAATTTCAGTCAGCTTTTGTATAAGCAGTGGATGCCCCCACCTTATAAATTTCACCTAGAACAGAATCAGCACCAAGTACTTTGCCACAGGAGAGGAGCCTAAAGACATTCAAAATCTCTTCTTCAGGTGGAGCTTCAGCTAGAGTTGAAGTCAATCCTTCTCTAACTGAAGTTCCAAGTGAAGAAGAGGTTTTGAATGTCAATTAATGTTGAAACTGAAGTCAATGGATTGATATCAATGGATTGACTTCAAACCGAGGTAAAAGGTCAATGACTTCAGCATTGATTGATGAGGGTCTGTTGAGAACACTATGGAAGCGTTCAGCCTATTCTTCCAGAATCACATTCTCATCAATAATTAATGTGGCTCCATCAACACTGAATAGTTGAGATGTATCGTTGGTCTTTGACCCATAAAAGAGTCTTCAAGGTATTATGCTTTAGATGTGTTATTCTCATAAAATTGAATTTCATCTGCCTTCTTATTGAGCCAAGAATCCTGTATCTCTCTAACATTTCCATTTTACTTTTGATGGAATTAAATGCTACCCTCTTAGAGACAGATGAACTCTCTTGCTGGTAAACCCTGTGGAGTTTTTGTTTTCATTTAGCAGCTTCTGAATTCCCCCATCATTTTCATCAAAACAGTCAATATGTGCAAATATTCTAACCCAGATGAACAAATGTAGTGATGTACACCAAATCTTTAAAAGCTGCCCATTCTTTTTTTTCTCCACGGTTTCCAACCATATGTTGGATTAGATTCTTCTAATCTCTAATCAGATTAATGTCACCTGGAAATTAGCAATAAACTGTTCCACTCAGAGAATCACTCTAATCTGTTGACATAGTCTTCTAATAGTTGTCTTGCCTTGGGCCCACTGCTTTTTATTGAATATTAATATTTAGCTTGGAGAGGATAAGTCTATGTTCAGTCTAGCTTCTGTGTCACACATCACTTCTGTCACTCACACACACTGTCTGTCTCTTCTTTTCAATGACATAGTCTATTAAATGCCAATGTTTGCTGTGAGGGTACATTCACAAAGTTTTATTGAATTTAGGTGAAAGACCATGTTGGTAATGAGAAGGTCATGAAATGCACAACTCTTCAATAGTGACCACTGCTATTGCTGTTTCCAACTCCATTCTTCCCAATGACTTCCTGCCATGTCCGGTAGTCTGTATCTATTCTAGCATTAATGTCACCTGGAATTATAAGCTTACCCTCTTTTGGCATATTGATGACAAGGGTATCCAGGTCTTGACAAAATTTTTCTTTGACCTCAACAGTGTTCATAATGATGGAAGCATAGGCACTTATGATGGTGGTGTGGCACTTTCCTATAAGTGGCTATCATATTGTCATGAATCTATCATTCACTCTTGTTGGTAGGCATTCAAGCTTGTTGACTAGATTAGTTTTGATTACAAAACCTACATCAGCTTCACAGTGCCCCCTTTCACTGTTGTTATTTCAGAAAAATGTGTATCTGCCTCTGACATCAATAACTGGCCTTCATTTGGTAGCCTTTTTACATTGAGGGCTGCTATTTGAATGTAATATCTACTGAGTTCTTTTGCAACAAGAGCTGTTCATCTTTCAGGTCTCCTGGCTTTCATTTTGTCCACAACTGTATGCACATTCTATGTACTGATGGTGAGTGGAATCATCTTTGCAGAAGTTTTTGTGTAATTTTTGTGTGTATTTCAACCATAAGGTGGGATCCCTGCCTGCCATCGTAAATGGTCCAGGCTTGGGTGAAGCAGACAATTTTAGGACATTTTTTCTATCTCTTTTTCCACTTTAGGAGGTAAACAGTGAAGTCCTTAAAAAAAGGCTGCTCAGGCATCCATTGTGCTGCCAAATCCAACTGCTGGTTCTACTGAGAAAACAACCCTATGGCCTCTGCTGCCTGTGTTACTACAGGGTTGTGACTACAACTCCCAGTTTATCAGCATCTGATGCCTCATCATTTTCCTGTCACTACATGACTTTGAGATTGTTAAAATGATATGAGTGATGTCTTTTGATTCCTTCAGAAACTAGATTTTAATGAGGCAGAGCTTCATGAAGTCATTGGCTTCACTCACTCTTCCAGTAGCAAAACCATCAAGATGACTGGTGATAGCTCAGGATGCAATAAATGACTTTGGTGTCTTCAATATCTAACAAAGCTCCAAGAAGTTCACAGTGCCTGTGTCAGCTGCCTTCATGGACACTGGAACAAATCATTCTCATCAACCCATTCCACCAGGGGTTCTTACTCACCCAAGGGTTTGAGACCCCTCAGTTATTCTCAATCTGGTTTAGCCCATCTACTGAAATGCTTTACTGGGGTTTGGTTGCTGTGTATGCTACAGTTTCTTGGGGCCACCAGTGAGACTTGAGTGGCTAAAGTAGACAACAAAGGTAAGAGCTAAGCAAACCTCACACCAGAGGTACTAGTCTTCCCTGAATATACCCTTCACCACATACATACACATACACACATATGTATATGTATATAAATATGTAAAAATATATTGAATCTTTGGATGCAATTTTTGGAGTCTTTCAATTGAGTTCTTTTTTTGTATTCAGAAATTCTGGGAAGTTTTCTTGCATTGTATCTTGCATTATAACATTCAATTTTTTTCATTTACCATGTTCTTGTGAGAGATTTTTAATCCTTAAATTGCATCTATATATCCTATCTTCAAGAAAAAAAAATTTACTATGTTTTCTTTAAATATTACTGCTTTTCTTTTTGCTTTTTTCCAGATTGTCCTTCACTTATACTTATATGTGTTTGCATTCACAATAATTTATTCTTTCATTTCTTTTTTTTCTTTTTCAAATGCTTTATAAACTTCTGATTTACATCATTCATTTCCACCAGATTTTGAGTTACAAATTTTCTTCGCATTTTTCCCCTACCCACCACCCCAAAATAGCAGTCCCAAAGTATATCCCTTCCTCCAATCTGCTCTCTCCCATATTTTCTCCCATACCCCTTTCGCCTTTTCCAGTGGATCTCTATGCCCCAGTGATTGTATATTTTATTTCCCAATTACATGTAAAATAGTATTAATAATAGTAAACATATATATTTAAATATTTGATTTTAAAACTTTGAATTCCAGATTCATTTCCATCCTCCCTTGTCATCCACCCTTACTGGGAAGATAAGCAGTTCAGTATAGGTTGAACATGCGTGGCTAATGCAAAACAATAACATAGTAGATATATTGTAAAAGACTGACTGTATTTCCCTCCCTCCTATCCCACCTCTCACTTGTTCTATTCTCTACTTTGATCCTGTCCCTTTTCAAAAGTGGGTGCTTCCAACTTCCCTCCCCCCAGCCTGCCCTCCCTTCCATCATCTCCCCTCTAATCCCCTTGCACCCCTACTCTCCTGTAGGGTGAGACACCCTATTTAGTGTGTATTTCATTCCCTCCTCAAGCCAAATTCAATGGGAATAAGGTTGACCCATTCCCTTTTGCCTTCCTATTCTTCCCCTCCATTGTAACCATTTTTCCTTGCCTCTTCTATATGACATAGTTTACCCCATTCTGTCTCTCCCCATCTCCTGTCATTTTATTCCTCTCTCATCTCTTAATTTCACATTTTAAGTATCATCGCTTCCTCTTCAATTGGTCCTGTGCCCTCTATCTATGTATACATGTAAACATATATACACACATTCACATATGTATTCATATGCCCATATAACCTCATATATAGACATATATGTATATATATGTGTGTGTATATATATACATATATATGTATGTATTTCTATTCCCTTCAAATACTGAGAAAAGTTTCATAAGTTAGAGTTATTGTTTTTCCATGTAGGAATGTTAATAGTTCAACTTTGATAAGTTCCTTATGATTTCTTCTCCCTGTTTACCTTCTCATGCTTCTCTTGCTTCTTCTATCTGAATGTCAAATTTTCTATTCAATTCTGTTTTTTTCATCAAAAATGCTTGAAAGTCCTCTATTCCACTGAATGACCATATTTTCCCCTGAAACATGATCCTCAGTTTTTCTGGGTAGGTGACTCTTGGTTTTAATCCCAGATCCTTTGACTTCCGGAATATCATATTCCAAGCCCTTTGATCCCTCAGTGTAGAAGCTGCCAGATCCTGAGTTATCCTCATTGTGTTTCCACAATATTCAAATTGTTTCTTTGTGGCTGCTTGTAATGTTCTCTCCTTAATCTGGGAATTCCAGAACCTGGCTATAATATTCCTAGGAATTTTCTTTTGGGGATCTTTTTCAGAAGGTGATCAGTGGATTCTTTCAACCTCTATTTTGCCCTCTGGTTCTAAAACATCAGGGCGCTTTTCTTTGAGAACTTCCTGGAGGATGATTTCTAGGTTCTGTCTTTGATCATGGCTTTCAGGTAGTCCAATAATTTTTAAATTATCTCTCCTGGATCTATTTTCCAGGTCAGTGGTTTTTCCCATGAGATATTTCACATTGCCTTCTATACTTTCATTTGTTTGGATCTGTTTTTACAGCATCTTGATTTCTCTCAAAGTCATTAGCGTCTATTTGCTCCAATCTAATTCTGAAGCAATGATTCTCCTCATTGAGTTTTGAGATTCTTTTTCCATCTGTCAAATTTGGTTTTTTAAAGCATTCTTCTCCTCATTGCCTTTTTGAGTCTCTTTTGCCATTTGAGTTAGTCTATTTTTAAGGTGTTATTTTCCTCAGTCAGGGTGTTGACTCTCATTTCATAATTTTCTTGCATTGTTCTCATTTCTCTTCCCAATTTTTCCTCCACTTCTCTTATCTGCTTCTTAAGGTCTTCTATGGCCTGTAACCAGCTTGTATTTTCCTTTGAAGCTTTTGGTGCAGGAGTTCTGACTTCACTGTCTTCTTCCTGTTCCATGCTTTGCTCCTTTTTGTCCCCAAAATAGGTGTGTAATGTTGGAATCTTCTGTCTGCTTTGTTTCCTTTGCCTGGTCATATCTCCCCTCAGTCACTTGACCCCTTGGCTTTTTGCTACAGTATGACTCTACCACCAGACAGGGGAGCTTTCGTCCCAATCACTGGGGTCTTCTCAGCTGCTAGAAGTATTAGATGGGTGCCCTCTCTGAGGTCTCCACATGCTCTGGCAAGCTAGACACACATCCCAGGACCTCCACCCTAGACTTCAATCCAGATCCAAGAAGGTTAAAGCATGAGCAATTACCCCTCAGACTGGTTACTTGGTCCCCCTACACTCTGCAGACCAGGAGCTGAAGCTGCCACGTGGCACTGGCTGTCTGTGCCAGTGACTCAGTGGCCATCGGCTTCTCACCCTGGGGGCAAAAGCCATGCACTCCCACTTACTGGGTCCCAAAGTCCAGACTGCACTGACCTCTCACTTTGTCCTTCGCATCTATGTGTTGATAAATCTGGAAACGCCACAGCTGCTGCTGATCTGCAGTCCCTCCAGCTGTCAGCTGGTCAGGCCCGCCCTGGGCCTAAAGCCTCGGTGTGGGCCTAGGCTCTGCTCCCAGAGCCCTGTGCTGGCTGATTCCTGCTGGCCTGCCAGGCTGTCCTCAAGGGGAGATTAGCTTTTCTGTGTCATTTTGTGGGTTCTGCAGCTCCAAAGTTTGTTTAGAGTCCCCTTTTTACATGGTTCAGGGAAGGTGGAAGCCAGAACAGCTGGGAGGTCCTGCTTCTACTCCGCCATCTTGACTCTGCGCTCCCCCCTCCCCTTTCATTTCTTTACCATTGTGTATTTAAGGTTGTTTTTTTTTTACCATTCTGCAAATTATTTCTCCTGAATATGCCCTAAAATCTATGTTGGCAGTTCTTTTTCTCTAATTTCAAACCATTCAGTAACATCCTGCTATGGTTTCACACTATCTTATAATTCCATGAAGTATTCTACATAATTAGATATTGATTAATTTTCTTTTTTCTTCTAGTATTTATTCACAGTCTTGTGAATTCTTAGATAATTTGAAGGTCACTTTTATTATTAATTATTCCATTTTAGTGTATCTGCTTGTGCTCAGGGTCTGTAACTGAATTTTCTTCTTCTTGAGGACTTTTAAAGAATTTTAGTCTTTTTTCCCTTATATTCCCCTATTGTTCACTTTCTGACACCCTTCCTTTTGATTGAAGCTTCTGTAGGAGCTGAGCCTCACATCTATTTCAGTCTTCTGTCCCACTTCCCTCTGCTCCTTAGTCCTCTTGTTAAGCTCTGTTGCATGGCATAGTACTTAGGCTCTACTATCTCATCAGGACAAGCTTCTGTATTTTGGCTTCCCATGTTACTTGGAGGAGTAGCTAGAAGGAATTGAGTTCTATTTAAGCCCTTTGGTCTGTTTATAAGTCTCTAGGGAGATTAGTGGGTGGATATGCCAGGTGGTCCTGAATGAAGGAGTTAAATTAGGAGTTAAGTTTGCTGTTAATTCTTCAGATTGTTATTTATTTGGGTTCTTGGTGTCCTAGACAATGGAGGCAGCTGAAACACTTTTGACTTAAATAGCCTTATCTCTTGTCCATAATTCTTCATTAAAACATGTTTAAGAAGTCGTGAGGATCAGATAAAGTATCTAGTCATCTACTTTTTTGGTAGCACGACCCACAAGTACCCAATGATCTTATTGCCAAATCAAATGGCCTTTTCTCATTCCTCATTATTCTTGAGTTCTCTACAGTCTTTGCCACAATGAACCATATCCTTTTCCTTGATACATTCTTCTCTCTAGAGTTTTGTGACACTATTTTTCTCATCGTTATCCTTCTATTTCTGTCCAAATACTCATTCTTAGTCTTCTTTCCTGGATCTTGATCCAGGTTGTATCCACAAACCCTAAGTATTCCCCAAGGCTCTGTCTTGGGCCTTCTTCTATTCTCCTTATATATTGTTTCTCTTAGTAAATCTTCCCTTCTTATTTCTTCCATCTGATTTCCATCATTTTTCATATCCTACCTTCTGTGAGAAGTCTTCCCTGTTCCCCTTCAGTTCTAGTGCCTTTCTTTGAACATTATGGCCATTTATACATGTATATACACATGTACAAACATGAGTGTATGTATATATGGAAAAATATATATGCATATACATAACACACACACATACACACATCTCATTTATATAGTATATTTAGTTATTTGCATGATATGACACCTATTAGAATGTGAGCAGGGGCCCTTTTTTTTGGTCTTTATAGCCCCAACATTTTAAAAAATGTTTAGCACATAATAATTGTATACTAAATGCTTGTTGATTTGACAAGATAGATCATAAATGATATTCATTTGTTAGAACATAAAAGTGTTAAAATATATTTTGACCTATACATATAAGCCTCCATTTATTTGTGATATGAACCTGTTATGCAATTTTACCTATACTATTTTTTTGTTTTTACTTATCAGTCTTTCCTCCCTCAAATTCCTTTGGTACCGAGGATGGTTATATGTATTCTTATTCAGGTTGGCTTATTTTATTGATATTTATATTATTTGAATGTTTGGGGGAAATATTTAGTGCTCCAAATGTTTTTTAAAAGCTGAAGAAAAAGGGGTGGAGCTAAGATGAAGGAGAAAAGGTAGGAACTTGCCTGAACTTTCCCAACTTCCCTTCCAAACAGTTTTAAAATAATGTCTCAGAACAAATTCTGAAGTGGCAGAACCTACAAAAGGAGGAGGTGAGACATTTTTCCAACCCAAGACAACTTACTGGGCTGAGAATGGTGTGCAGCATAGCACAGGATGCATCAGCACAGACCTTGTTGCAGCAAGCCAGCAGCAGGTCATGAAGAGGACAGGGGACTGAATGGCAGCAGCAGTGCCCAGAGCTCACTGCCCATAGATTCTAAGGAGGTCAGGCAACTGGTCAGAAGGAGATTATAGGGGGCTATTTGCTAGCACTGGGAACATTGCCCATACATTATTCTGCATGAGAGTTGTCCCAGGACAAGGAGGAGCAGTAGCAGGAGTGGGCCCCCTAATCACAATTCAGGATGGAAAAGAGTATCTGTGGTTGCTTAAAGACCAGAGTAGAAGCCAAGAGACTAGTAAATACACCTCTCCTTAGATCATGCCACCTTGGAAGAACAGAAAATTTACAGACACTCTAAATTAACTCTGAAAACAGTGGCATGAAAATCCTGAGGCTTGACACAGTGCCCCTCCACACTGGTGACAGAGCCCAACTTTAACAAAAAAATTAAAAGTCAAGAAATAGGCTGAAAAAACGAGTTAAAAGAACCTGACCATAGAAAAATACTATGGTGTTAGGGGAAACCAAAACATAAACTCAGAAGAAGACAGCAATGTCAAAACAAAGCCTTAATGTCAAAATCCAAAGCCTTAAAGAAAAATGTGAATTGTTCTCAGGCACAAAAAAGAATTCCTAGAAGAGCTCAAAAAGGAGTTAAAAATCAAAGATGGGAAGCAGGGGGGAAATGAGAAAAAAATGAAAATGATGCAGGAAAAAGGCTCTACAGTTTGCTTAAGAGGTACACAAAAGGCTGAAGAAAATAGCACCTTAAAAACAGAATATGCCAAATGGTAAAAAGGAAAAAAAAGGAACAAAAATCCACTGAAGAGAACTTCTTTCAAAAAATAATTGACCAAATGGGAAAATATGTACAAAAATTCACTAAAGAAATTTCTGGAAATGATCAAAGAAAACTCTCCTGATATCCTAGAAGTGGGGTAAAATAGAAATTGAAAGAATCCACTGATGATCTCCTCAAGGAGATTTCAAAATGAAAACTCCTGGAAATATTATAGATAAATTACAGAGTCATTTGGTATGACTGGTCAAGGAGAAATTATTGCAAGTAGCCAGAAAGAAACAAGTCAAATATTGTGGAGCCACAGTCACATTAATATTAGATTAGGAGTTTCTATGAATGAAAGGATTGGAGAGCTCAGAATATACTATTCAAGATACCAAAGGAGCTAGGATTACAATCAAGAATCATTTACCCAGAAAAATTGAATATAATCCATCGTTAGGTTGTAGGATGGGGAGGGGAATGAATATTCAATGAAATAGCTAACTCTTAGTCAGAGGTTGATTTCTCTGCCTAGCCTTAAATTTTTTATCTATCTCTAGTTAACTCCTGGTTCTTTCAGGATTGTGGAAAACATTAATTTACTGTAAACAATAGAGTAATGAAACAACAGATTATATTATAGTGTCTCTACATAGATAGGCATTAGGAGAGAAAGTTGGAAAAAGATCCAACATTTTCTTGGAACTTCCCTCAACCTCCAACCTCTTCTTTACAATCTCTATGAGAGCCAAGACTTTCCTCAATAGCTCCCTTCTCCCCTATACTTAAGTCCTTCCTTTGTACCATGCTTACTTCAACTTCTATAATTGAGAGGCTAAGAATCTCTTCTGCCTTCATTCTGTGATACCTTCTTTTTATGCAAAGTGTGTTAGATTTACCTCAATCTCCCACACAATGACTTTTTTTTTATTCAAGGAGTTGTATAGACCCTGTTCACAATTGGTTATGATTGATTGATTCAGTATTGATCTAATAAAGGCACTAGATCTAAATGGGTGTTTTTAACCCCACCCTAACACCCATTGTATTGAGAAAATTGATTGCATTTCACCTATAAAAACAAATTAGGTCATACTTTAATTAATATGGAAACATAATTTAATATATGAAAACCTAAAGAACAACATTGATGTAGATAGCCACATACAGTAGTTTGGGGCTTTTTTTTTTAACAGAGAAGTAGCAATCATTTTGATTTTTCAGACATACTACTAATATACCAATAAGTTGTGAAGTTCTGTTTTTTATCCAAAATGATTTTAACTGAATTTTTCTTTTCCTTGAGATATGATTTGTAATAAGAAATATTTTCGAAAACATTAATGGAGTGCCAAGACTAGAGCTTTTTAATCTATAAAATTAGATAATTTTAAATTAGTTCTCCGATAAGAATGTTGTTGTAGCTTTGTAAATGCTTGTTAATTGATTGTGTATGCTCCCATATAAGAGGGGAGAGGGTGAGATTAGTGGCAAAAGTATAGTATCCATAAGCAGCAAAAGCTCATTATCCATAATCAGGAAGATAAGTATCTTCAGCGCAAAGTGGACAAGGATGGGTGAAAATATTTAGACATTTTTGAGGTGCTGAGTTAAACAATTTATGGTGAATGGCTTTAGTTTGTTTGTTTTCTTTATTTTTTTTACTAATGCATAAGATGAAGACTGAGGGGTAAAGATGAGATTAGAGGCTTAAGAAGAAAGAAATAGCTTTCAGCAACCACTGCAGGGACTGTGATAGAGAACCAATCATAGAAGATTTAAAAGGATTTCAGTGTAGCAGTAAAGGCCTTGTTAAAGTGAAGCAATATGAATTGACATTGATTCAGTTGCTGTAGATTTCTGTAACTTCCTCTGGAAATATAATCAGTTTAGGAGTAGGGGCAGGGTTCCAATGAGGCTAGGGGAGAAGACACAAGAAGCTGACTTCCTTTCCTGTGTCAACATTTCCTTGAACAGTAACTGAGGAGTTGAGCACAATGTCTTCAATAGAAACAAGATGAGGGAAGGTGGCAGGGATGAGATGATTTCTCTTTTCTTCCTGTGACTTTTGTATCAGTGAGACACTTGAAACTGCTTCCCAATTGAAGTTATTATATTCATCTGCCTCCCTTCTATGAGGTAAAGAAATATGTACCAGAAGATGATGGGAGAAGTTAGTGCAGCTCTGCTCAACCCCTCTGAACCATAAAGATTACATTTTCCTTTGGCTTTCTGTGTACTGACAAACATTTTAACCTGTATACCAATGTAATGAATTCTTAGGACTGTACTGAAGAGGGACAGGAGAGATAAGAAACCAAGTTGGAATGGGGAGTATGAGCAAGTAGTTATGAATTAATGATTGGAATATCCATACATCTTGGTAGAATTCCTAGAGCACTAGGGAATTTATACCAAGGGCAGGAGAGAGTCTGTGCTGGCCACCTATGGCCAGAATGGGCTTAGAATGCCACCTAGTGCCTTATATAAGTATAACACAGTGAGCAGGAATTCTAAGTCATTCATACCCCAAGAGCTACTAGATAATAAAAGCATTGTCTTTGGTGGTGGGAGGAAGATCTTCATATGTATGTTTGGTGGTGGGAAGAAGAGCTTCATATCTATGAAAGAAAGTGAGAGGACATGAAATTTAATGATGAAATTTGAGGAAAGTACATAGTTAAACCCATGTAGAAAGAGTGCATCCCACATGTGTACAGGGCTGTTGTGCAACTTGAAGGAAGGGAGAATAGATATCTCTAACTTCTTCCCACCTTTGTCCTTTCATTTCTGCCAGGAGGGGAAGCAGGAAGTTGGGGCAGGAAGGCACTTTGCTATGCTCAAAGAGAGAAGGAGTAGCAGGTTAGAAATATATCTATCTTCTCTTTTAAATAGTATTACTCTGGGAATATGATCAAGTTCACTTCAAACTTCTAAGAACTTTGTAATTTCTGGGGGGAGGGAGGACCCCAAGATCTATGTCTATGGTTTTACCCTTTTCCTCACCAAATACTAGGCACACAATGAATAGCAGGAAAAACCTATTTATCCAAAACAGTAGCAAAACAGACATCAGAGAAGGTATACATAGGAGACTATATACCAAACAATACAGAGTGAAGGAGCTCTCCTTTTGGGAGAATGGAAGCTGGGAGAATTGGGAGAATGTCAACTCAACCAAGAGAGAGAATCCCAGATCTCCCCCAAAAGGAAACTATGGGCAGTCTCTAGTGTAGTGAGGTAGGGATGGGGACTTGAGTAAGAATACCAAGTCCTCTCATGTCTTCCCAGAGCAACTTGAAGTAAGGTTGAAGTCTTCAATCTTCCTGCTCAATGCTGGAAGCTGTGAGTACACAAAACAACTTGAAGGTTGAAGTAAACTTGAAGCTTGAGGAGCCCTAAAAGGGACTGGTGAAGGAGGGAGCTCTTGACTCTCACTGACTAACCCTGCCCTAACACAGAGCAGGGCAGGGTATTCATCTCCACCAATGAAGAGATAGTCTCATAATGACCTTTGGGGTGGTGTTATACTAGTAAACTGGTTCAAAACATCAAGGGAGGCTAATAAGTGCTGGAATGAAAGACCAGGAAGCTATAGAAGGATTCAAAAGCATAGTGAGAATAAAGAGTGGGTTAAGAAAGACTTAGGCAGAGTTTATAGTGGAAGAATACAAAAATGTGGGAATTTTTATTGAGACATGGAAGAGTTTCTTGGCATATCCACGTTCTGTGAGGAGAGCCTTTTAATAATGAGAAAAATTCTCAAATAAAGAAAGAAAACCAAAGAAGCTCTTCTACTCTAAAACATGAACCAAAACTTCCCTAGGTTTTGATGTCTCCCAATAAGTGATTGAAAGAATTCCCTAGGAAAATGTTTTGAAGTCAGCATAATTTCCAATGGAATTATTCCAGGGAATAATGCTAGAATAAAGTGGAGATGATCACAAAGAAGACAAAATAAATCTAGAAAGGCAGCAATTTGAGGAATTTGAAGAGGTAAATTGATAATCAAGTATGTTTATGCAGATAAGGGGAATAGAGACAATTTGCATTCTCTTGTCTTTACTAACAGAGAAAGAAAATCAGGACTTGAGTGAAAATTTGTTTGTTTTAATTTTAAGAAGAAAATAGGGGCAGCCAGGTGGCTCAGCGAGTAAGAGCACCAGCTCCAGTGTCGGGATGACCTGGGGATCAAATCTGGGCTCAGATACTTAGCATCACACCCAGAAATAACTGGCTGTGTAACCTTGAGCAAGTTACTTAACCCCAATTGCTGAAGAAGAAGAAGAAGAAGAAGAAGAAGAAGAAGAAGAAGAAGAAGA
>NW_027187374.1:2938636-3015087 GCF_028583685.1 Petaurus breviceps papuanus | reverse complement strand
GAAGAAGAAGAAGAAGAAGAAGAAGAAGAAGAAGAAGAAGAAGAAGAAGAAGAAGAAGAAGAAGAAGAAGAAGAAGAAGAAGAAGAAGAAGAAGAAGAAGAAAATAAAAACAAGAAGTGGGAGAAAAAGAATACATAAAGGAAGAAATAAGGAAGAGAAAGGAACTTACTAATTCTCATGATTGGGGCAAACCAGAAGAATATTATAAATTGGGGGGAGAGGAATGGGACAGAAGAAAGTGGGCAGGAATTAAGCAGGAAGTTCCTCTGCTGTCCTCAGAGAAAGAGGGTACCTGGTTAGAAATATATCTATCTAAGTTTAATACATATATAGAGCTCAGTGTAGATATACATTAAAATAAACAGGGAATATGGAGAGAGAAGAGGAGGGCTCAAGAAAAGGTTGGAAACAAAAACCACAATTATAAAGAGATTAAAAGAGGAAGGAGAATTAAAAGGAGAAAAAGAAAAGGAAAGACCCACAATTTAGGTCGGTGTTTGTTAAACAGAGAAAGATGAAAGAAATAAGAACAGACTACCTCAATTATAAATTACTAATATTGATCACAATTCATTTTGCTCATCATCTTCTTTTTAAGAGAGGAATTAGAAGGGAGAAAGAGATGAAATATTACATAGAATATGGTGGAAGTAAAACTATGCCCAATGTTCATAACTATAAATGTGAGTTGAATAAACTCACCCATAAAATAGAAAAGGGTAGTAGAATGGGTAGAAAGCATAATCCAACAATAGTTGTTGTTTTTTATGAGAAACACACTTAGAACATAAAGAGTCACATTCAAAATGATAGAATCTGCTATGCCTCAGATGGGTCAAAAAAAGTAGGCATGGAAGAAAGCATTTATTAAGTACCTACTATGTACCAGACACTATGCAAAGTGTTTTACAAATATTGTCTGATTTTATTCTCACAACTTTGTGAGGTGGCTGCTATTATTATACCCATTTTATATTTGAAGAAACTGAGGAAGAAGGAGGTTAAATGGCTGGTCCAGTGTCACACAGTATCTAAGGCTACATTTGAACTCCGGTCTTCCTCACTCCAAGTCCAGCAGTCTATCCATTGAATCACCTAGCTGCTTCTAGTATTCCTAGCTGATTGGCAATCAAGATCTCAGACAAGGGAATACTAAATAGTCAAGGCTAAAAGAGGTAATCCAGGAAACTACATTATGCTTAAAGCACTATAGATAATGAAATATATTGGTTCAAAATATATTTGTACTGAATAGCAAACATTCAAGTACATAAGAGAAATGTTAATTGAAATAGAAAACACAACAATATTTGGGAAACAATGTACATTTTCGAGCAAATTCTCATCTGATTTTGATAACTTCTCTGTTAACATACATGCATGTTTTGTTGAGTATTTTTCTCTTAAAATACTCTGTTCAACCTTTTTTTTAAATTGTGTCATGTCTCACTTTCTAAATTTTCCTCCTTTGCTGGTATATAGACTTTGTGATTCTTTGCAGTCACTGTCTTACAAGACTGCTTTACCTTCTCAAATCAAGGAATACACATATATACATACACATATGTATATTGTGTATACATACATATATATGTGTGTGTATGTATATAGCACTTATTTGGGTACCTGTACTGAGCATGATCTCTGGAGCAAAGACTGTCCTCAACACCAGTTGAGGTTAAATACCCTTTTCTTTAGGTCCACCATGTACCTATCTCGAATTCTTTCCTCTTGGATTAGTGAAAATCAGTGTCTAGGGGGCAGCTAAGTGGCACAGTGAGTAAAACGCTGGGTCAGGAGGACCCAAGTTCATTTCCAGCCTCAGACACTTAACACCCACACAAAAAAAACTAGCCCTGTAACCTTGGGCAAGTTACTTAAACCCAATTGCCCTCCATAAAGCAAATAAAATAAAATAAAATAAAATCAGTGTCTAACACTTCTTGTCCATGGGGAAGAAGTTGTATCTTCTTCCAGGTAGTTAATTTGTATAGCTTTGTGGCATGGCTAATCTAAAGCAAGGTTAAGAACAGTCAAAAGGCTGTTTATTTGCAGCTATCTCGTTTCATTCTCCATTTCAGCTTCTCAAAGCTAATCAGAAAAAACATCTGACACTTCATGCAACGTAAGGAGAAGAGAGATGTTTTGTCAGAGAACCTTCACTGGGAAACCTGTAGGTTGGTTTATGATCCTGCCAAGGATATACGAAACTAGTGAGCTAAGGGTTCTAAGTGAAGATTTAAAGGATTAGAATTGTCTGGTATTAATTAATGAGGATGTTACTTCTTAAGGGTCTATCTTCTTTCTATTGTGAATTAACTATAATTCTCTACATTTAATGTATTATTCAATTCCTTTTGCTGGAGAGTTAGAGACTGAAAGTGGTTTGGAGAAAGTGCTTAATCATTTATCTTCTTGATCGTGTGATTCAGAAATCAACTTATTGACTTGTGAATGAGGTTTAATACAAAAAAAATAACCAAGGTAGAATATCCTAGTATTACCCTTCCAGTTTCATGAATTTACACCCACCACATTCTTGAATCTTATTCCATGTGATTCTGTGCAATCACTGTTTACCTCTATGGTCTGAATCCTTCCAATATCCTACTCTAAATAAGGCATTTATTGTACATTAATCACATCATGTTTACTAACATCCATTCATACATATGTATATACATTCATTTTAATTTAAATATAGTATAATTCTTAGTTCATATTCAGAATACCTTCCTGTAATAAAAAAAAATCTGTAGGCATCTATTTTCATTCTTCATAGGCTCACTGACCCATATCAGGTGATGATGATACAGGATTTTCGTATATAATATCTTTCATTCCACTAGTAACCACTGATTTTCTCATTTAAACATAGACTCTTATGGCAAAAATCATGGACAATTGTATTTACAACTTAAGAGAAACAGGAATCGTAGCAAAAGATTCTCACCAAAGAGTGACATTTCTACCAGATACCTGCACAGTCTCAGTAACTTCCAATGCTATTCAAGAGAAAGATTTTATAAGGGGGAAAGATCCTTTGCACATTTCTCTTTTACATTAAATATTACATTTACATTACAAAACAAACATTACATATCCTTCATCTCTAAGCATATATTCTAGGCAAAGCTTAGGATATGTCACTAGAATGATTCAGGATTTAATGCAATAAAACATTTGTGGGCCATAAAATTCAATTAAAATTATTTACATTAATATTAAAAGGATTAAATTTGCATATATACACCTACCTCTGCTGCACTCCTAGAAAGATTTCTCTCAGAGCAGGTATAAGACAAATTTCTCAGGAACACTTACTTCACATAGGCTAAAATACATACATACACATAATATGTATTTGTGATATGCTGCATACTCACAAGTTTGTATGTATGTGTGTGCGTATTTGCGTTTGTGTGTATGTCTTTGTATTCTTCAGTCAGGAAACGAAGAACCCATACCTAGTCATCTGGACAAACCAAATTTCAAGGATGAACTCTTCACCTACCTTAAAGGGAAACTAGTCTCTATTTTGAAATAAAGTTGCTTCCTACCCCATCCTGTTCCTTGGTAGAATATTCCAAATATCTTCATGGGGACCTTCCACCACTTAACGGTCCCAAATGTCACACTGAAGACAAATTAATCCTAGCATAGAAAGCAACAGAAATCAGTCATTTAATAAATATTTATTACATACCTACTATGTTCCAACCACTATGCTAAGAATGGCATAACATAGTCTCTTCCCTTCAGGACCTCTCAATCTAATAAGGTATACAAAATGCCAGCTATGTACAAACAAGATATATATAAGATAAATGGAAAATAATTAACAGAGGGAATGAATTAAGATTAGGGGGGACTGAGAAATGCAGGATTTGTAGAAGATTGTAGAAGGTGGAATTTTAGCTGTGACTTGAAGGAAGTCCCAGCTAAGGCAGCCAGGAATTGGAGATGGAGAGAGCTTTCTAGACATAGGGCGCATGTAAAAGTACCCAGAGACAAGAGATGGATTGTTTTGTATGAGGAAAAGGAAGGAGATCGGTGTCACTGAATCTAAGCATATGTAGAAGTGTAGGAAAATGTAATGTTTAAAACTGGAAAACTAGGGGGTGGGTAGTTTACAAATGACTGATCCCAAACACAGGACTTTATATTTGATCCTCAAGGTGAGAGGGAGGCACCAGAGTTTTTTGAAAAGGTGGGGAGGAGGGGACCGACGTGACATGGTTGGAACTGTGCTTTAGGAAAATCACGTTGGTGGCTGAGTCAAAGACGCTTTGGAGTAGGGAGGGACTTGTGGCAGGTAGACCAACTAGCAGGTTCTTACAATATGATTGATGACAATAGTGGTAGCAATATCAGAACTAAAAAGGTTTTGTATTAGATAGATATTACAAAGGTAAAAATCAGAATGTCTTGGCAGCAGAGTAGACACCAAGACATTAATAGGGAAGTTTGGAAGAGTGAGGTTTGGGGGGAAAGATAACAGTTTCAGTTTTGGGCATGTTTTAGAATAAGATGTCTATGGAACTTCCAGTTCAATATAGACAGCTGGAGGTACAAGACTGAAAGATATGCATGCAAATATGGAGGGAGCTGAGGGAGAGGGGGCAATGCACAGTGAAACTACTTCATACATAAAGATATACACAGATTACCAAAATTATTTTTAAAATATACCAACAGATTGCATTCCATGGCTTTTTAGTTCAAGCCACACTGCTTGAAAATGTACTTACTTGCATGAATGAGCAATGAATGAAAACTTTAAGTGTCCCAGCATGCTTTTTCTAAATAGCACTCATTTTTGATGTAGCTGAAGTTTCTTAGTGTGGCTTTGCTTCATTTAAACCCATAAATACCTCAATTAGTTCCTGCTTCTCTTCCCCTGGGAGGGACATTTACACATGTTGCTTCTTCACAAGCCTTCTGAAGCTAAAAATCCCTTGAGAACTGCTTAGTTGTAAAATATCTCCTGATTAACATTTATGTTTGCCAAGGAGTCTTTGCTCTATTCTATATCTTTCCTGTATAAAAAGTATCAAGTGCAATAAGCAGAAGATTCTGAAGAGAAAAAGCCTGCTACCTATTAAAGAGAATTTCCATGAATTCTTTTATGGTATGAGATGGCTTGAAATGGTTTACTGATTTTTCATCAATTGTAAAAGTACACTAATAACAATATGAGACTAGAAATACTAAAGGTTTTCGAGTAGATGACTTAATTTTTATTTTCTCATTTGTACTTAAGATGTAGTTGACAAATTTCAGTGTCACACACTCTTGGAAAATGAGAAAAATAATTTCTCTTGTTTTAATTCTGAAAGGTAAGGTCCAAAGTCTCCTCAGTTGTGAAGTTTGATATTCTATTACTTCTGTGGTCTCTAATTCTCTGACTGAAGTGAAAGCAGAAAAGATAAACTTTAGAAAGGAAAGAGAAGAAAAGATCTGCCTATGAATTGAGGGGAAAGACTACAAAAATTTGATTGGAGTGGGGAGAAATTTGAGACAGGCAGCAACACAAGCAGACTATTGCAATAGTCTAAATGTGAGCTAATGAGGGCCTGCAATAGTATATTGGCAGTGGCAGAAGAGAGAAGGGGGGTGTAATGGTAATGTAATTTTGAATCTGAAGATCCCTTTGTGTTGGCAAAAGTAGCAGGTACTTAGCACTTAGTAAGTCATCAAGCCTCTGTTGGAGAAACAGAAGGTATGAACTCCTGTCTCCTGTTATTGATGTAACAGGAAGAGGTTGGCTGAAACAGGAAGCTTTGTGTATATAAGGAAAAACCCCAGAGAGGCACAGTGAGAATTTTCTGGGACCAGGATCTGGTTGCACAGCAGCTACAGAAGAGAGAATGGAGAACTGAGCCAGAATTTCCTGAGAACTTGTGGTGGAGCTTCTTCTGAACAGGATCCCAGGAGCCCAGAGCCTAGAATCTGGAGCCAGGAGCCAGGAACCAGGAGCCAGGAACCCAGAGCCCAGGTGACTGAAGCATAACTGGGATGCTGAGACTTTGTTTGTTTGTGGCTTGGTTGAGCCTTGAATTCCCTGGAGCAGAAATGGTGAAGGATCTCACATGGACCAGATCCTGTGAACTTCAGTGTGGAGCAGGAGCTACCCAGAGAGCTGGACAAGGAACTGGGAGCTGTCTGCCAGTGAACCCAGGTGATAGTCGGCTGAATCCAGGTAGAATCTGGGAGCATGGAAGGGGATCCAGGGAATCTGAGAACAGGCCCCAAGTCAAGATGAAAAGACCTATCCCTGGGTACTGAGTAAAGATGAAATTGTAGTTTACTAGTGACCTAGGGGTGGATGGATTTGTGTATGATACTTAGTAAATGATTGATGAACAAGTTAATCAAGACTTTCCCCCAAGAGTGGAAGATTTTACTGATAAGTGACTGATTTGAGTTAACTTAGTTGCCCCATGAGTGGAAGACTTTGACTATTGTATTTTGAGACTATGTTGTGAATATTATATTGTGATTTTCTGTGATAAGTTGTAATATTGTGAATGCTGTACCTTGATTTTCTTTGATTTGTTATGGATTAGAGTGATCACTATACTGTATAATCAGAAGCTTAAAAGCTGTTCACAGTAGCATTCTTCTGGAAAGCTGCTTGTGCATGGCATTACAGGGGATGTATTTGGGAGATGTTGCAGATGTGAAATCATCAGACCTTGGCAACAGATAGGATATGTGTTTGGGGGGGAATGAAAAATAAGAGTTTAGAATTATTTTTAAGTTGTGGGCTTGAAGAATTGGGAGGATGATGATGTCCTCTATAGTAATAGGGAAAGTAGGAGGGGAAGATGGTTTAGGGAGACAGATAATGAGTTCTGTTTTGGACATGTTTAGTTTGTCTGCAGAATATGCAGTTAAGGATGCCAGAAAGGCAATTGTAGATGTGATATTGAATCAGCAAAGAGGTATAAACATGACAAGTTAATTTGAGAATCATCAGCCTAGAGATGGTAATTAAATCCATAGGAATTGATGAGATGACCAAGTAAAGTACTGAGAAGATAAGAGGGCCCAGCTCAGAATCCTGAGGGATACCTATGGGTAGAGACTGTAATCTGAATGAAAATTCGGCAAAGGATACTGAGGAATGGTCAGATAGATAGAAGGACCAGAAGAGAGTGATATCCTCAAAACCTAGAGACAAAAACTTATCAAGAAGGTGAGGGTAATTAACACTGTGAAAGCCTTCAGAGAGGAATATGGATTAGGCAACTAAGAGATCAGTAATAACTTTGGAGAAAGCAGTTTTGACAGTGTGATAAGGAGGAAAGTCAGATTGTAAAGGGTTAAGAAGAGAGTGAGACAGCAATAGCAATATTGTATGATGATCAGCTATGAATGACTTGGCTATTCTCAGTAATACAATGATCGAAGACAACTCTGAAAAATTAATAAAAATGCTATCCATCCCCAAAGAAAGAATGATGGAGTCTGAATACAGTTCAAAGCATTTTTTAACTTTCTTTATTTTTCTTGGATTTGGGTAGGGGAGGTGTCTATATTTTCTTTTACAACATGAGTAATATGAAAATATGTTTTGCATGACTACACATGTATAACCTATCTCAAATCACTTGCCTTCTCAATGAGGGGTTTGGGGAGAAAGGGAAAGAATTTGGAACTCAAAATTTTAGAAATCAATGTTATAAATTGTTTTTACACATAATTGGGGGAAAGTAAAATACTAAAGAAATATTTTTTAAATGAAGAGAGTGAGAGAAGAGATGGTGGAGGTACCTATAATAAAAAGCCTTTTTGAGGAGTTTAGCAACAAAAGACAAAAAATATAAAGGAAGATAATAAATGGAAATGGAAAGATCAAATGAGGGTTTCTGGAGGATGGAGAAGAGATGGGTATGTTTGTAGGCAGTAGAGAATGAACCAATAGACAGAGAGATTGAAAATAAATGATAGAGTGGAGATTATAGAGTAAGCAATCTGTTGGAGGAGACAGGGTGTTATAAGATCACTTGAACAGGCAGAGAGGTTAACTTTGGTAAAGAATGAGGCCAACTGGAGATAGTAGCAAAAGGTATTTGAATGATTGGAGATGAGGAAGAGGAGAAAAGAGGAAGCTCATCACAAATGTCCTCAATTTTTTTCTGTAAAATGTTCCATTTTACAATTTAAAAAAAAATCAGTTACCATTCACAGACGTGACGAGAGTGAATTCTCTTTTTATTTATTTTATTTTATTTATTTTCGTAACACAGTATAATTAAAATTATTGTACATGTACATAGCATAATAAAATATGATTATACATGAAACTGCAAATTTACTATGCACAACTTGCCATTCCTTTCAAATATTCAAATATTCCTTTCAAATACGACAAAATTATCATGTGAATTTATTTTTTTTATGTCTTCCCTCCCTACCCCTGCCCTAGACATGGCTACCATTAGGCACAAATAGGTGTGTGTATGTGTGTGTGTGTGTGTGTGTGTGTGTGTGTGTGTCTTTCTGTCTGTGTATGTGTATACATAAAATTATTCTACACGTACTTCTATTTATCAATTCTTTATCTGGAGGCAAATAGTGTCTTTCTTCATATGAGCTAGAGGCAATTACAAAAGTTAAAAGAAGTAATGTCAATCAAATAGAATTTATTTTTTTAGAGGGGGGGAGGCAAAGCAATTGTGGTTAAGTGACTTACCCAAAGTCACACAGCTAGTAAGTGTGAATTGAATAGAATTTAAAAACAGATCCATGAAGAAAATCAATGGAGTTAGGAAAAGAAGAGAAGCAGTAGAAATGGGTAAAAATCTTTCTATTAACTATCTGATAAGGGCCTAATAACCAAGACATATAGGAAATGAATAGAAATTATGTTAAGCCAAGAGACTTTCCCCAATAGATAAGTGATCAAAGGATAGGAAAAAACCGTTAAAAAAAAAGTAAATTATTGGGGCGGCCAGGTGGCGCAGTAAGTAAGAGCGCTGGCCCCGGCATCGGGAGACCCGGGATCGGTTCCAGCCTCAGATTCTTGGCACCCACACAAAATAACTGGCCGTGTAACCTTGAGCAAGTTACTTAACCCCAATTGCTTAAAAAAAGTAAATTATTAACAATCTTCTGAAAGATTTGTTTAAATAATTAATGAAAATGCAATGCAAATCAAAACTACACTGAGGCTTGAAAATTGTTAAAGACAATAAAAGATAGAGGGGTTGTGAAAAGATGGGCATAATAATGCATTTTTGGAAAAACTGTGAGTTGTTCCAGCCATTCTGGAAAGCAATTTGAAATTATGCAAAGTAAGAGATTAACAGTTCCATGCCCAGTGCCCTTGGGAATCCAATGGCAAGCAGTTATCCAAGGAGGTCATTGAAAAAAAGAATAAAAGGTTTCACACATATGAAAATAGATATAGCAAAAACATTTTTATAGTAATACAGAACTGGAATCAAAATAAATGCCCATCTAGATAAGTTGTGGTAAACAAATATATACTATCCTGTAAGAAATGAGGTCTATGATTAATAAAAAAAAAAGCGGGGGAAGAAGGAGCTGTTTCAAATGTAAACAAAGCTAGAAATTAAAGCCCTATATAAAATTATTAAAATAGTATAAAGAGTAAAATAACATAATTGAAATTTAATGCTGCAGAATTATGGTGACCAAGTTTTCCTGAATAAGAGATGTGAGAAGACACATTCCCTCTCTTCTGTGCAGATGTAGAGTACCACAGTTATGATGCAGTGCATATAAATATACTTTTTTTGATGTTTTAGTTTTGCTGAACTCTTTTGAAAAAATTCTTGAATATAATTCTTGAATATAAAGGATATTTCGGTTCTCCCTTTTCTTTCTTTTCCCCTTTCTCTCCTTTTCCTCCTCTCTTTTTTTGCAATCCTGTCCTTTGTTCCACTCTTCTTTTCTCTCCTTCTAAACTGACAAAATGAAACAAAACAAAAGAAAGCTTTTTGGCAATTAAGTTAAGTTAAACAAAACACATTTCTGCTTAGGCTGTGTCCAAAAATTTTAAGTTTTATTTGGCAACTTTAGTCTATCACCATTCTATCAGAAAAGGAAGTATATGTATATCATTGTGAGTCCTCTTTTCACTTCTTTTTAAAAATTGCAATCCCAATTCAATTATCAATCTGTCTTTTACTTTAAAATCCATTTAAAGATAAAAAATACTAAAAGATTTTATTAACAAACATTTTATCTCATTTTTATCATTTTATATGATGATTTTTTTTATTTGTTATTTGATCCATTAGTTGTTTTGTCCCCAATTAACTTTAATCCTTTCTTCAAGGTCCTTTATTGATTATAACTTCCTTCCCCTCCTCTTTCTTCCCTTACTTCTTTCTTTTCTTCCTTCCTCTCTCCCTCCCATCTTCCTTTCTTTTCTTCCTTCTTCCCTCTTGTCCTCCTTCCCTCCCTTCTTCCCTTCCTTTTTTCCTTCCTCCTTTTATTCCTTCCTCTCTTTTGTCCCTTCCTCCATACCTCTTCTTCCTCCCTCTCTCCCTCCCCTTTCTTTTCCTTACTTTCTTACCTCCCTTCTTCCCTTACTCATTCCTTCCTTCCTTATTTTGTTCTTTCCTTCCTTCCTCTTTTTCTTCTTTCCTCTCTCCCTCTATCTCTCCCTTCCTACCTGCTGGGGACTCAGTATAACAGTGTGAGTTGAACTTGGGAAAAGCAAGCACAGAGGGGATTCTACCTATATTTACTTATTAGTAGTATGGTAACATTCATCAAATGAACTCAGAATGGAATAAAATAATTTGTTATTTGCTTTAAATAGGCATTTTCTCTAATATTTTTATTCTGTATTTTAAAAACATAATAATTTGTCATATATGTTTCTTCAGATTCAAAATATGTTGGGTGGGCAAAGATATCTATTTAATTCCCACTGAGGACAGTTTTTCCTACTTATACCCACAGTCACAAACTGTTCAACTCTATTCAGCTATTAATAGGGAAATGTCCCTATTAATGTTAACTACCCAGTCCCAGATTTTAGTCAGTAATATGGGCCAGCAATAGCATTTTCCAGTATAAAGCGTAATACATTATTCCAATGACATAAAGTTTTTTTCATTTTATTCAAATAGGAAGGAAACTTGCAGTAATCCTATAAGAAACATTATTAGGGTAAATAGTCTTAGAATGAGCATTGTAAATAGTTTCATATTCATCCATAAAGTCTAGAGCTGCACTTTTTTATTCTCATGTTTGGAAGCCTGCTCTGTGTGAAGGAGCAACACAGAATCATACACAGGTGCTACCACCCCTAAACAGAGACTGTATAACAATCAAAATCCCCTTAGACACTATTTTGGAAAAGGTAAGGAAGGCAAGAGATAAGGGTAGTTAAGGGATAGAGAATATATTAGGGGAAAAAATGTCAGAGAGCAAGAGCAAAAGCAAGAAATAGATTGAAAGTGGAAAAGAGTAATAATTCATAGTTTTGTATCTGCATTAGAACTATAACTGGTAAGTCTTTAACTTGGGACAAAAACAATCAGCAGGTGAGTAGTCAATTCTTAAGCAAGGGGCTGGAAGTAATAGGTAATTAGATGGGGATATCATCAGCATATAGAACAATTTGTTTGGGGGGAACCAAGATGGTTAGCAGTGTGATCATAAGGGCAATGTCACAGAGAGAAGAACTGACCTAGAGCTTGTGAGGGTTCAAGGTTGCTCACCAGATGCTCTATTAAAATCCTAGGCACAAATCCTAGCTTACATCTGTCTTATTTTTTAGAGGTTTGAAAAACTGAAATACCTTTAATCTGATATTATATGGTTATATACATACATAATCTGGTATCTCAAATTATAAATAATTGGTATTTTATTGAATTTTTTTTTCCTCTTTTGCCTTAACATAAAACCCTTGGTTGTCCAGGAAATCACTGAAGGTATGACAGAGGAAAAGAACTCCCAAAGATACTTTTAAAGTAGAGATAATGCTAAAATAACAAAGATACTAGTAGAAAGATCCAAGCTTTGGGGATTGGCTTTGTGCTAGGAACAAGCAGATGCTAAACTACATATTTCCAGATGCTATAAAACATGGAAACACAATCTTTTCATCATTTTTACTTGATGAAGGATGGGATTATGTGGCCAGGAGCTGAGTTCTTCTATTTGTTGAATGATTAGACTCCATGGTATAGTCAGTATTCATAAAAACAATGGGGGGGGGGGGCGGGGAAGAGGGGGTTGATGAAGCAATGAATCAGAAATGCAGCTTTAGAATAAATTTACCAGATTCTGGAGGTAATCTAGGGACATTTTAAGCACATTATTTGCATAGATCCATGTATGGCATTTGAGTGGCCAATATTCCAAGTAATATATAAGTATATGTTGGTAAAACTTACTATATAATGTATATATCTAGGGCTTATGTTACTGACATATGTATTAGGAAAGTTCGGTGATCTACTGGGGATGGTTTGGAGTGAGGGTAGCCTAGTTAAAGTTGCTGTCTCTACTGTCCAAAACCTAAAAATTCCTCCATGACCTTAGATTTTGTATACTAGCTAAAAATAATATAATTTTGCTTCTATATATTTTGAGAAACAAAGAAAGGCTCATCTGCCTCTGAGTCAGGTTCTTCCCTATTATTCCTACCACCACCCCTATACCCCTCATTCTGATTGTAGTTCTCCTCTCAGAACATCCATTTAAGAAGGGTGTTAGGGCCAATTGTCCCTTCATTTCTCACCATTCTGCACTTTGGCCTTTTAAACATTATGTTCTAGAAAATCACTTTAGCTCTGGAATTCATACCTCAAAAGTAGTCTTCCCCTGAGTTCCCTGCCCTCTGATTGTACAGTTCTTCCCAGATCATCAGTTTAAAGAGACTGCCCAGGACAGTCATCTCTTTATTTCTCAAGAGGTTAAAACTTGGACTTTATCATTCCTTTGGGTACTTCCTCTTCCATTAGGCTTCCTTTTATATGTTATCTTCCTTCATTACTATTCAAATTCCTTGAAGGTAGAGCCTTTTTTTTTGGCTTGTATTTGTATTCTCAGTGCTTAGCAGAGTAGACACTACATAAATGTTTGTCAACTCATTGGTGACAAAAGCACTAAACTGAGACCTGGGAGATCTGGATTTAAATCGTAGCTTTCACATAAATGTGACTTTGGGTAAATTAATTTTACTGCTCTATACCTCCCTTTTCCTCTAGTGGAGAGCTCACTACTTTATCACATTGCCTATATCCTAGCAGTAGGATTAAATGTTAGAAGAGATCCTTTACTCTGATCCCCTCTTTTGTTTAAGAAATGAAGGCCCAGAGATGTCAGGTTACTTGCTTAAGCTTACACAGCCTGATCTCCACAGTTTTGCCATGTAGGAATAAAAATTCCATTGTATGAGAATTAAGGACATCATATTGACATATTGAGCTGAGGGGGTGAGGCTTGGTTTTGTTCAGTTCTTTTGCTAGTGGAAAATTTTTGGGTAGGAAATCATCTCCATGGGAACTGTACCTTGAAATCATTAACATATATGTTAGTCCTCCTGGAGAAGGAAAAACGAGAAAGGAACATGATCTAAAATTAATACTATAATGTTAAAATATTACCATAATCATCAGTAATAATATGATAATGACTTAGGACCAAAAAACCATCACCAGAAATTAGAGATAGATTATCCTTAAAAAGAATGAATTTAGTGATCAATGCAGATTATGCAAGGAAATAATGGCAAATGCATAGCATCATTGTAAGCTACAAAAAATTAGCATCTACTGAATATTTAGAATGACATGACCACGTAGCTAGAATTATGCATCTGAAGCTTGCCATCTCTCAAAACTGAAAGGTGACAAGTCCCCATACTGGAAATTTCCAACTCAAAATACTCTTGACAACTTAACCAATTAACAGTATCAAAACCAGAGAATTACCACACACTAAATCACTATACAAGCCCACAATGGCCTTGGATATAACATTAATCCATCAAAATTTAAGAACAAGGTTTAATAGATGCCAGCATCCTACATATTCACTATGTCTGAGTTATGTGAAATGAAAAGCTTTCAAAATGGTTACCTGGCAGAAGAAAGCAGAATATTGTGGGATCAAGATGAGATATATGTCATCTCTATTGTTGTATCTTCTATGAAAATTTATGTAAGCATGCTTTCAAGAAGCTCACTGAAAATGAGCATATGCATCAATACTTTAATTCAACGGCAAAAGTAGTTATTTTACTTATTTTATCTACCAACGTACTAGTCTATAAAACATTAAATATAAAAGAATAATTGTAGAATTATGATTCAGACCATTTCTATTTGAAATCCATTTACAAATAAGAATGAAATAATAATGATAGCAATTTGTTATTGCCATAGAAAATCCAGAAGGTTTATCTTTAAGGGGCCTGGAATTAATGACTAATGCAAATTTTTCAGTGAAATGGTGGAAACTTCAGGTTACAAAAATTTAGCATCTGCAAGATCTTAAATTATTACTATAAATACAAGATTATTTGACTAGAGCTATATATCAGAAGTTTGCTATCTTTTATAAGTTAACATATCTAATTCTGATACTACAGATATAGACCTCAAGTTGTTCTTGAGAACTTAAGCAATAAATTGTACAAAGCATTATCACAAAAAGCATTATCATATTTCCCCAAGTTACTCAGACATAACACTGATTCATAGAAACTTAAGCACAGTGTTTTAATAGATGTAGTCACACTAAATATGCATAATATCTATTAAAAAAGCTTTCAAAATACATAAACCTGGAGGAATAATTTTAAAAATGCATGAACAGGACACCATTTCTCTTTTATTTCCTTTTACTGGAGTTATCCCAACGATAGTCTGAGTAGTAGCAGTTTAGTACAATATATAGTTTAGTACAACATATAGTAGACTGAGTCTACTATATGTTGGTAAATAAAAGTTATTTTATCAAACTTGCAAAAAAAGTCTTCACTATACTAAATATGAAAGAACAGTAGCAAAATAACAAATTGTCTTAATAAACACAAATATATAAAACACCTGTGATTTCAATAAGGTAATGAATTTCTGGTGAGGGAACATCCTCTACAAACTGCCTCTCAACCTTATCTATCATTCAATTAATAAATCTTAAGGAGTTGCTTGTGGTGTATAGATATTAAGAAATCTGTTATAGTCACATATATATAGTCAATGTCAGAGGCAGAATTTTAACTTTATCTTCTGACTACAAATCCAATACTGTGTCTGCTATACCATGATATCTCTCATAATAATATGAAAAATTATAAATAATATTTTAATGTTGCATTTATATGATCCTCTTACTTTTGGTGTGTCTTCACATGTTATTGATTTTTATCTGTTCTGCAACTCTCTAGGACAAGAGAGGGTATTATTCTCATTTTACAGAAGAAACAACTAAAATTTGCATAAGGTCATATACGTAGATGTTTTGTGTATATTTATTTGTGTTTATTAAGACAAATTGTTATACTGCTATTGTTCTTTCATATATAATGTTCTTCATACATGCACAGTTAGATAAAATAAAATACCCACATCTTCTGTGTCAGTGAAAGTAAGTGAACTGAGAATGGAATTCAAGGCTTCTAGTCCCATGTCTTTTCCATTACAACAGTGTCTACTGACATGATCTCTGGAAAGAGAAAGATGGTGTCAAGAGTATGTACAAATATGGATCTACAGAAGATCAATTCTTCCCAAAGCCTTCTTTGCTGAGATACAAGTCAATTTCATCAACATTCCATAATGGGGTTTGTTGTTGCTATTGTTACTGTTGTTCACTTGCTTTGTTTTTTTTTTTCACTTTTTCAAAGCATTTTGATACAGCAAAGAAATAAATTCAACTGTGATATAGTAGAAGAGCACCGAACTTGAAATCCGATAACCAGTGTTTGAAATCTGGCTGCAGAACTAGCTGTATCGTACTAACAGGCTGTTTAAATCTTCATCTGTAAATCGGGGTGGGAGTGATAATAACTTTCTCCCAGAACTGTTGTGGGAAAAGATTTTTGTAAACCTTAAAGTGCTAAAAATTAATGACTTGATATCCTTAATGCAATTACATTTGCAAAAACTGTAACTAGGTGTTTTTATATGTTAATGTCAATGCAAATAAGTGTGCACGTATACGTGCTGGGAAAATACTATATTTATAATAATCTTTAATTTAACTATACCAATTGAACTTTGGATATAAGGAAAAAGGAGACAACTAACACAAACAGGGAACCTAGCTATTTATAACTGATGATGACATGTACCAGTTTAGGCCCTAAACAGCTAATAGACTCTTAGATCCTTTGACATGTGTGAGCACCAAGAAGGCTTGCCAACTGTACCAGAACCTTAGATTGATCTGAGTGGCTTATTGATTTGCTGACCTCCAGTCTCATATCTGCAACTTCCTTTTAGACATCCTGAACTGAATGTTTTGTAGACATATATGCAAAACCCTTCTCCCTTCCAATCTTTCCTCTCACTGTTGAGGGAACCACCATCCTCCCAATCTACTAGACAATAAACCTAGATGTAATCTTAAATTCCTCATGCCTCATGCCTGAAATACTTCATCCTTCATAGCCAATCTGTTGCTAAGACCTGATGATTTCACCTTTGTGACATCCCTGAAATGTGTGAGGCAGGTGAAAAATAAAATAACTAAGAAAACAAAGGTTTGATCTTCTGAGCATATTGATAAGCAGAGCATGCCAATTGTGAAGACAATAACCGATTGGTCAATATAGGGTCAATTTTTAGGTAAGACATATGAGTTGCTTGAGATGCTCAATTATGAGAAAATTTACATCCATCTTTAGTTTCTAGTCAGCATATCCTAGGTTCTTAGTTAAAGGTCTATAAGCATCAGGGAGAGATGGTTCTGTTTCCCAGTCACACAGGGCGAAGGTCAAACAATGCAGTAAGATTTTTCTCCCAATTCCTACAATCGAATAACATTTTCTCTCAAAACAGGAATTGGACTAGATCCATAATTGAATAGAAACTAATCTAGCTCCAGAATTAAATCACAAGGTGGAGTCAGTGTGGTTCATTCAATTTCCACAATTAACCACTTGCTGTCCTATTCCCCTCAATTTCCTCAATTCATCCTTTTAATTTATGAGGGAGTGGGCAGCACACTCCCCCCATAGATCACTTATCTATAAGGCAAATCCATATGGTTTTTCATCAATTCACAATCAGAATTGCATAAATCAGATTAAAGATTAAAGTACTTAAAGGGCTTACAGTGAACTAACTTTGAGAAGGCAGATTTACATGTCACCAAGGTAACCAAGAAAACTTAAACATAAATACCATGAAATACAAAGGCCAAAGCAATACAATAATGATTATCAATATTAACAACCATCAGGTCTCCTACATATATATGTATATATATACATATATATGTAATTATTCTATACAAACTTCTATTTATCATTTGCTTCTCTGGATGCAGGTATGTTCTTCATATGTCCTTGATAGTTAATTTGGGTATTTATAATAGTCAAAATTATTTAGTCACTCTAAATGGTTCTTAAAACAGTATTGCTAGTAAAATGAGCAGAACCAGAAAAACATTGTACACAGTATCAGCAACATTGTGTAATAATCAACTATGAATGACTCAGCTCTTCTCAGAAACACAATGATACAAGAAAATTGCAAAAGGTTCTAGAAGGAAAATGCTATCCACATCCATATAAAGAACTGAAAGATTCTGAATACAGATTGAAGCATATTTTTTTCACTTTTTTCTTTTTTTGAATTTTTTTCCTTTTGATCTGTTTCTTCTTTCACAACTGTGACCAATATGGAAATATGTTTCACATTGCACATGTATAACCTAAATCAAGTTGCCTGATGTTTTAGGAAGACCTAATGGTAATGTAATTTGACCCCTTTTTATTGGCAAGTAAGTGGGTACTTAGCACTTAGTAATTGATCAAGCCTCTGAAAGAAACAGAAGGTATGAACCCCTGTTCCTGATGTGACAGGAAGGAGTTGGCTGAAACAGGAAGTAGCTAATGCTGTGTATGTAAGAAAAGCCCCAGAGAGGCACAGTCAGAATATCTTGGGACCAGATGTGGAAGCAGAGCAGCCATAGAAAAGAAAATCAAGAACTGAGACAGAATTTTCCTGAGAACTTGTGGTGGTGGAGCTTCTTCTGAACAGGAGCCAGGAGCCCAGGAGCCCCCTCCCCCCAGGCTGGAAAAGGTGATTCTGATTTTTGAACGAGCTGCAGAAAACTGAGGAAGCATGACCAGGATGCAGGGACTTTGTCTGTTTGTGGCTTGGTTGAGCCTTGAATTCTTGGGAGCAGAAATTGTGAAGGATTTGAGATGAGCTGGACCCTGTGAACTTCATTGTGGAGCAGGACTTACCCAGAGAGCTGGACAAGGAACTGGGAGCTGTCTGCCATTGAACCCAGGTACCAGTCTGGTGAATTCAGGCAGAATCTGGGATCATGGAAGGGGATCCAGGGAATCTGAGAATCGGCCCAAAGTCAAAATGAAAAGACCTCTCCATGGGTACTGACTAATGATGAAATTGTAGTTTACTAATGACCTAGAGGTGGATGGTTTGTGTATTCTCTAATGATTGTACTTAGGGATTAATGATACTTAGTGATTGATGACTGAATAAGTAATTGAATTGTAACATAGTATGCCCCATGAGTAGAAGACTGACTATTGTCCTTTGAGATAATTGCTCTTTGTTCTAAATATTGTGACTACTTTGGTGAAAACTATGTGACCATGTTAATGATAAATTGTTGTGAATACTATTGTGATTTTCTGTGATAAGTTGTAATATTGTGAATGTTGTACCTTGATTTACTGTGAATGTTTTGCTCTGATTTGTTATGGAACAGTGTTCAGTATACTATGTAATCAGAATCTTAAAAGCTGTTCACAGTAGCATTCCTCTGGAAAGATGCTGATGAGTGACTTTACAGAAGACAGGAGGGGAGGGAGGGAGAAAATTTTGGAATTAGAAATCTTGTGAAAATGAATGTTAAAAAATTATCTTGACATATAATTGGGGGAAAGTACTATTAAAAACAATATTGCTGTTGGTGTATACAATGTTTTGTATGAAGCCCTTTCCCTAATAGTAATCTTTGGGAATACACCAAGCAGTGATATTGCTGGCTCAAAGGGTCGCAATTCCACATTGCTCTCCAAAATGGTTGGATCAGCTCACATATTCACCAACAAAGAGTTAGTGTCCCAATTTTTCCACATCCCCTCTTACATTTGTTGCTTTCCCTTTCTATCATTTTAGCAATCTGGTAGGTGTAAAATGATATCTCAAGGTTGTTTCAATTAACATTTCTCTAACCAAAAATGATTAGAGCATTTGTCATATAACTATAAATTGTCATATTCTTTGACCATTTATTAATTGAGGAATGATTCATATTCTTATAGATTTGTCAAAGTTCTTTATATATTTTATATTATAAGATGAAACTTTATGTGATAAACTGGCTATAGAAATTTTTCCAAAACTTTCTGCTTTCTTTCTGATCTTGGTTACATTTGTTTAGTTTGTACAAAAACATTTTAATTTGATGTAATCAAAATTATCCTTTTTTAAATTCCTGCCTTATAATACAGTTTAAGATCTAGTACTACTAAACTTCTTTCCTTTATTTTTTATTCATTATTTCCTTTGATATTCTTGACTTTATTTTTCCAAATAAATTTTATTATTTTTTTCTACTTCACATTCAAAGTTATAATTACTATTTTTGAATTTCTGTCCATCTTATTTTTACTCACTATTTTCCTTCTCAGTCTATCTTTTCATCCTGTCCCCATTATCTCATCTTCTCCCTTTACCCTCCTATTTTTTATATTAACCCTCTCTCTAAAAGTACCTCCCTCATCTATTCACCCCACCCTCCTAATATTAATCTGTATTATATACCCTTCTAAAAATTCCTTCCCTACCCCCTTCCCCCAGTGTTCTCATCTCTCTAGAAGTTCAGAGGGCTTCTAAACCTCTTCAGATGTATACGTTGTTTCCTCTTCAACCCAGATGAGAGTTAGCTTCCAATATTACCAACATTTCATCCCTATGTGCTTCCTCTATATTAGTTCTTGCTTTCACACCCCATTTTCATGAGTTAAAATTTCTCCTTTTAACCTTTTCCTTCCCAATTTTGTTTTTTAGAATCAACTCATCATATCCACCTTAGCCCCAAACTTTCTGTCACACTACCTTAGTAAGGATAACTTTAATTACTAATTTTAATAACATTGTCATTTATCATAAGTAAACAGTTTGATTTTAATCAGTGCCTTATACTTAGTCTTTAATGATTTCCTTATATTTCTTCTGGGTCTTTCAGATCAAATTTTCCATTGAGTTCTGGTCTTTTTCTTACAAATACCTGTAAGTCTTTCTGTTCATCACCTGTCAAATTTTTTTTTCATTCAGGATTATACTCAACTTTTACAACCCCAGATCCTTTGCTTTTTTTAAATACAATATTCCAATACCTATGGTCTTTTAGTGTTAGAAGCTGTTAGATGTTGTGAAATACTGATTTTTTTCTACAATTTTTAAGTTGTGAGTTTTTTTCTTGTTGCTTGCAAAATTTTTTCTATAACCTGGGAATTTTGCTTTTTTTTTTGGAGGGGGCAAGGTAGGGTAATTGGGGTTAAGTGACTTGCCCAAGGTTACAAGGCTAGTTGTGTGTGTGTGTGTGTGTGTGTGTGTGTGTTAAGTGTCTGAGGCTGGATTTGAACCCAGGTCCTCCTGACTCCAGGGTCAGTGCTCTATTCATTGTGCCACTTAGCTGCCCCTAAACTTTTGCTTTTTTTTTTCTTTTTTGGAGGGGGAAATAGAAGCTGGGAATTTTGAAACTTGGCTATGACATTGTAATAGTAGTGAAATTTGAAGATCCCTTTGTATTAACAAGCTAACAGGTACTTAACACTTAGTTAAGTTTTGTGTCAAGTTAAGACTTAGTGTCAAACTAATTATATCATGGCTCTCTTAAAGAAACAGAAGGTATGAACCCATGTTGCTTACATAACAGGAAGGGGTGGAAGAGGGAGGAGCTAATACTGTATATAAGGAAGAGCACAAGCTGGACAGTCATAACTTCTTGTGGAACTTCTTCAAGAATTTCTTGGGGCAAGCATCATGGAGGCAGAGCAGCTAATGCCAGAGAGAGAGACAGAGAGAGAGAGAGAGAATTTCTCTTAGCAAGCATCTGGAAGCTGAGCTTCTATTGCTGGACTGAAGACAACTGAGAATTGAGAAGAAATGAGAAGAGAAATGAGAATTGAGATCTGAGACAGAATTTCTTGGAGCATGCCACATGGAGGCTGGATAAAGTGATTGTGATTTTGAGAACAGAGCTGGATAAAGTGATTTTGATTTTGAGAATGGAGCTGGAGAAAATAATTTTTTAAAGCAATTGGGGTTAAGTAACTTGTTCAAGGTTACACAGCCAGTTATTTCTGGGTGTGGTGCTAAGTATCTGAGCCCGGATTTGATCCCCAGGTCATCCCGACACTGGGGCTGGTGCTCTTACTCGCTGTGCTACCTGGCCACCCCAATAATTTTTATTTTGAGAACAGAACTTCTGGTGGCAAAACTCAAACTTGTGGTGGCAAAACTTGGACTTGTGGTGGCAAAACTCAAACTTGTGGTGGCAGAACTAAGACTTGTGGTGGCAAAACTTGAACGTGTGGTGGAAAAACTCAAATTTGTGGTGGCAGAGCTTCTTCTCAGAGCTAGCCAAACTCCTGCTGAGAGCTTCCAAGGGCTAGCTGGAGCTGCTGAAGACTTCTGAGGGCCAGCCAGAACTTCCAGAGGAAGCATGACTGTGGTGTTGGTACTTTGCCTGTCTGTGGCTTTATTAAGCTTTTTCTTCCCAGGAACAGAAACTGTGAAGGATTTGAGGTGAACTGGACACTGTGAGCTTCAATATAGAATATGAACTGCATGGAGAGCCAGACAAGGAACTGGGAGCTGTCTGCTTTTGAACCTAGGTGACAATTTGTTGGATTGAGGCAAGAGCTAGGAACATGGAAGAGGAACCATGGAAACTGAGAGCCTGCCTAAGATGAAAAGACCTCTCCATGGGTACTGAGTAGTGACTGATGAAATTGTAATTTAATTGCATTCCATGACTTTTATACTTTGTGATTAAATTACACTTGCCCAATTCTAGTTTCAAGGAGTTATTTTCTTAAGATGTTTGTATCCCCTTTTTTAATTAACTTTCTTTTCATAATTTTCTTGAATTGCTTTTATTTTTTCCTATTTTTTCCTCATTCAATCTTACTTGATTTTTTAATTCCTTTTTAAGTTCTTCCAAGATTTCTTTTTAGGATTATGACCATTTGATGTTATTCTTTAGGGTAGGAGTGGCTTTTTTTTAACCTCACTATCTTCCTCTAAATATAAACCCAGATGTTCTTTTACACCAAAGTAGCTATCCATGGTTAGGTTCTTTTTCCTTTGCTTGCTCATTTTTATTCCTTATTTGTCTTATTTTATTTTAGCAGCTTGGTGTTATTATAATTTTTATTCTCTAGTTGTGGGTAATGTCAGGTCCTTCTTACTGTTATTTTCTGAATTCTGCCTTGGGACTCAAACTTAGAGACTCCTTTCTTCCTCCTTAAGCCCCAAGCATGCTATTCCAAAAATGTTCTTGCTCCCTGCAGCACCCCACTCACCAGACTTATGTGTGTTCCTCCTCCCCCACAGTCACAGATATGATCATGTCTGGTCAGAACTGCTAGGTCTGAATTTGGGAAACAGCAAGGGGTCCTTCAATTTTCCCTCATTCAATGTTTGCTGTTCTTTAAGCAAAAAGCTTATGAGGTTGGGGTGGCCAGGTGGCTCAGCGAGTAAGAGCGTGGGCCCTGGTGTCGGGAGACCAGGGATTGGTTCTGGCCTCAGATACTTGGCACCCACACAAAATAACTGGCCACATAACCTTGAGCAAGTTACTGACCCCAATTGCTTTAAAAAAGTTTATGAGGTAAAATTTCAGAAGATGAAATTTCTTGAAGCTTAGTCTGCTTCCCTCAGGGCCCATTGTCTGTCAATTCAGAGGAGTCTTCCTGGAGGTGTTTACATTTCACTCAGATCAAACCTCAGACACTGGAGTCTTTTCTGAGGTCTTCTCAAGATGTCTTAGGAGGACAACTATTTCACCCATTTATTTCTGCTGCTCTATATTTATTTCATGGCAATTTTCTGTCTGTGGAGGAAACGTGGAGAGCCTGGACATTCCTGACCTACTCCTCCATCTTCTCAGAATGCATTGGCCTAGTGTTGTATTTATAAAACTTCTATTGCTACCAATATATAAGACCAATATATAAGATAGGACCCTATTCCCTCCCCACATCACCCCCATGCTAGTCAGGATATTTTTTTCCTTAAGATATTGGTACCTTAAATATTGATACCTTCCTCAAAACTAAGTCAGCTCAGAGGAATAAATGCTGACCATTGGCATCATATCCTCATCATCTGAAAACAAAGCTAGCAGAAGGAGCTCCAGGGACTCTCTGGGGCTTGGCTTTTTGAGGTAGATCGTAACAGATAACACCATCAAGGAAGTCTCACTCAGCTAAATTAACTAGAGATGTCTTCAATGCCTCTTCTTATTAATTATATTTCTCTTATTATAACAAAGTAAATTTGTTTATTTTTTAAATTATTGAATGCTATGTGAGTATCTCATTTTGATCTACTATTAAGCTTAATAGTCAGTTCAATGGCCTTCATCAAGCTCACTCTGGATCAATGGTGAATTCTTTCAGGACTGGAATATAATAAGTTTTTTGAAGTGGAGGAGAGACTGCACGGACAAAGGTGGGACCAAGTTGGACTTCAAATTTCTAATGGTGTTTTTGTTGATGCTTCTGGAGATTGGTGTTGCTCCTAGTATTCTAGAAGATTAGAGAATAAACTGCTTGTGGCCATTTCCCAAGAAGAAACTAATGTGAATATGCTCTATGACCTTAAGAATTAAACCTGAGGATAATTGCAATGAATGGTGTTTTAGGCCCTCAAGCTTTGTTGGATCTTCCTGCTGATTAATTAGGCCTTCTCCAAGTTCTAATAGATATCTTCAGAAATCTTTGTCTTCAAAATATCCTAGAGGGACTGAATTTGGGATAGGGACAAGAAAGATATGCAATACTGTCTACCCTAGCCATCATTGCCTGGAAGAACAGATATATTACATTTCATCCCTGCCCTAGGTTTCTCCAGCACCTTTGAGGGAGTTTGTGGTGTGGCTAGGCTCTAAAAAAGTGGTTTCTGCCCCCTCATGTTGTTCCCCCAAGGTTAGGGGTGATCTCCTACACCCTGGTTCAAGTTAACCACTGGATTCACATTGTTTTTTTTTTTATTTCAAGGCTATCAGTGTTAAGTGCTCAGGGTGGTGCAGCTAGTGTCAAGTGTCTGAGGTCAAATTTGAATTCAGTTCCTCCTGACTCCAGGGTCAGTGCTCTATCCCCCACACCACTTAGCTGCCCCCTAGCACCCCACTTTTTTATTAGCTTTTACAATGAATATTTGCTTCAAAAAACTCTGCAAACTTACTCCTCTCAAGACATGGGGCTTAATCCCTTTTTGTTTCACTTCAGTCTGCAGAGGGGAATATGTATAGCTTAGCTTGCTTCCTATAAAACATGCAGTCCCAGTTCCAAGTCAAAAACCCTAACTGGACTTAAGTCCCAGGCACCTTGGCTCTGCTTCTCTGTTGAATTGGCAGGTGGCTGCAACATTGCCACCTGGAAGCTTGGTTCCAGGGTAACCATGGCTCAAACTCCCAAATTCAATGGAGATCATTTCTGGCAACTTAAACTCAAGTCAAAAGAGAACAAAAATAAACATCCCTTATGACCCATTCATGGAGCTGGGATAAGAGAGGTAGCAAAGAAAGGGAGTTCTCCTCCTCTGCCACATTGTAGGTGAATAGTGATGGTCATTCTCTGAACACAGCAGAAAAAACTCTGCAGGAAAGACAGTAAACCCCTCTGCCTTCATATTAGATGATTTGAGAATTTTCCAAAGACCCCTTTAGAGATATCTTTTGCCTCGTTATAGTTCAGAGAAATATATTGCGCTCAATTCTTGCTCAAATTTAATGCATTTATATAGGTAATAATCATCACCACACAAAACTTTAGGGGAAGTGTCCTGAAAGGAATGTCTTATCAATCAGTAAACATTTCTAAATTGCCTACTATGTGCCAGGGGATACAAAAAGAGGCCAAAGATAGTTCCTGGCTTCAAGGAGCTCACATTCTAATAGGGGAGACATCATACCAATATAGATAGACAGATAAACAGACAGACCGATAGATAGACAGACAGACAGATAGATAGATAGATAGATGCACATATACATACATATGCACATACTTATGTACATAGGTACGTATATACATACACACACAAAGCAAGTTATATACAGCATAAATAGGAAATAAGAGAGAGAAAAGGCACTAGAATTAAGAGCAATTGGAAATGGCTTTTTATAAAAGATGAGTTTTAGTTGGGACTTAAAGGAAGCCAGGATTAAAGGATTGTGCATTCAATGCAGCCTTTGAAGTTGAGATGCAGCAAAGTCTGGATCAATTCTCTCCTGCTTATGCTAATTTGGCCCTAACAATTAACACCAAGAAAACACAGATGCTGCACCAGCCAGCACCACACCATTCGCAAGTGGAACCATCAATTACTGTGAAAGGAGAAGTTTTGAATGCTGCAGATAAGTTCACTTACATTGGCAGTATACATTCCAGGGTCATGCACATTGATAATGATGTTGATGCACACATCACCAGAGCTAACTCAATGTTTGGGAGACTCCAAAGGAAAGTGTAGGAGAGAAGACTGCCTACCAAACTGAAGGTCTACACAGCAGTGGTGCTGACTTCATAGTATGCCTGAGAAGCTGGGACAGTCTACCAGCACCATGCCAGCAAACTGAATTGCTTCCATTTGAATTGTCTTAGAAGATTCTGAAGATCACCTGACAGGATAAGGTACCAGACACTGAGCTCCTTACTCAAACTAAACTGCCAAGCATTCAAACTCTACTGCAGAGAGTGCATTTCTAATGGGCTGATCGTGTTGTTTGAATGCCAAACGTATGCTTGCCTAAAAGTCTATTTTACTTTGAATGGTAGAAAATAAGGGCATGCCCATGGCAGAAATAACTATAAACTAATTTAAGTTGTACAATTACTTTTTTTATAATGTTTGTTTGAAGTATGTATTTTAAACATATTTTAAGTCCCTGAAAGAATATTTTCTTTTCTTCCTTCATGGTGTACCTGCCAATTTTAATTCATGCTTGACCATTCATTTCATCAGTTGGGCTAGCTCCTTTCATGTCATGATATTTCAGCTGCTGAGTCAATTTACTTTTGCACTGGGTCAATCAGAGTTCTCAGTTACTGCACTGGTTCCTCACTGTACTTGACTGCCACTGCTCTAGTGGTCTCTGCTTTTGCTGAAAGAACCTTTGTTGGATCTTCTGAATTTTAAAACTCTCATAGTCATAACTTAGCCATTTCCATTTCTGGATAATCACATTAGTTAGATAATTTTTGTGTAAACTGCAGGAATACTTCCAACCTCTCTACTGGTTTGTAGATAAATAGGCATAATGCTTTTTTCTTTGGGTGTCTAGAATAGAAAATATTTTATTTAGGGTACCTTCACCTATTCAGCTTTTCTTTCACATTCCTAATATTCTTTTGATACTTTTTTTAGATGATGTTTAATATCATAAAATTAAATATTTAAGCACTATTTAGGAGGACTTATAGTAGTTTCATATCACTGTACCTAAAGTCTGCAACCAAGAATTTTTTTTTCAGTCATGTCCAACTCCTTGTGAACCCACTTGGGGTTTTCTTGGCAAAGATACTGGAGTGGCTCATTTTACAGTTGAGGCACTAAGGCAAATAGGTGACTTTCCCAGGGTCACACAGCTAGTAAGTGTCTGAGACCAGATTTGAATTCAGAAAGATGTCTTCTGTTTCCAAGCCCGGTACTCTATCCACTTACCTAGTTGCCCATGAAGTCTACTTTCCTGAGTAAGCAGTGTTACTATTTTTGATTGTTTTAGTTCCTGCTATGATAACATCATACCCAAATACTACCCTGGCTACTCAGGGTCAAAAGAAGGAAATGATTTGTACAGCCCATGGTGAGAAACCCATTATAGTTCGCTGGGAGAAAGAAGACCGAATCATTAACCCAGAAATGGCCCGCTATCTTGTGTCCACAAAGGAGGTGGGAGAAGAAGTCCTTTCTACTCTCCAGGTACTGAAAACTGAAAGATATAGCATAAACTACCAATTATTACAACAAATCTTTTTTTTTCTTCACTACTCCTGGATATGTATGTGGTGATATATGGAAAATAATTTCAAAATTATTAATAAAACATTACTTCTCTTTCTCATTATATTGAAGGATTTTAACAGCCTTCAAAATATTATTGTAATATTAAGTCAATATTAATAAGAACAAAAATATTTTTATACATACAGCAGGATTCCCAGAGATAATAAAAGAGTAAAAAATAGGCCTTTGTCAAATTTATAATCCAAAAGGAAGGTCTCTGTTCTAGGTATATTTTCCGCTTTGCTATTAAATATGTTGATAATGTTTCAAATCTCATAAGACTTGGGATAACTATTATAAAAATGATATATAATATAATATAAATGATACATATTATTAATTATATTATAACATAGATAATGTATTTAAAAATATAAGCCTACTTCACTCCTTTAAAAAAATAAAATATGGTGCTAAACAAGTATAATTTTTAGTAAAAGCATACAACTTGACTCCTCTCATTGAGTTAAGAAATGCATTTAGCACAAGCAGACAAATGTTCTTTGGCACATAAAGGTAAAAAAAAGACCCTGCATTTGAAAATTTCATGGCAATTCCATACCTTTCTAGGGACCTCTGATTAGATTTCTTTAGACTCAAATCTTACTATAATATTTCAGGCCATCAAAACAATGTGTGTTTGTGTGGGTACATTTTTGTTTATGTATATTTAGAATATATATCAAATTGACTATGACATCCTATCCAATGGATAATAACAATTTCACTGGTTTGCAGATGAATTTAATGATATAGAACCAATACATTTGAACATACACACAGATAACATACACATCAATGCTCTCTTACAAATTTTCCTTAGTTATCCATCTGGAAGAGTAGAGTGTCAGGGACAGTGCAAAAGGGCTAAATTTGGAGAGATTCTTTATAGCCAGTCTATGTTAGTGTATTTCTCACTGTTATACACTACTGAAAAAGTTGTATTTTTTTTCTCTTCCATATGCAGATTTTGCCAACTCTAAGAGAAGATTCTGGCTTCTTTTCCTGTCATGCTATCAATTCTTATGGGGAGGACCGTGGAATAATTCAACTCACTGTACAAGGTAGGAAGATAGCATGATGAGAAAAAAAATTTTAAAGTGAAGTATTATGAGAAATTTTATAGTTTAAGAGAAAATGTTCAAAGAAATCTAAAAACAAAAAAAAGTTATTTTTTAAAATTAACAATTAGCAAGGAAGTTTTTGTAGAATGAAAAATATTGGTTAAAAGACTTCTTAAAAGATTTCTTCTATTTTATCAGAATTAAAAATGCTTTCTTTTCAAATAGTCATATAGTATATATCACCTACCAAAACTGGAAATAAGAATGGATCTTCAATCAGAATTTTCACCAGATAGTGAATATCAACTGGAATATGATTCATCTAATACCATGATACATTATCATAATTTTCTAATACAGTGAAGGCTGGAAAAGTGGGACACATTTTGAGTAGAAGTCCTTCTCCCCAAAATATGATTGGAAAGAAAATATTTTAAAACTGAGTTATAACCTGCTGTTGAATAATATTTTGATAATTCAGTGTCAGTGCTGCAATTTTTGCAAAACATGTACATCATTTTGAAGTAAACTAAGATGGGTTTCATATGCTTTTTGTTACCCAGAACCTCCAGACCCTCCCGAAATAGAAATCAAAGATGTGAGAGCACGTACTATTACCCTCAGATGGACCATGGGATTTGATGGAAATAGCCCAATCACAGGCTATGATATAGAATGCAAAAATAAATCAGGTAATTCCTTTATTTATATAGAATATATACCATTAAAAAAACTTTTATGCATTCATGTCATTTGTTCTATTTCCTACTTAAAATACTTTGTAACCATTTTTATATTCTCAGCATATACAAGGTTAAACTTTAAGGGCTTTTAAAGATCCTATCCTTCCCATTATGTATCTTTCCCTAGCATGGAATGTGTCTGTATGTCATTTCAGTGGTTTGAGGTCTGTATTGAGGGACACTTATTTACTCAGGTTGCCCTGTTAAACTTCCAGTATCCATTTACTTTTTAAATGCTCCTAAGCAACGTAGATCAAAGTCATATTTTCCCAAGCAGAACTTGACATTAGAACTACTGATGGTAATGCCCACTTGCTTCCTGACAGAATTAGGCCACGATCATTACCTTTTATCTCTTATTTCTTTTCTCTTTCTAATTTTCCCAGTGGGCTAACTTTTCTGAATAGTAACACATCCGTACAACTGAGCTTCAGATATCCCTTCTTTTTTCTCCCCATGCTATTCATTCTTATGCAGAGAAAGGAAGGGAAAAAGAAAGAAGGAAGGAAGGAAGGAAGGAAGGAAGGAAGGAAGGAAGGAAGGAAGGAAGGAAGGAAGGAAGGAAGGAAGGAAGGAAGGAAGGAAGAAAGAAAGGAAGGAAAGAAGGAAGGAAGGAAGGGAGGAAGGAAGGGAGGAATTGAAAGGGATATTGCTTGCTTGAGCCTCTGAAATGACTTTGCATTAACCTGCTTGATATATGCCAAGGGTTAGGCCAGTGGCACTTACCAATAGCATACAGTGAAAGTTGGCATGATTAGGCTAGGTCATGTGACTATAAGCTAACAACTCATATGTAAAGCTGACCACTATCAGGACTTCTATAGGCGTGTTTATTGGCTTAAAATGGAAGACACAAGTGCCATTTCAAACTTTATCATCTTATGCTGTGGGGACAAAATACTCAAGCTATAACTTTCAGTTTGAAATTTCCTATAGTCTTTCAAAGGGAATTAAGAGTTAGAATGGCTAACTTTATAAAATAGCTAATAGGATAAGAGAATACCACTAAATTGGCTTTGTTGGCATTTTCTTTGATATAAGGTTTATTTTGGGTTGTATTTATCTTGACTCACTAATATTTTTAAGAAATGTTAAACTAAGTGTGGCTATCATCCAATGTTCTGATCTGGTTCTCTTCTCTTCATTGGTGGTCTCAACAACTGCTATGGACACACACACAGACTTGTGTGTGTATCCATATATATATATATATATATATACATATATATATATATATATATATATATATGTCCAAATACATAACTTCACATACTCTCCATTACAGTAAAATTGACTCTGTATAACATTTTATCTCCCACTTCTATGCTTTTGCACTGCCATTTATGGCATACATTCATTCCTCAAATTTGCTTTTTAAACATTCTTTCTTGGGGCAGCCAGGTAGCACCGGCCCCAAAGTAAGGATGACCTGGGATTGAATCCGGGCTCTGATACTTAGTACCCACCCAGAAACACCTGGCTGTGTAACCTTGAGCAAGTTACTTAACCCCAATTGCTTAGGGGCAGCCAGATGGCGCAGTGAGTAAGAGCACCAGCCCTAGAGTCAGGATGACCTGGGATCGAATTTGGGTTCTGATACTTAGCACCACACTCAGAAATAACTGGCTGTGTAACCTTGAGCAAGTTACTTAACCCCAATTGCTTTAAAATATATATATAAAATTTAAAAAAACATTGTTTCTTTAAAGAATAGCTCATGTTATTAATTCTTTCTCCCTCAAAATTACTCTATATTACTTTATATATTCTTAGTCTTTACTTATCTATGTGCATGCAAAGGGAACAATGGGTATTGGGACAGAAATTGAAAGGACTGCAAGTTATCAAGAATGAAAGTTAAGGTATTAATATTAATTAGTTAATGCCATCTTCAAGATCCGAATCAAGAATCACCTCTTCCATGAAGCTTCCATATTTCCTCAGCTGGGAAAAATCAATATTTATCTAAATCTCATGTGTCAGTCTTTTCATTGTCTCCTTACTTCACAGCTTATATGATGTGTGTGTGTGTGTGTGTGTGTATATATATATACAGATCTTATCCTTCCTACTCTGTACTATATTCCTTAAAGTCAGAGATTATGTATTTTTTTCCTCATAGCAGATATTTAGCAATGATTTGTTAATGCAAAATAAACTTTTTAAAAAGTGGACCATGTGCTTTAGTAAACAAATGTCTACCAAGCTATAAATAAATAATAATAAGTGTATTTGAGGTATTCTGTTGTTGAATGTATATGCTACAAGTTATTAAAGCTAGGAATAATTCACTGATTAGTAAATATGAGCAAATCAAAAACTGAAAACTAAAGAGGCCTTCCTCATCCTTCAGATGAAAAGAATGTACTTTCAAAAAAATACATATTGGGACCAAATGACCAACAAAATGTCAGGGTAGATTTTTAAAGCTGTTCTAACCCCAAAACATGAAAAGAGAGGAACTATGCAGCAACTGAAACCAAATTCTTAATATAAGAAAGCAAAAATCCAATACAAACTAAAACTTCATAAATTAATTTCAGATAACCTTAAAACTTGGGGCTATATTGATTACCTCCAGGATTAAAACCCTGCTTGTTTTCAGACAAAATTACAAGTAAATTTTAAATTAGTAATTTTTAAAGCACATTAGTGATGTTTAGTACATTTAATGCACATTATTCTACAATATACACATAGTAGTTTTCATTTCTCCACTTACCCCAAAATTTGAGCTTTGCACCTTGAAAATGTAAAACTATCTAATAATTCCAGAGAATTGCAACAAACTAAAAGCTAAAATTAAAAAATGAAGGAATTTAGAAATACTGTCTATCTTCTCCCCAGCTTCCTATCATTTCCTTCTTATTGAATCACCAGAATAAATAAAGAAATACACGTGTGTGTGTGTGTGTGGGGTGTACTTTCTTACTCAATCAGCTTCATTCTATTTCTGTGTAGGAAATGGGAAGAAGAAAAATGTATAGTAAACTTTCCAGTGTCCAAAAGGAAAGCTATCTGGCACTGTTTCCATTCTCTATGATGACTAAGTTTGATAGAAATTTTCCCTATATCTCACTCTCCCTATTCTCTAAAAAAGTCACTTCAGTAACTTGGGCAAAAGATGAGAAGGAACCAATAATAGGAAGAAAGCATCAGTTTTTCTCATCTTTACAAAATAGATTAAATACCATTAAGTATTGGGACCAAATCAAAACATTCAATTTATTTCACTGTATTAAGTACCTATCATTAAAGAAAATCTGAGAGGAGTTCCCATGTAATGGGTAGAGCATTAATGTCAGGAAATCTTCATTCAAATTCTGCTTTAGACATTGACTACCTGTATCAACATGAGAAAATCACTGAGAACTTCTGGTTAATATGACAACCTGAAGAGTTGGAGAGTCCCATTCTCTCCCTTACATCCCAGAAAATATCTAAAAAGGAGTACAGGGAGAGCAGTCATAAAAGAAACAAAATAGAAAGAGGAGTAAATTCATTCATCTACTGTAGAATCTTAGAAAAAAAGATGACCAGAAGCCAGAAAGTACTGGGAAAGAGGTAATCCCAGAGAAAGGAGTGAGAGCTGTGGTAAACCAGCCTGCAATCCACAGGTTCTGAATAAGTATTTTCCAGTCTGAAGATATATGCAAGTCATGGACTACCAGAAGACAATCAAAAGAAAGAGCTTGGCCAGTGTGTCACTGCCCAGTCCCACTCAGTGCACTGACAGTCAAAACAAGAGACAAGGTCCATTTTACATCTGGGAACACAAAGTTCCCAGTATAAGTGCAAAGGAAGGATGCCCAACTTTCCAGTATGCCTAAGACTTTATTGATATTCAGTGTCTGACTGAAACCTGTCAGGGCCAGGACAAGATAGGGATATATCTAGTAATTGAGTACAGAAAAAGAAACCTATGGGCTAGGGCCAACACATGCTGTAGACACCAGGAGATAGAAGCAAAGGACTGAAGCAAAATAGAGTATAGTGCCAGGCAAATGATTTAGAACAGTAATGGCTTACAACAAATAGGGTAGCCTGACTTCAGAGGGTATAGGGTCAAAAATTATCTACCTTACCCACGCAAAATTCTGGAATAGCTGAAACCTGGACCTGTCAAAAAATTCCAATCCAAAAGCTGAGAATTGAAATATGAATAAACTGACCCAAAACACTGTGACCAATGAAGACATACCATTGGTTAATTAACCCCAAGAAGTAAATCCCCCCTCCAAAAAAAATACTACAGCAACTACAAGTAGATCCTTGAAGGGGGAAAATGACTTGGTGAAAGAAAAAAAAAGCCCTAACTGGAAAACTAGAAGAAAATATAAGATATATTTTTAAATCAATCTGAAAAAGGAGATATAATTTGATAATTAATGAACTTCTTGAAAACATTGCCCAAATAAACCCTGGACATCATATTTCTAGGAATCAAAAAATAAAGATAACCAGATCTGTTAGGACCAGAGAGCAAGGAGAATATAGAATTTACCAATCACCTTCTGGAGAAAACCCAAATTAACAATACCTAAGGATGTCAAAACCAAAATAAAAAGTGTTTGTGTTAAAGGAAAAAATACTTTAAGTCCTCAGAAAAATGAGTTCAAAAACAAAGGAAAGACAAGTTCACACAAAGCTTGACAACAATAAACTTAAAGAAAGGAAAATATTTGAATAGAAAAAGGAAAAATGTAAAGGATTAAAATAAAAAATAACAGCAAAATTGAGTATACTTATAAAAGGGAAAAAAACAGATTTTTGATGGAATAGAATATCTTTAAACACTATTGATGAAAATACCAGGGACTGAATAGAAACTTTTTAATTAAAAAATAGGACTCAAAAGAACGTAGGAAGTTAAATATATTTGAGCAACTAGAAGGTACTAAGTTATTTCGAAGTACTTACATTCTAATACAGAGGTTGTTGTCCCTTCAGAATATTACTGTCTTCAAGAGTCTTAGAAGGAGTTATGTTACCTATAACTGGATGGCATGGTAATGATTTTGATGTGATATTGTGATGGTTTTAAAAGATGAAACAAAAAAGATGAGGGAAAGAATATGCTAGGGGAAACTAGGAGGAAGAAAAAATTACTACTCATAAATTAGGTTGGTGAGAACAAGAGTATTACAAATTCAGAGGGAGATATTGAGGAAGATAAGCTTCTCATGAACTTTACTCTTAACTAAAGTGAAAAAAAAAGGTTGAATACTCCCACAAGTTTGGTTTAGGAATGTACTCAACTTAGCAAAGAAACAAGAGGAAGCAGAGAATGAGGAGAAAAGGAAGACAGTAAGAGAGGAAGTAGTCAGTCACAAGCAAAACAAACGTCAGATTTGGAGTATGTATCTAAAAATAGGTGGATTAAGAAAGGAAAGGTGAATAAGCAAAGATTGGGGTCTGGACTTGATGAAGAGAAGTGGAGCAGTAGAAACAGATCACGTTTTTGTAGATTGCTAGAAATGATCAGATTGGGTCTTTTTTCTACACATTCTTCTACTATACAAAAAAAGAGCTGAGGGTGAAGGTGAATGTAAAATTATATGAAAATACACAATTAGGGAAACAACTTTGAATATGAATTGAAGAAATTAAAAAACACAGGGGGGTAACAGAATATATTAGGAAGAAGAATGAAACAATATTTTACTTAAAAGAAACATACTTGAGGCATAAATACTGACAAAGTATTAAAATACAGGACTGGAGCAGAATTTGTTATGCCTCAAATGAAGAGCCAAAAAGAGTGGGATTAACAATTATGGTCTCAGATAAGTCAACAATAATGGTCAAAGAAGTAAACATGGAGAATATATTATGCATGGAAAATATATTAAGCATGAAACTATAGGGATGAATATACAATAAATTTTACTAATTGACAGCCTTAGTACCCCAAAGACCTACAAAAATCTCATAAAAATAGATAGAATATAACTTGTGGAATTAATGAATGGAAATAGGAAACAATAGACATATTTTAAACAGGTATACTGAACCTTTTCAAAAATGGACCATTCACCAAGACATAAAAAGTTCATAAATGCAGAAATCCTATCCTTTACCATAGTGAAATAAAAATGAAAGAATATATAAAAATCATGAAAAGGATAAAGAAAATTGCAATTACCCTTTAAAGATTTAATTACTTAATCAAACCAGGAACTATTTTTTTTAATGATGATAAAATAGATCATAGGATATTCTTCTCATAGATCTAGAGCTAGAAGAGACTTCAGAGGCCATCTAGTCCAAACCTCTCATTTGAAGAATGAATCCCAGGAACATTACTTGCTTAAGGTAAAACAGGTAGTAGATGTCAGAGTTGACATATTAACCTCATCCCTTTGACTCCAAACCACTGCTCTTTCCACTATATTAGGATGACTTTCATAAATAATTAGCAAGCTAGTTAAAAAAAACATAGAGAAAGAGGAAAACAATATTGGCAATATAAAAACTGAGAATGATTAACAAATGAGGAAGGGAAACATTTATTAAAACTATTTTGCCCCATTATATGACAAAAAGGCAACAATTTACATGAAATATATCAAAAATGCAAAAAAAAAAACCCAGAGATTAACAGAATAAGAAATTAAGAATTTGAACAACTCAGTCTCATAGGACTACATGGATCTATAAGTGAATCCTATAAAAAACTCAGGGAACAATTAATTCCAAGAAAACATAAAATGATTAAAGAAATAGGGAAAGAGTGGATCCTAATAAACTCCTTCTATAAAACAAATATTATACTAATTCCTAAAATAAGAGAGATAAATCAAAGAAAGAAAAGTATTGACTAGTATTTCTAATGAATATTGATGTATAATATAGAATAATACTATTAGGAAAGAGTTTACAGAAACACATCAAAAAGATTATACACTGACCAAGTTGAATTAATATCAATAATGTAGGATTGGTTTCAATGTGAGGTAGACCATTAAACATAATATTTCAAAACAATAAATATCACATGGTAATAAAAATGGATGCACAAAACTCTGATAAAATAAAATAGAGGAGACTGGAGGTAGGGGTGGAGACAGGATGGTGGAGAAAAGGCAGAGACTTGCCTGAGCTCTCCCAAATTCCTCTTCAAAAAAACTTTAAATAATTGCTTAAAACAAATTCTGGGACTGCAAAATCCATAAAAGGATTAGATGAAACAATTTTTTAACATGAGACAACTTAGAATGTCAGTAGCAAGCATCAGTTGCACCAGGGTGAATGGGGAGCACAGTTCAGTGTAGGCTGAACCTCAGAAAACCAGAGGTAGACCTTGGGGGCAACAGAATCAATACTGGCAGTGGCAGTTTCCAAACCTCTCAGCCCATAGACAGTAAGGGGATCAAACAACTGGACAGAAGATTACAGGGATCCTTTTTTTGGTCCACAAGTGGGACTTTTTTGCATTGCCCATTCTTGGATCTAGGTCACAGACATAAGTCTTAAGTGCAGGAAAAGGAGGGATACTATCACACCAAAGCTCATGACCACAGGGGAGCTGGAGCCATGGTCATAGTTCCAGAATGGAAAAGAGAAGGTCACTCAAAGAAAAGAACACAGAACAGGAAAATAGTAAACAAACATATCCTTAGATCATACCACCTTGGAAGAACTGTAAACACACAGGTCCCCAGAATTATCTCTAAAAACAGCTGCACAAAAACCTTGAAGCTTGGAAAGGTGATCCCTCCACTCTGGAAGCAGAGCCCCACTTTATCAAAGAGTTACAAGTCAAGCAAGAGACCAGGAAAAATTTTTGCCCAAATAGTAGAAAAAGTTTCTGACTATAGAAATTTTCTATGATGACAAAGATCAAGACAAAAAAGTCAAAGCTGTAGCATCCATAGTCTCAAAGATAAATATGACTTGGTCCTAGGCCATGGAAGAGCTCAAAAAGTATTAAAAAAAAACAAATAAAGAGATACAGGAAAATTGAGGAAATAAATTATGGTAATGCAAGAAAATCATGAAAAAAGAGTCAATAGCTTCTTAAAGGAGGCAAAAAAATTAGTGAAGAAAATAATACCTTGAAAAACATAATAGACCAAATAGTAAGAGAAGTACACAAAAAAATGAAAATAAGAATGCTTTGAAAAGCAGAACTGACCAAATAGAAAAAGAGGTACAAAAATTCACTAAAGAAAAGAACTCTTGTTGGCCAAAGTATGTAAGAAAAAAAACTCACTGAAGAAAATAATTCCTTAAAAATTACAATTGTCAAATGGAAGTTAATGACTTTATGAAACATCAAGAAACAATAAAACAAAATCAAAAGAATGAAAAGAAGAAGAAAATGTGAAATACATCATTGGAAAAACAACTAATCTGGGAAATGGATCCAGGAGATATAATTTAAAAATTATTGGAGTATCTGAAAGGGTAATCAAAAAAAGAGCTTCAACATCATCTTTAAATAAATTATCAAGGAAAACTACCCTAATATTCAGAATCATACAGTAAAATAAAAATTGAAAGAATCCACTGATCATCTCCTGATAGAGATCCCAAAATGAAAACTCCTAAGAATATTACTGCCAAACCCCAGAGTTCTTAGGTCAAAGAGAAAATATTGCAAATAGCACAAAAAGAAGCATATTCATATATCATGGAGTCCATCAGGATAACACAAGATTCAGTATTTTCTACATTAAAGGATTGAAGGGGCTGGAATATTATATTCCAGAAGGCAAAAGAGCTAGGATCACAATCTAGAATCACCTACCCAGCAAAACTGAGTGTAATCCTTTAGAGAGAAAATTCAATGAAATAGAGGACTTTCAAGCATTACAAATTGAAAGACTTGAACTGAATAGAATATTTTACTTTCACATAAAAGAGTCAAGATAAGGATGGAAAAGTAAACAGGAAAGAGAAATCATGAGGGATTCATTAAGATTAAAATAGTTATGTTCCTACATGGAAATGATACTTATAATTCCTAAAAACTTTCTCATTATTAGGGAAATTAGAAGGAGTATACACAGACAGAGGTCTATGTGAGTTGAATATGATTATCTAAAAAAAAAAAATAAAAGGGGTAAGAAATAGGAATGCATTGGGAAAAGGGGAAAGGAAGAAGTAGAATAGACTAAACTATCTGGTCTAAAAGAGGTGCTGAAAAGCATTTACAGTGAAAGGGAAGAAGTCAGCATGTGGGAGGGCAGGGGGTATGTGAATTTTACGCTCACTGGAATTGACTTAAAGAGGGAATAACATACACACTCGGGTGGCTATAGAAGTCTATCTTCCCCTACAGGAAAGTAGATGGGGGAGGGAATCAGGGAATTAGGGCTTATAGAAAGGAGGGCAGATTGAGGAAGGTAAAAGAAGCAAAACACTTTTGAGGGGGAGGTGGAGTGAAGATGGTCGAGTAGATGACCTCCGAGCAGCTCCGGCTTCCACCTTCCCCAATCAATGTAAAAAGAGGACTATGAACAAACTTTGGAACTGCAGAACCCACAAAATGACAAAGAGAAGCTAACCTCCCACTGAGGACAGCCTGGTAGGCTGGCAGGAATCAGCCAGTGCACCACTCTGGGAGCTAAGCCCAAGCCTGGATGAGCTGGAAGTTTTACCCCAGGGCAGGTCTGACCAGCCCTGGACCGGAGGGAATCCACATCAGCAGCAGCTGTGGCTGTTTACAAAATTATCAACAAATAGATGCAAAGGACAAAGTGAGAGGTCAGTGCAGTCTGGACTTTGGAACCCAATAAGTGAGAGTGCAGTGACTTTTGCCCCTGGATCAAGAAGCTGCTGAGACACCTGCACAGCCAGCCAGTGCCATGGGCAGCTTCAGCTCCTGACCTGCAGAGTGTAGTGGGACCAAGCGACCAGTCTGAGGAGTAATTGCTTTTGCTTTAACCTTCTTGGATCTGGATTGTGGTCTAGGGTGGAGGTTCTGGGGTGTGTGACCACCTTGCCAGAGCATGCGGAGGCCTCAAAGAGGGTACCCATCTAATACCTCTGGCAGCTGAGAAAACCCCAGCATTTGGGATGAATATCCCCTGTCTGGTGGCAGAGTCCTACTGTAGCAAAAAGTCCAGGGGTCAAGTGACTGAGGGGACACGTGACCAGGCAAAAGATACAAAGCAGAAAGAAGATTCCAACATTACACTCCTATTTTGGGGACAAAAAGGAGCAAGGCATGGGAGAGGAGGAAGAGAGTGAAGTCAGAACTCCTGCACCAAAAGCTTCAAAGGAAAATATGAGCTGGCTACAGGCCATAGAGGACCTTAAGAAGCAGATAAGAGAAATGGAGGAAAAATTGGGAAGAGAAATGAGAAGAATGCAGGAAAATTGTGAAATGAGAATCAATAGCCTAATTGAGGAAAATTACACCTTAAAAATGAGACTAACTCAAATGGCAAAGAAGACTCAAAAAGGAAATGAGGAGAAGAATTCCTTAAAAAGCCAAATGTGCCAGATGGAAAAAGAATCTCAAAAGCTCACTGAGGAGAATCATTGCTTCAGATTTAGATTGGAGTAAATGGAAGCTAATAACTTTATGAGAAATCAAGATGCTGTTAAACAGATCCAAACAAATGAAAGAATAGAAGGCAATGTGAAATATCTCATGGGAAAAACCACTGACCTGGAAAATAGATCCAGGAGAGATAATTTAAAAATTATTGGACTGCCTGAAAGCCATGATCAAAGACAGAAACTAGAAATCATCCTCCAGGAAATTCTCAAAGAAAAGCACCCTGATGTTTTAGAGCCAGAGGGCAAAATAGAGGTTGAAAGAATCCTCTGATCACCTCCTGAAAAAGATCCCAAAAAGAAAACTACTAGGAATATTATAGCCAGGTTCTGGGAATTCCCAGATTAAGGAGAGAATATTACAAGCAGCCAGGAAGAAAAAATTTGAATATTGTGGAAACACAATCAGGATAACCCAGGATCTGGCAGCCTCTACACTGAGGGATTGAAGGGCTTGGAATATATTCCAGAAGTGAAAAGAGCTGGGATTAAAACCAAGAATCACCAACCCAGCAAAACTGAGTATTGTGTTTCAGGGGAAAATATGGTCATTCAGTGGAATAGAGGATTTTCAAGCATTCTTGCTGAAAAAATCAGAGGTGAATAGAAAATTTGACATTCAGATACAAGAAGCAAGAGAAGCATGAGAAGGTAAACAGGGAAAAGAAATCATAAAGAACTTATCAAAGTTGAACTATTAACATTCCTACATGAAAAAACAATAATTGTAACTTACAAAAGTTTCCTCAGTATGAAAATAGTTGAAGGGAATATATTTATGTGTGTGTGTGTCTATATATGAAAATATATGGGCATATGAATACATATGTGAATGTGTGTATGTATATATACATATATATATATATATGGGTATACATAGATAGAGAGCATAGGACCAATTTAACAGGAAGGGATTATACTTAAAAGGTGAAATTAAGAGGTGAGAGAGAAATAAACTGAGAAGAGATGTGGAGAGACAGAATGGGGTAAACTATCTCATATAGAAGAGGCAAGGGAAAACAGTTACAATGGAGGGGAAGAATAGGAAGGCAAAAGGGAATGGGTCAACCTTATTCCCATTGAATTTGGCTTGAGGAGGGAATGAAATACACACTAAATAGGGTGTCTCACCCTACAGGAGAGTAGGGGGGGAAGGGGATCAGAGGGGGATGATGGAAGGGAAGGCAGGCTGGGGGGGAGGGAAGTTGGAATCACCCACTTTTGAAAAGGGACAGGATCAAAGTAGAGAATAGAACAAGTGGGAGGTGAGATAGGAGGGAGGGAAATATAGGCAGTCTTTTACAATATATCTACTATGTTATTGTTTTGCATTATCCACACATGTACAACCTACACTGAACTGCTTATCTTCTCAGTAAGGGTGGGTGACAAGGGAGGAAGGGAAAGAATCTGGAATTCAAAGTTTTAAAATCAAATGTTTATATATGTGTGTGTGTATGTTCATATTATATATATACTATTATTACTACTATTTTACATGTAATTGGGAAATAGGATATACAGGCCCTGGGACATAGAGATCCACTGGAAAAGTCAAAAGGGGTATGGGAGGCAATATGGGAGGGAGCAGATTGGAGGAGGGGATATCCTGTGGGAGTACTATTTGGGGGCAGTCGATAGGGGAAAAATGGGGAGAAAAATTGTAACTCAAAATCTAGTGGAAATGAATCGTGTAAATCAGAAAAAATATAATAAAAAATCAATCTACACCTCAAAACAGTCTGAAAATAAATGCAATATTTTACTCCCATGGAGGGAAAAAACACTTTTGAGAATCAACAGAGTGAAAAGAAAGAGAGCTGGATAAACAGGGGGAAAATAGGATGTAGGGAAATGCATAGTAGTAATCATAAGTGTGAAAATATTGCACCAAATTTCTCTCATAAAGACCTTATTTCTCAAATACATTGATAAGTGGTCAAAGGATATTAACAGGCAGTTTTTAGGTGAAGTAATCAAAGCTATTCATAGTCATAAAAAATGACAAATGTTTTAGGGGGTGTGGGAAAATTGAGACACTAACATACTGTTGGTGAAGTTGTAGACTGATTCGACCATTCTGTAGTTGTAATTCTGTAGTAATTTGGAACTATGACCAAAGAACTATAAAACCATACATACCCTTTGACCAAGCAATCCCATTACTAGATTTGTATCCAAAAGAGATAAGAAACAAAAAGGAAAAGGACCTGTATGTACAAAAGTATTTATAGCAGCTCTTTTAGTGGTGACAAAGAATTGGAAATTGAGGGGATGTCCATCCATTGGGAATGGCTGAAAAAGCTGTTATATATGATTTTGATGGAATACTATTGTGCTATAAGAAACGAGGAGCAGGATGCTTTTAGAAAAACCTGGAAAGACATGCATAAACTGATGAAAAGTTTATACTAAAAATGCCAAAATGTATTAGACTTTTAAAATACAAGTACCTAAAAAAAGAGATTGGCTATACAGTGGAGTAAGACTAGGAGATTTACAGAACAGAACCAGAAAAATTGTGTGATGATCAGCTATGATGATTAGCTATTCTCAGCAATATAATGATCCAACACAATTATGAAGGATCTATGATGAAAAATGCTCTATCCATAGGAAGAACTTATGGGATCTGAATGCAAATCAAAGCATACTTTTTTTTAAGCTTTATTTTTCCTCCATGTTTTTTTATCTGCATTTTTTTGTCTGCATTTGCTTAAACAAGGTGACTTACATGGCAAAAAGTTTTGCATGACTGCACATGTATAGCCTAGAAATCAAATTGCTTGCCTTCTCAATGGGGATAGAGGAAGAATTTGCAACTCAAATTAATGTTAAAAATTATTTTTACATGAGCAGCTAGGTGGTACAGTGAATAGAACTCTGGCCCTAGAGACAGGAGGACCTGGGATCTGATCCAGCCTCAGATACTTAACACAAAAATTAGCCATGTGACCTTGGGCAAGTCACAACCCCAATTGCCCTCCAAAAAGCAAAAATAAAAATTTATTTTTACCTGTAATTGAGTTAAAAAATTCAAAAATAAAATGCAACACCCTTTTATGTTGAAGCATTTTAAAAATTGAAATAATTATACCTTTCCTTAATATAGTAATTATGATCTATCTTCATTCAAGAACTAGATATATCTATAATGAAAAATAAGTTCTAAGGTTCTTATCAATAAGACTAGTGGTAAAGTAAGGTTATTTCATTGGGACAGCGAGGTGGTGCAGTAGAGTGTTGGGCCTAGAGTCAGGAAGAGTCCTAATACTGAGTTTGAATCTGACCTTAGAAACTTAAATAGCTTTGTGACCACTTAACCTTGTTTACCTCCATTTCCTCATCTGTAAAATGAGCTAGAGAAGGAAGTGGCAAACTACACCAATATTTTTGTCAAGAAAACTCCAAAAGGGATAATGAAGAGTCAGACATAACTGAAGAAAAGCAGCAAAAAGATATGCATTATCACTGCTTTAAAAAAAAATAACTTTTAGTAGTTACAGCAATAAGAAGAAAAGACTGGCAGCATAAACAGAGGTAGAGATGATTCAAAATTATAGCTTTTTGCAGATTAGAAAATGTTAGCCAAGAGGCGGCTAGGTGGTGAAGTGAGTAAGAGTGCCGGCCCTGGAGTCAGGAGGACCTGGGATTGGTTCCAGCCTCAGATACTTAACACCTGCACACAAAAAAACTGGCCATGTAACCTTGGGCAAGTTACTTAACCCCAACTGCTTTAAAAAAAAGAAAAGAAAATACTAGCCAATAACCACCTCAAATACCTATAAAATGTGATTCTAACCAAATTTTAGAGCTACAGAACCCACAAAGTGACAGAGAGAAACACATCTCCCACTGTAGCCCAGCAGGCCTACAGAAAGGGTCCATTGCAGCATGCTGGGAGCAGAACACAGTCCCACATGAGCCATGTGGTTTTGGCCTCAGAGCAGCCACAACCAGCAGCTGCCAGAGCAAACTTCATGAGAGTGAATGACCAGCAGCTGCGGTGGCTTCCATACTCCTCAACCTATAAATACCAAGGAGCAAATAAAAGGTTAATGGGAACTCTATTAGAAAGGAAGGGCATGGTCCAGCCCTTGCCAACAGTGTGAGAGGGGGTGGAGTTGCAGGGCCTGGAGCCACCGCCTGGTGTGGCTGCCTCCAGAGCTCCTGGCCCACATATTCTAGGGGTAACAAATGACCATTGAGAGGGTAATTGCTCTTGCTTTGACATGCTTGGATCTGGATCACTGTCTTGGGTGGAGGTCCTGGGGTATGTCCCCAGTGGGCCAGAGCTTCTGTCAGCTGAAGAGTGGGCACCTTCCTAATGGCTCTAGCAGCTGCAAAAACCCCAGTGATTTGGGACAAAGCTCTCCTCTCTGGAAGCAGAGTTCTACTGTGGCAAAGAGCTCAAAAGTCAAGAAATTGAATGGCAACATGAACAATCAAAGGAAGCAAAGCAAGTACAGCAGTCAAACCTTAGATTTCTTTTTTAGGGACACAAAGGATCAAATCATGGAATGGGAGGAAGGCAACAAAATCAGAACTCCTTCATCAAAAGCTTCCAAGAAAAATATGACCTGCTTGCAGGCCATGGAGGAGCTCAAGAAAGATTTTGAAAATCAAGTAAGTAGAGGAAAAATTGGGAAGATAAATGAAAGATGCAAGAAAATCATGAAAAGTGAGTCAATAACCTAATTGAAGAAAATAACACCTTAAAAATAGACTAAATGAAATGGCAAAAGAGGCCCAAAAAGCCAATGAGGAGAAAAATGCCTTAAAAAGCCAAATTTGTCAGATGGAAAAGGAATTTCAAAAGCTCACTGAAGAGAATAATTCCTTCAGAATTAGTTTAGAACAAATGGAAGATAATGACTTTATGAGAAATCAAGATACTATAAAACAGATCCAAACAAATGAAAAAATAGAAGGCAACATGAAATATCTCATTGGAAAAACCACTGATGTGGAAAATAGATCCAGGAGAGATAATTTAAAAATTATTGAGCTACCTGAAAGCCATGATCAAAAAAAGAACCTAGAAATTATCCTTCAAGAAATCCTCAAGGAAAATTGCCCTGATATTTTAGAACCAGAGGGCAAAATAGACATTGGAAAAATTCACCAATCACTTCTTGAGAAAAATCCCAAAAAGAAGGAATATCATAGCCAAATTCCAGAGTTCCCAGGTTAAGGAGAAAATATCAATTTTACTTTTGTGGAAACACAATCAAGATAACACAAGACCTAGCAGCTTCTACATTGAGGGATTGAAGGACTTGGAATATGATATTCCAGAGGTCAAAGGAGCTAGGATTAAAACCAAGAATCACCTACCCAGCAAAACTGAGTATAATGCTTCAGGGGAAAATATGGCCATTCAATGAAATAGAGGACTTTCAAGCATTCTTGATGAAAAAAACAGAGTTGAATAGAAAATTTGACATTCAAATATAAGAAGCTGGAGCAGCTAAACAGGGAAAAGAAATCATAAGGAACTTATTAAAGTTGAACTATGTACATTCCTACATGGGAAAACCATAGTTGTAACTCTTGAGACTTTTCTCAGTATGAGGATAGTTGAAGGGAATATATATGTATATACATATATGTGTACATACATATATATATATGTTTATATAGGAGGGCATATGTGTTTATGTGAGTGTTTGTATACATGTGTACCTGTATACATAGACAGAGGGCACAGAATCAGTTGAATAGAAATGGATAATAGCTAAAAAATAAAATTAAGAGATGAGAGAGTAATATAATGAGAGGAGATAGGGAGAGACAGAATATGGTAAATTATTTCATATAAAAGAGGCAAAAGAAAACTGTTACAATGGAGGGGAAGAACAGGAAGCCAAAATGGAATGGGTCAACCTTACTCTTATTGCATTTGGCTTAAGGAGGGAATAACATACACACCAAATTGGATATCTTACTCTACAGGAAAGTAGGGGGGAAGGGAATAAGGAGGGGGATGATAGAAGGGAGGCCAGATTGGGGGAGAAGGTAGTTAGAAGTACACACTTTTGTAAAAGGACATGGTCAAAGTAGAAAATAGAATAAGTGGGGGGCGGGATAGGATGGAGGTTAATATAGTCTTTTCTATATTTTTCACAATATATCTACTATGGAAATGTTTTGCCTAACTACACATGTATAACCTATATTGAATCGCTTGTCTTCCCAGTAGGGGTGGGTGACAAGGGAAGAAGGGAAAGAATCTGGAAATCAAAGTTGTAAAATCAAAAGTTTTTTTAATATTATTATTATTACATGAAAGTGAGAAACAAGACATACAGACACTGGGATATAGAAATCCATCTTGCCCTACTAGAAAGTTAGAGAGGGTATGGGGGAGGATATAAGAGAGAGCAGATTAGGGGAAGGGGTAGTCAGTAGGATTGCTATTTTTGGGGTGGTGGGTAGGGGAAATACAGGGGAAAAATTTGCAACTCAAAACCTTGTGGAAATGAATGTTGAAAACTAAAAATAAACAAAAAAGAAAGAATATACTAGTCAAGTAAAATTAAACAAGACTTCGCTAAACTAGCAGAACACAAAATCAACTCACAAAAAGTATCAGTCTTCCAACAAAATTAAGGTAAAAAAGAAATTCTTTTCATAAAAAGTATAGACTCCATAAAATATCCAATGCACCTAACACGACATCTGAATATCATATGGATATAACTGTAAAACACTTTTAACCTTATTTCCTTTGATGTCATAAATCATTTGTTCCTCCAGATAATTTTTTATCATTTTCTCTATAAATTTAATAATTTCATTGGCATGACATTGAGTTTGTAAATGAACTTTCATATTACTATCATTTTATGATGTTGACATGGGTAAGCCAAAGCTTAGCAAAGCAGATATTTAATTTGTTCTTTATTTTAAGTAAAGTGTTGCAATTAGATGTATATAGGTATTAAGTGTGGGTTATTTTATGCATATTTGAATAGGACTTCCATTTCTATTATTACATCCTGTATTTTGTTTTAATTTTTCAAGAATTTTGTTGATTTCTTTGGATTTGTTTTGGATGCTGAGAATTTACTGAGGCAATTAATTTCCTAAATTAGTTTTCTTGCTAATTTCCTAGGACTTTGTAAATAAATCTTTAGGTGATTAGCAAATAGGGATAGTTTTGTCTTCTCTTTGCTTATTATCGTGTTTTAATTTTTTAACATTTCTAGTGCTAAAAATAATAGTAGAAAAAGGAGGCAACTTCAATTAACACTTTTTAAAAAATTAAAAATCTCCTAGTGTTTCCCCACTGTATAGTCAATCTTTTTAAAAGATACTTATATTTTGTCTTCATTTTAGTATTTTTCATATAAATGTTGTCCTTGATCAAAAGCCTTTTTCTTCATCTCAATATATTCATGTGGTTTGGGTTGCCTTGAATTGTTAATTATGTTGATTGTTTTCCTGATATTGAAACATCCACAAATCCCTACTATAAATCCAAATTGAGCACAGAGAATGATTTGTTTAGATAAATAAGTGTCATTTGGGAGAGTGTGTTTTGACCAGAATTTCATACAAATTTTTTATATCAATATTCAGAAATAACATTTGTCTAAATTCCTTCTTTGCTCTATTCTCCCTTGGTTTAGTATTAAAACTATATTTGCTTTATAAAAGGAATTTGGAAGTGTTTTTGTTTCTCACATTCTTAGTATAATTCAACTAGCATAGGCATTGTCATAAAAATAGGCATTATTAATAGGTACTAATTTATGTAAAATAAGTCAAGCTAAAAGTTGGATAAAATTCTATAAATGTTTCTTTATTATCAATTTAACATCTTGCTTAGTTATGTTTTGAGATATTAGATTATTTAATATACTATTTGATCTAGTAATCCAGGCATTTTGTATAGCTTTACATAGTTCTTTATTTTGAGCTATCAATTTTGTTGTCATGTAATTGTATTTAGTAAGATCTGATTTAATTTATTTCTTCTGGGTTTGTTGTGATTTTCCTTTATTCATTTTTAAAATTTTCTTAGTTTGATTTGACTCCCTTTTTTGTAACCATTATAATGGGGATCTGCTACATTCAGAATCCCCATTTCTGACTTGACTCTCTACCTAGATAGAGAACACAATGGGGAGATGTTTTCCAGAAGAATGATTATGACATGTAAGGGAAATGCCTGGATGTTACATAACTATAACTGGTTTCTATTGACTACTCTTATAGTTATATTACATATTATATATAATATTATATATATATATATATATATATTATACTAATGTTGCCTTTTTCATTGGCTATATAGCCAGTACTGTTGGTGTCTTCAAAATGACCTGGGTTAACTCTGACCACTACTTTGCTTCATCTAAATCTGAAAGGTTTCTGTTGGCTGCCTCCTAGCATCTCATGAGAGACTATGTTGTATGGCTAAAGGCCTCAAAGATGTCATCCCCTCTTTGGTCATCTAGTGTAAGAAATGGTTCTAGCCTGGATTCTACCTCCCAGATTCCTGTGTCTCACACTCCTCACCAGGGTCAGAGATTCTTCTCACTGTATCTATAGCAAAGAGAACAAATGTACCAAGGCCCATTTGTCAGTATGGCTTGAAAGGGAAAACACCATGAGGGCTTTGACCTTATTGTATATTCTCTCACTAAATGCTATGAGAAGAAAACTCACTGATCTCCTCTGGACTGGAATTGAGCAAAGTTGTAGCTGGAGATGACTCAGGCTTTTTTGAAGTTAAAAAAAAATTCCTTAAAACCACATAGTTTGTCAGTTAAAATCATTTACAGAATGTCTACACATACTACAGTCTCTCTTTACACATCCTCACAAGTTTCCCAGAAGCCATCTTTCCAAAAATTCTCTATGTGAAAAAGGTTGTATCAGCAGAGCAAACTGATAGTATATGGCTTGTGCCAAATCCCTATGTTTTCAGGTTGGATAAAGATTTGTCAGTGTTGTTAATGTAACTTTGAAGAACTGATTCTTGGCTGAGAGTTTTGGTGCACTAAGACCACTTTCTCTCCCAAAATGGTGAATCTGCTAGATTCCTGCTCATGGTCCAGAAGGAATTCCCAGGGAAGTTCTTCCTCTAACGAGACAGATGACTAGGTTTCCTTTTCTCAAACTCTTAGGTTTGGGAACTTCCCACCCCAGGATCTAGAATATGATTGATTTTAATTTAGTTAGCATCAAACAAAAAGTAGAAATGAGTACTCAATGTATAATATGAATCACGTATGAAACAACTATTACTTTTCTACACAAATAAAAGAATATTATAAACAAAATAAGCATACATTTGACAGTTACAAACTTTAAATAGGCTCAGTACCTCAATTGATATCTGCTATTACAATCTTCTCAAAGACTGTAACTTTAACCTCATCATGACATTAAGCAGTTTGTGGGACTACTGATTAGGTATTTCACATTTCTCCTCAGTTCCACAGTGTCTGAACCACTCCCAGCACATGTTTACTGGTAAAATGACCATGTTTGGGGCAATCCTCTTGAAAGTGGCTATCTTATCAGAGTACTGGAGTGGTTGTTGGTCACTCCTAACTAGTCAGCCAGTCGGTGCTATCTTGATAGGACCTAAGACCTCCAAATCCCTGAGTCACAAAGTTACCTCCATGCCTGGAATCTTCATCTGAGGATACTCATTTACCTAAGATCAGGAAAGAAAACACAAAGTACAAGAGGCATTCAGATGCCCAGGTGCCAGGTTGCTTACTTGAGTCCTCTTCTCTGGCTTCTATATGGATATAGTCTTCATGATTCTGGGACAGAGAAGGACCAGCCCTTCAGCATCTGTTCTAAAAGTCCTTGAGTTACATGATGCCATATTGAAAGTTGAAGGAAGAGAGAGCCAGCCAGAAACTTTCCTCTGAAATACAGCAATTATCTGCACTTTCCCCACAGAAACTGTCACAGAAAGGATCAAGGATCAGGGTCTGTCTCACATTGAATTACCAAGTCCTTTCAGTCCTGAATCACCACATAGCTGGAAGCACCCAGGGAGTTTGACATCTCTGAATGATCCAAATGGTATAAGACTGTCTCTGTCTGGAGACCTAAGAAGTTTCAAAGAACATATTACCTGGTATGGCCCCTAAAGAACCAGCTTTTGGTTTTGTTTATCATTCCCATAGTCTTTTTGGCATCTAATTTATCTATTTTTCTTCTAATTTTCAATATGCCTTTTTTGTGATTATTTTGAGCTTGCTTATTTATTGGCTTTCTAATTTTTAAGTACATATTCAGTCCATTAATCCTCTCTTTTTCTATTTTGTTAATGTATGTTTTAGGGATATAGTTTTTCCTCTAAGTATTGTTTTAGCTGAACCCCAGAAATTTTGATATGTTGTCTTGTCACTGTCTTTTTCCTTCAAAAATTATTCATTTCTATGATTTTCATCCACTCATTATTCATTCTCCATTTAGGTCTGTGTCTTTTGGTTATTCATTTGGTTATTATTATATTTTATTATTATTATTTACTTGGTTATTTATTTGGTTATTATTATGGTATTTCATGTATTTAATGCTCTTTTATTATATTAAAAACTATAACAGATTTTTTTTAGTATTTCTATTTCTTTGAAATATCTCTGTGGTCTATTTTTGTGAAGGCACCATGTGGTAAAGAAAAAAATGTAGTAATTTTATTGAAGAGATACATCATTTAGCTCTAACATTTTACTTATTTACTATGTCCAACAGTTTATTCTATATTTTCCTGTTTTTGTTACATCTGTCTACCTCTGGAAGAGGAACATTAAAGTCTCCTACTATTGTTGTATTACTATCTGTCTTTCTACAATTCAGTTAATTTTTACTTTAAGAATTTACATGCTATGCAATTTTGGGAATGTATCACGAATTACCATACTCTATTTAATGTTTCCTTTCAACATAATGCAATTTTATTGTTTATTGATATCAATTTAAAATTTTCTTTTGTTAATATGATTAAAATTCCTGCTTTTTTGATTGACCTGATGTATAATAAATTTTGTTCCAGTCTCCCATTTTAATTATGTGTGTCTATGTTTGTTAAATGTTTCTTGTAAACAAAAGAACATGGAGTTTTGTTTTCTTATACATTCTACCACTCTCATATTTTGTTGAATTCTCTATCACATTTAAAGTTGTGAGAGTTGTCTTTGTTTTCCTCATTTTTCATTTTTCCCTTTTTCTTAGATTAAAAAAATCTTTCTCTTTTAAGTTAACACTTTATCCTTAAGATTAGTTTTACTTAAACTATATTGATTCAATCCTATTCAGGTTCTATTCCCCAAACTACTTCTTCTCTTCCCTACTACGACTTCTCCCACTTGTCAAACCTTTCCCTAGTTTGAAGGTTCTACTTAAATCATTGGTTACTTTTTCTTTCATTTATTACTTATATATTTATTCCCCTGTGTTTTTATTTCTCTTTTACCTTAGTCATATGGTTAGTTCAAAATCTCTACCTCTCTCGTCCACTCTCCTTTAACTTTTCGTGTTAGCTAGTTTTTTTTCTGCTTTTTTTTCTAAAAAGTTTTTTTCTTTACTTTGTTCTTGACATTAATTCTTTTCAAATCAAATTAACAAACATTTATTAAGGGCTTACTCTGTTCTAGGCAATGTGCTAACAAGTAGGGAAAGGGAAAAAGAGGAAAAAAAGATCAATCCATGCTCTCAAAGAGTTCACTCTAATGAAAAAGACATTTTGAAGAGACATAACAAACAATTATGCAAAACAAGGATAATACAGGATAAATTGGAGAAATTTCCAGAGGGAAAGTATTAGCATCAAGGGAGACTAGGAAAGATATCTTGTAGAAGGTGGAATTTGAACTAGGACTTAACGGAAGTCAGGAAACCTAGAAAATAAAGATGAGAAGGGAGAGAATTTCTAGTATGGAGGACAACCAGTCAACTAGATCTGTAAGTAAGCTGATAGATCTTAGAGTATGTGGAGTGGGGTAAGATATGAAAGACTAGAAAGAATGGAACAGGGCAGATTTATTGAATAGTGGGATGACATGGTTATAGTTGAGATTTAGAAGATCAATCTGACATCTAGGTGGAAGATAGACTGGAATGGGGAAAAGGCCATTGCAATAATCCAGGTGAGGTGAGGAGGACTACATTAGGGTGGTGGTAGTGTGAGGAGAGAAGAGAGCATTTATGAGAGATGTTCCAAAAGTAGAATTGATAAGCTTTGACAATTGATTGTATATCAGGAATTTAAAGAGGCTGAGGAGTTGATAATAACACCTAAGTTGTAAGCCTGGGTAACTAGGAAGATGGTATTGCCCTTTATAGTAATAGGAAAATGAGGAAGAAGAAAGAGCATGGGGGGAGAGGGGAGATAATGAGGTAAATTTTAGACATGCTGAGGGTAAGATGTCTATGGGAATCTAGTTCAATATACCTAGTAATCAATTAGATTTGAGACTAGAGGTCAGTGGTTATAACTGGATAAATAAATTCAAGAATCAAGATGATGATTGAATCCAAGAGACTTGATGAGATCACCAAGTAAAGTAGTTTAAAAGAGAGAATATTGGCAAGGATAATAATTTACATGGTAAGTGTACATGACTTGGATGAGGATCCAGCCAAGGAGGACTAAAAAGTAGCAGTCAGACAAGTTGGAGGAGACTCTGGAGAAAGCAGTGTCATGAAACTCTAGAGAAAAGAGAACATCAAGGAGAGAAGAGTGATCTAGAGTTCCAAAAACTGCAGAGAGTTCAAGAAGGATGAGGGCTAAGAAAAGGCTATTATATTTGGAAATTAAAAAATCATTGGTAACCATGGAGAAAGCATTTTCAGTTGAATAATGAGGTCAAACCAGATGTCAGAGAATAAAATATAGTGATGGGAGAGGAAGTAGGACACCAATTATAGATGGCCTTCTCAAGGAATTTAGTCACAGAAGGAAGAAGAGATATTGGCTAGATAACTTGGAAGGTCAGCAGGAAAGGTCTGCTGCAGCAGGGTGAGAGAGGAGGGAAGGCCACACCAGTGCAGACTGGGCCCCAGCAAACCTGGAGCTGGCCTTGAGGTGACTGAATCACTGGCAGCAGTGACATATTCTAGACCTCTTAGCCCACAGATACCAAAGATGGTCAGCAAAAGTCATCAGGAAAGGTATGTTGCACCTGGTTTAAAGTAGAGCACAGTCCAGTGCAGACCATGCCTGCACAGCCCTCCTCCCCCCTGTCCCCAATTCCTCCCAGAAAACTAGAAGCAGGCCCTGGCAGTGACTGAATCAACTGCTTCTGCTGTTGCTGCTTCTATAGCTCATAGCCCACAGACTAAAATGGGGTCAAACAACTGGTCAGAAAGATATTACAAATGTCTTTTTGCTAGCACTGAGGCAGGACTCTATTGCTTTGCCCATACTTGGATCCAGGTCACAGTCCTGGGTGACAGTCCCAAGGCACAGAGGAGCACTAGAACAGCAAAACTTATGGCAGCAGTGGAAGGGGGAACATCCTCATAGCTCTAGGGCAGAACACCCATGAAAGAACTGAAAACTTCCAAGTCCCTAGAAGTATATCTGAAAACAATTGTCCAAAACTCCTCAATCTTGAGACAGTGAGCCCTCCACCCTGGAAGCAGAGCCCTACTTGAACAAAGAATTAAAAGTCAACCAATAGGCTGGAAACATGAGCAAGCAATGGGAAAAATACTCTAACTATTGAAAGTTACTATGGTGACAAAAAAAGATCAAAACTACACTCCAAAGAAGACAACAAGGTCAAATTCCTTATATCCAAAACCTCCAAAAAATATGAATTGGTATCAGGCCATGGAATAACTCAAAAAGGATTTTGAAAAATCAAGTAAGAGAAGCAGAGGAAAAATTGGGGAGAGAAATAAGTGATACAAGAAAATCATGAAAAACAAGTCAACAGCTTGGTAAAGGAGACACAAAAAAAAAAACTGAAGAAAATAACACATTAAAAAACAGAGTAACCCAAATGATAAAAGGAGGTGCAAAAAGCTGATGAGGAAAAAAAATACCTTAAAAAATAGAATTGACCAAATTGAAAAGGAGATCCAAAAGCTTACTTTAAAAAATAATGCCTTAAAATTTGGAATGGAGCAAAAGGAGAAAATGGACTTTATTAGAAATCAAGAAACAATCAAACAAAACCAAAATAATGAAAAAATAGTAGACAATGTGAAATATCTCATTGGAAAAGCAACTGACCTGGAAAATAGATCCAGTAGAGGTCCAGTAGAGATTACCTGAAAGCTATGATCAAAAAAGAACCTAGGTATGGTCTTTCAAGAAATTAACAAGGAAAACTGCACTGATATTCAATAAACATAGGTGAAATAGACATTGAAAGAATCCAATGATCATCACCTAAAAGATCCCAAAATGAAAACTACCAGAATTATTATACCCAAATTCCAGAGTTCCCATGTCAAGGAGGAAATATTGTAAACAGCCAAAAAGAAACAATTCAAGTATCATGAAGTCACAGTCAGGATAAAATAAGATTTAACAGTTTCTACATTAAAGGAATGAAGACTTGGAATAGGATATTCTGCAGGGCAAAGGAGCTAGGATTACAACTGAGAATTACCTACCCAGCAAAACTGAGTACAATCCTTCAGGGGAAAAAGTGAATATTCAACGAGACAGGATTTTCAAGCATTCTTGATGAAAAGACCAGAGCTGAATAGAAAATTTGACTTTCAAATACAAGACTCAAGAGAATCATAAAAAGGTGAACAGGAAAGGAAAAATCATATGGGACTTAATAAGGTTAAAATGTTTACATTCATTCCTACATGGGAAGATTATATTTGTAAGTCTTATGAGTCTTTCATTATTAGGGTAGTTAGAAGGAGTATAGGTAGACAGAGGGCATGGGTGTGAGTTGAATATGAAGGGATGATATGTAAAAATATAAAATTAAGGAGGGAGAAAGGAATGTACTGGGATAAAGAGAAAGGGGGAGTTAGAATAGGGTAATTGTCTAATGCAAAAGAGGTATGGAAAAGCTTTTACAATGAAGGGGAAGAGGAGGGTGTTGAAGGGACATGAGTGAACCTTACTCTCATCAGAATTGGATCAAAGAAGGAAAAACATACATAGTCAATCAGGCATAGAAATCTATCTTACCCTACAAGAAAGTAGGAAGGGAAGGGTATAAGAGAAGGTATAGGGCAAGTTGAGGGAGGGGATAGTCAAAAGCAAAACACTTGAAGATGGACAGGGTGAGAAGAGAGAGAGAATAGAATAAGGGGGGAATAGGAAGGAGGGAAATACAGTTAGCAATAGTAACTGTGAAAAAAAATTTGAAAGAAGTTTCTCTGATAAAGGCCTCATTTCTCAAACATATAGAGAACTGAATCAAATTTATAAAAATAAGAGGCATTCCTGAATTGATATCAAAAGATATTAACAGTTGTCAGAAGAAGTGATCATAGCTATGTATAGCCATGTGGAAATATATATATTCACTCACTATAGGTTGGAGAAATGTGAATAAAATAATTCTGATGTACTACCTCATACCTATTAGGTTGGCTAGGACAGAAATAGGACAAATACTGAAGAGGATGTTGGAAATATGAGACTTTAATGCATTGTTGGTGGAGTTGAAAACTGATTCAACCATTCTGTAGAGCAATTTGAAACTATGCCCAAAGGGCTATAAAACCATGATTTAGCAACATTACTATTAAGTCTGTATCCCAAAAGAAATAAAATAAAGGACATATATGTACAAAAATATTTATAGCAGCTCTTTTCTGTGGGAAAAGAATTAGAAGTTCAAGGGAAGTTATCAATGGGGGAATGCCTGAACAAGTTGTGGCATGTGATTATGATAGAATACTATTGTGCTATAAGAAATGATGAGCAGGATACACTCAGAAAAACTTGGGAAGATTTGCATGGTCTGATGCAAAGTGCAATGCACTGTGTATAAAAGTAACAACAATATTGTAAGATGATCAGCTATGAATGACTTAGCTATTCTCAGCAGTACCACAATCTAAGACAACTCTGAAGGATTTATGATGAAAAATCCTATCCATCCCCAGAGAAAGAATGGATGGTGTCTGAATAAAGACTGAAGCATACCTTTTTTACTTTCTTTATTTTTCTATTTTTTTCTCATTTTTCAAATGCTTTATTAACATCTGATTTAAATCATTAATTTCCATCAGATTTTGAGTTACAAATTTTCTCAGTTCAGTATAGATTGTACACGTGCAGCTAATGCAAAACATTAACATAGTAGATGTATTGTAAAAGACTGACTATATTTCCCTCCCTCCTATCCCACCACCACTTATTCTATTCTCAAATTTGATCCCGTCCCTTTTCAAAAGTGAGTGCTTCCAACTTCCCTCCCCCAACCCAGCCTGCCCTCCCTTCCGTCATCCCCCCCTCATTCCCTTCCCCCTACTCTCCTGTTGGGTGAGATAACCTATTTAGTGTGTATTCCATTCCCTCCTCGAGCCAAATTCAGTGAGAATAAGGTTGACCCATTCCCTTTTGCCTTCCTATTCTTCCCCTCCATTGTAACCCTTTATCCTTGCCTCTTCTTTATGAGATAGTTTATCCCATTCTGTCTCTCCCCATCTCCTCTCATTATATTCCTCTCTCACCTCTTGATTTCCCCTTTTAAGTATCATCCCTTCCTATTAAATTGGTCCTGTGCCCTCTATCTATGTATATCTGTAAGCATATATACACACATTCACACATGTATTCATATGCCCGTATACCCTCCAATATAGACATATATGTATTCCCCTCAACTATTTTCATACTGAGAAAAGTTTCATCAGTTACAATTATTGTTTTTCCACATAGGAATGTAAACAGTTCAACTTTGATAAGTGGCTTCTGATTTCTTTTCCCTGTTTACCTTCTCAAGTTTCTCTTGCTTCTTGTATCTGAATGTCAAATTTTCTATTCAACTCTGGTTTTTTCAACAAGAATGCTTGAAAGTCCTCTATTCCACTGAATGACCATATTTTCCCCTGAAACATGATATTCAGTTTTGCTTTGTAGGTGACTCTTGGTTTTAATCCCAGATCCTTTGACCTTCGGAATATCATATTCCAAGACTTTTGATCCCTCAGTGTAGAAGCTGCTAGATCCTGTGTTATCCTAATTGTGTTTCCACAATATTCAAATTGTTTCTTCCTGGCTGCTCATAATATTCTCTCCTTGGTCTGGGAATTCCAAAACCTGGCTATAATATTACTAGGAGTTTTCTTTTTTGGGATCTTTTACAGGAGGTGATCAGTAGATTCTTTCAACCTCTATTTTGCCTTCTGGTTCTAAAACATCAGGGCAATTTTTCTTGAGAATTTCTTGGAGGATGATTTCTAGGTACTTTCCCTGATCACGGATTTCAGGTAGTCCAATAATTTTTAAATTATCTCTCCTGGATCTATTTTCCAGGTCAGTGGTTTTTCCCATGAGATATTTCACATTGCCTTCTATTCTTTCATTTGTTTGGATCTGTTTAACATCATCTTGATTTCTCTTAAAGTCACTAGCTTCCCTTTGCTCCAATCTAAATCTGAGGGAACGAATCTCCTCATTGAGCTTTTGAGGCCCTTTTTCCATCTGGCAAATTCAGCATTCCTCTCCTCATTGCCTTTTTGAGCCTCTTTTGTCAACTGACTCAGTCTGTTTTTTAAGGTGTTATTTTCCTCAGTCAGGCTGTTGACTCTCACTTTGAAATTTTATTGCATTGTTCTCATTTCTCTTCCCAATTTTTCCTCCACTTCTCTTATCTGCTTCTTAAGGTCCTCTATGGCCTGCAGCCAGGTTGTATTTTCCTTTGAAGCTTTTGGTGTAGGAGTTCTGACTTCACTGTTTTCCTCCTGTTCCATGCTTTGCTCCTTTTTGTCCCCAAAATAGAAGTCTAATGTTGGAATCTTCTGTTTGTTTTGCCTCCTTTGTCTAGTCATGTTGCCCCTCAGTCATTTGACCCCTGGGCTTTTTGCCACAGTAGGACTCTGCCACCAGACAGGGGAGCTTTTGTCCCAAATGCTGGGGTTTTCTCAGCTGCTGGAGGTATTGGTTGGTGCCCTCTCTGAGGCCTCCACATGCTCTGGCAAGCTGGTCACACACCCCAGAACCTCCACCCTAGACCACAATCCAGATCCAAGCAGGTTAAAGCAACAGTGAATAACTCTCAGACTGGTCGCTTGGTCCCCCTACACTCTGCAGGCCAGGAGCTGAAGCTGCAATGTGGCGCTGGCTGAGCCAAGGCCTCTCAGCGGCTTCTTGCCCCAGGGACAAAAACTGATGCACTCCCACCTACTGGGTCCCAAAGTCCAGACTGCACTGACCTCTCACTTTGTCCTTTGCATCTATGTGTTGATGAGTCTGGAAATGGCCACAGCTGCTGGTTATCTGGAGTCCATACAGCCTGCTGCTGGTCAGGCCCACCCTGGGGCTAAAACCTCAGCTCTGGAGTGGCTGGGCTCAGCTCCCAGAGCACAGTGCTGGCCGATTCCTGCCGACCTGCCAGGCTCTCCTCAGTGGGAGGCTAGCTTCACTGCATCATTTTGTGGGTTTTGCAGCAGCAAAGTTTGTTTAGAGTCCCCTTTAACATGGATTGGGGAAGTTGGAAGCCGGAGCCTGGCAGAGGTCCTGCTTCTACTCTACCATCTTGACTCTGCCCCCTCTTTCTTTATTTTTCTTGAGATTTTTCCCATGTTTTCTTTCACAATGTTTTGTATGATGAATAAAAAAGAAATTGATGGAGCCATAGATATGTTTGTAAGCCAGTAGAAAAACAACCAGTAGCAAGGGGGAGACTGAATATTGTGAGAAAGTGAAACTAATAGAGGGGAGATCAACTACAGAATACCAGATGGAATTGAGATCACTTGTGCATGTAGAGGAGTTTGCAAGGAGAAAGGAGACCTCTTCATGTGACATGGGTTGAAAAGTGTTGGAAGGTATTTGAATTATATGAGATGAAGAGAAGAGGATGAGTTGGAAGACTCAATGTGTGGCCTCTATTTTTTTTCACAAAATATGAGGCAAGATTCTCAATTGAGAAGAAAAGTGTGAGGAAGGGAAGGCAGGAGAGATTAGAAAAGAGATGCAAAAGCTTGAAAAGGCTGCAGTTATTGGGATAGTGGATCTATTAGAGTGGTGTAAAATGATTGACTTACTACAATGAGAGCCCAGGTGAGATCATATAACATTAATTTGTGTTGAACCCCGTCATTATGGTTTTGTTATTTTTCTCCCAACAACACAAGGAATAGATTCAAAGGCAGTAGATTATGGGTCTAATCCTAGGTTGAACCTTGACTGTGCAGGATTGGCAAAAGGATAAAATGGCAATGTAGTGTTGAATTGGTTCACTGACGGGTCAAGATGAGAAAGAAAGGAAAGTATAGCCAGTGCAAGGGAGATGACTTGGGAAAGAGCTGAATGGTGAAGGGATTAGACATCACAGTCATTTTATCAATCAATAAGCATTTATTAAGTGATAGCTATGTTCCAGTTACTGTGGTAGGTTTTGGAATGCAAAGAAAGGAAAAAGAGTCCCTTACCTTGAGGAGCTCACAAATTAATGGGGGTATAACCAACTATGTACAGATAAGTTACATGTAGGATAAATAAGAAATAGCTCACAGAGGGTAGGCACTAAAATTAAGGTGGGTGGGGAAAGGCTTCTTGTAAAAGGTGAGGTTTTAGTAGAATTTGATAAAAGGCCAAGGAAACCATGAGGCAGAGATGAAAAGGAAGAACATTCCAGGAATGGGAAACAGACAGTGAAGATGCTGAGAACTAGTAAATGGAACTTTTGATACAAAGAACAGAAAGGAAGCTAATGTCACTGGATCATGGTAACACTGGTTGTTACACTGGAAAAATATGTATAAGGAGTGCTAAAATGTCATACAGAGGATTTTATATTTAATTATGGAGGTGATAGGGAACCACTAGAGTTTATTGAAGAGGGTGGTGACATGGTTGGAACTGTACTTTAAGAAAAATGTTGCATGCAGATTAAGGAAGTTCTGAATTTATGAATATGGAAGTGGAACATTTGCAAGCCATCAGAAGATAAAGAAATTGACCATGTCTGTGTAGAGCTATGATAAGGTGAAGATTAATATCATAAAAACATAAGTAAGTTGGGGAAATAGGAGGTTAAGATGTTTGAGAGATTTTCAGTACATATGTTGGAATCCTCTAGTATGAGGGCAAGAGTTGAAGAGGAGAGAATGATGGTGAACTAGCACTAGACTTATTGAGGAAAGAAGAATATCCTGGCCAGAGGCTGGTATATAATAGCTACCAGGTGGTAAATAAATATTGAATGAATCTCAGAGGAGAACTGATTGAGAATAGAGATAGAAGAAGAGCCTGGAAGTGGTGATGAGTAGTGGGGAAGAATAATCCACTGTCCACCTTGACTAGCAAGCAAAAGTGTAACTAATGTTAGGAAGGGTAGCCAGGGAAGTTTGTCATCAGAAGGAAGCCAGGTTTCAGTGGGCACTAGAAGATAAGTGAGTGAGAAAACTAGAGCTACAATGAGAGAGGAAAAGGAATATAGTTGAGGGGAGATGATAATAGAGAGATATCAGTGGGAGAGAGTATGGGGTTTGAGTAATGACTGTTCCAAGTTCAACATCACTGGCATTAGGAAAGCATGATAGAATGGGAGTTTTTGCTCAATAAGGAATGAGTTCCGGTAGTGAATCAACATCTATAGATATTCAGTTTCACAATGGGAATCTCTCAGGGCTTTAGGCAGTCATATGTAACTGGAAACCTAGAAATGGGAGGGAGGAGAGATACCCCCAATGGGAAATCTCAGTCAGGTGATTGATGGAGGGAGTGTGCTTTCAAATGCTTTCAAGGAGGATGAACATGGCATCAAGGTCAGCTACCACACTGATGGTAAATTCTTCAGTGTGAAAAGGCTACAAGCCAAGACCAGAGTGGAGGGAGTGTTGGTGCATAATTTTCTGTTTGCAGATGATTGTGCACTCAATTCAGGCTCTGAAGCTGAGATGCAACAAAGTATGGATTTGCTGCTTGTGCTAATTTTGGCCTAACCATTAACACCAAGAAAATACAGGTGCTCCATCAGCTAACCACCACACCATCCATATGTGGAACCATTGGTTACAGCAAATGGAGAAGTTCTGAATGCTGTGGATATGTTCACTTACCTTGGTAGTGTTCTTTCGAGGGATGTACACATTGCTAGTGGGGTTGATCATTGCCAGAGCTAGCTCCGTGTTTTGGAGGCTTTGAAGGAAAGTATGGGAGAGAAAAGGTATTAGAATGACTACCAAACTGACAGTCTCGTTGTTGTATACCTATGACACTTGGACTGTCTACCAGGAAATTGAATTGCTTCCATTTGAATTGTCTTAGGAAGATTCTGAAGATCACCTGTCAGGACAAAGAACCAGACACTGAGGTCCTTACTCGAACTAAACTGCCAAGCATTCAAACTCTGCTTTCAGAAAGCACAACTTTGATGGGCTGACCACATTGTTTAAATGCAAAATATACACTTGCCAGAAAGACTATTTTATAGAGAACTCACATGGAGCAAGTGTTCACATGGTGGTCAGAAGAAGCAATACAAGGACAATCTCAAGAACTTTGAAATTGATTGTGTGACATGGGAGACACTGGCACAGGACTGCTCAGCATGGCATGCCTACATCACAGAAAGTGTTGTGCTCTATGAGCAAAGCAGAATTGAAACAGCTGAAAGGAAATAAAGGATACTCAGATTTTGGGTATCCAACCCAAATGTTCACACGGACTATTTGTGCCTGACCTGTGGTAGAGCATTCTGGGCTCACATTGCTCTGATCAGCCACAGTCACACACACTGAAACTTGACTTTAGCATAGTGATGTCATTGCAGTCCTCTTTGAGAACAAACAACAATCACCATGACTGGAGGGAATGTGATAGACTCATGTATCCTTCCTTATTGATTGATTGGCAAACCATTAAAAATAAGAGAAATTTACATTAAAACAACCCCAAAGTGATTGGCACAGGGGATATTTATCGATTGTGACCAGACCTATGATTTCACCAGTAAAAGTAGCTCCCAATATAGTTAAGTATTTTCTTCTCAATGTTTAGTCTTAGAGTTGCCAAAGGGCAATTTTTTTCCCCCAGAAAGAGACTACAGTCTAATTTTGTTGTTCAGTTGTATTTGATTCTTCGTGCCCCCATAGACCACATAGCACACCAGTACTATCCGGGGAGCTTTCTTGATAAAGGTACTACAGTGGTATGCTATTTCCTTCTCCAGCAGACTAAGGCAAACAGAGGTTAAGTGACTTGCCCAAGGTCACACAGTCACTATGTGGGAGAAAGGAAATTTGAAATCAGGTCTTACTGTCTCAGAGACCAGTGTGCTATCAATTGTAACACATTGCCTCTGTTTTAATGAGACCAAAATCTCAATTCCGTCTCCTTCTTTCAAACTTTTCCCATCTCTCAGCTATCCTTCACAACCAGATAAACTTCACTAGAACACAAGTATAACCTCCATAGCTTAAAAGCCATCAGTGGCTCCCAGTGATTGCTAGAATATGAACTTTTTAGCATGTCATTGAAGAATCCCCATTTTTTATATCTAATTTGTCTCCCCAACTTCATGTCATAGTCCTCTCTTCTTATTCACTCCACTCTCCTGTGAAATCAGTTTATTTATTGGTCTCCAAGAACATCCTAACCCTCACTAGACCCATACTGTTGCCTGAATTCTACCTTTGCTCGAAATACCCTTTACTGATTTTAAAATCTTACCCACCAATTAAGGCCAAGATTGGTGCCATTTCTTCTTTTTTTTTTAAATTAGTTATTTAATTTTTGTTTTCAACATTCACTTCCATAAGATTTTGAGTTCTAAATTTTCTCCCTCTCTCTCCCCTTGCCTTTCCCCAAGACAGCATGCAATGTGATATAGGCTCTAGCATATGCTCTCATATTAAACATATTTTCACATTAGTTATGTTGTAAAGAAGGATTAGAACCAATGGGAGGAACCATGAGAAAGAAGAAACAACAAAAAGGAAAGAGCAAATAGTATGCTTTGATCTGCATTCAGACTCCCTAGTTCTTTCTTTGGATGTGGGTAGCATTTTTAATCATAAATTTTTTGGAGTTGTCTTATAGTCTTGCATTGCTGAGAAGAGCTAAGTCTATCAAAGTTAGTCATTGTACTTGTTGTTACTATGTACAATGTTCTCCTGGTTCTGCTCACTTCACTCAGCATCAGTTAATGTAAGGTTTTTCTGAAGTGTGTCAGCTCATCATTTTTTATGGAACAATAGCATTCCATTATATTCATAAACCCTAATTTGTTCAGTCATTCCCCAAATGATGGATGTCCCCTCAATTTCCAATTCTTGGCCACCACAAAAAGAATGGCAATAAATATTTTTGTACATGTGGGTCCTTTTCCCATTTTTATGGATTGCTTTGTGATACAGACCTAGAGGTGGTATTACTGGATCAAAGGGTATGCACAGTTTTATAGCCCTTTGGGCATAGTTCCAAATTACACCCATGAGAGTTAGATCAGTTCACAACTCCACCAATAATGCATTAGTGTTCCAATTTTCCCATATATTCTCCAACATATGTGATTTTCCTTCTTTGTCATATTAGCCAATCTCATAAGTGTGGGGTGTTGCTTCAGAGTTGTTTAGATTTGCATTTCTCTAATCAATAGTGATTTAGAGTTTTTTTTCATATGACTATAGATAGCTTTAATTTCTTCATCTAAAAACTGCCTGTTCGTATCCTTTGACCATTTATCAATTGAGGAATGACTAGTATTCTTATAAATTTGACTCAGTTCTCTATATATTTTTATAAATGAGGCCTTTATCAGAGACACTGGTTGTAAAAATTGTTTCCCAACTTTCTGCTTCCCTTCTAATCTTGGTGGCATTGACTTTGTGCAAAACTTTTCAATTTAATGCAATCAAAATTATCAATTTTGCATTTCATGATGTTCTCTATCTCTTGTTTGGTCATAAATTTTTACCTTCTCCATAATTATGACAGGTAAAATATTCCTTGCTCTCCTAGTTTGCTTATAGTATCAGCCTTTATGCCTAAATTTTGTACCCATTTTGACTTTACCTTGGTATGCAATGTAAGATGTTGATCTATGCCTAGTTTCTGCCATATTATTTTCCAGTTTTCCCAGCAGTTTTTGTTAAATAGTGAGTTCTTATCCCAGAAACTGGAGTCTTTGGGTTTACCAAATAGTAGATTACTATAGTCATTGACTACTATGTCTTGTATACCTAATCTATTCCACTGATCTACCACTCTATTTCTTAACCAGTACCAAGTAGTTTTGAAGATTACTGCTTTATAATACAATATAAGATCTGGTATGACTAGGGAACCTTACCTTGCATTTCTTTTCATTCATTCTCTTGATATTCTGGACCTTTTGTTCTTCTAGATGAATTTTGTTGTTTTTTTTTCCTAGGTCTATAAAATAATTTTTTGGTAGCTTGATTGATATGGCATTGAGTCATTTTCATTACATTACCTCAGTCTGCCCATGAGCAACTGATATTTTTCCAATTATTTAGTTCTGACTTTATTTGTGTGAAAAGTGTTTTGTAATTGTGTTCATATAGTTCCTGAATTTGTTGTGGCAGGTAAACTCCCAAATATTTAATAATGTCTACAGGAGCTTTAAATGGAATTGCTCTTTCTGTCTCTTCCTGTTGGGCTTTGTTAGTAATATATAGAATTCCAATGATTTATGTAGGTTTTTTTTATATGCTGCAACTTTGCTAAAGTTGTTAATTATTTCAAGTAGCTTTTTTTTGATTCTCTAGGATTCTCTAAATATACTATCATATTATATTCAAGGAGTGATAGCTTTGTTTCTTCATTGCTAAATGCTAAATAAAGCATTTTTAAAATGCTTTAAAAATGTAGGAACAAATAGGTGGCACAATGGATAGAGCACTAGGCCTGAAGGCAGGAAGATCTCACTTCAAATCTAACCTTAGACACTTACTAGCTATGTATCACTTATACATGCTTGCCTAAGTTTCCTCATCTTTTAAAGATGAGCTGGAGACAGAAATGGTAAACCACTCCAATATCTTTGCCAAGAAAACCCCAAAGGGGTAATGAAGAGTCAGACATCACCAAAACAATTGAACAAAACATTTTTAAAATGGTTTCTTGAAGCACTTTTTTTGTATATCTACCCACACTATGTACTAACCCTCCTTCTCCTTCAAGTATAAGCTTTCCCTTGTAACAAATACTGTCTGTGTAGACAAGCAGAGCAAATCAACACATACCACCATAATTTAAGTTGGCATTAATTGTGACTATTGTTTCCCCAATTCTACCCTCTCTCAAAACTCTTATCTCTCCACCTCCACTTATTTTCCTGTTGATTATGCTGTATTTCTACATTAAATTCTTTGTGTGCATGTACACACAGAGATGTGTGTTCCATCTTTTTTCTCCCAGATCAAATAAAAGTGAGGTTCATTTTGAGGTATATCAGTAAAGATTTAACAGCTGATTCTCAAGATAAAATGTGCACACAATACACTTTTAAATTCAATCTTCATTATTAACATTTTCTCATCACTTTCTTAAGTCTATACTATCAACAAAATAATAAATCTTGCCCTGATTTGCAGCATTTGTTAAATTCTGATATGTAAATGTTCACACTGAAAATTACGTTTGTTCTTTCCCAGGGGTTTGAACTGACTTTAATTAACCTTCATGGATTATTTTTATATAGCCACTCTCACAACACCACCACATTTGTTTATTCTTCTTCTGATGCTCTACACTTATGACAAATAAGAAATTTGTTACCCTCCTTCCTCATTTCTTCATTAATTTCTCTCCTTTTTCTTAACTAATTTAAATTAAAAACAAAACAAAGCACAAAATCCTGTCTAGTCCCTTGATCTTTTTTTTCTTCTGTCTAACTCTTGAATTCAGGGGGTTTTAAAAGGGACAATGAGCTAATCTCTCACTATTTCTACATAAACAATCAATTATCTAATCCCTTCAAAAGGTTCAAATATACCTTTGTAGGTTTTTGCCTCATCTGTTTCAGAGTCTATTCAGCTCTGTATTTCACTTAGCCCTTGTAGACTTACATTCACTTTTGCTGGATTTTATTCTTGTTTGTAAGTCTTCTTATTTTTTGTTTTGTTATACTGTATTTCAAGTTGTTGGTATGAGTTCTTTTGTGATCATGATTATAATTCCTTGGAGCTCAATCTATTTTTTTTCTACCTGTTAGCAGTGGTTTTTGTTGTTGTGGTTGTCATCACCCTGAAAAGTCTGGATTTGTGGGAAGCTTGCTTAATAATAATCTTCAAGCTATTGTGGAATATTCTACTATTGGTAGTCAGCAATTGTATTTGATCATAGGGAACAGGAAAGAGGTAATAGGTATATTAAAACAGTCAGAGGATAGATGTCTTTGTTTTGCTATTAATAACACTGGCAATTTCTCAAAGTGTTTTCAAGCTTTTCATATTTAATTTAATCCTAAATTTGTCACTGTGAGGTATTACCTTCACTTATTGATGGAGAAACTGAGTCATATTTAGGTATATTTCTTGTTCCTAGGTCACCACCAAGTTAAACATAGATCTTGGGGTAGATCTCAAATCAAATTTTGATAGAACTGATAATATTCATAGGCTGAGTAGGCAATTACTTACAGTCCAGATTGTCAGATTATGTGCCCACATCCTGCCAAGCAAATTACTGAATGCAACTCAAACCATATTAAAATGTAAAACAAAAACAACCAAAAAATACACTGTAACAAAGATAATTGAAATTTGTGTTTTTTTTTAAGTAAGCCCTGCAGGCAGCTAGGTGGTGCAGTGAATAGAATGCCAGACCTGGAGTCAGGAAAACTCATCTTCCTGAGTTCAAACCTGGTCCCAGACAATTACCAAGTCATGTAACCCTGTTTTGCCTCAGTTTCCTCATCTGTAAAATAATATGGAGAAGGAAATGGCAAACCACTCCAGTATCTTTGCCAAGAAAATCTCAAAAAAGTCAGACACAAGTGGAAAATGAATGAATGATAAAAGCAACAAAGTAAATATGTAATTGCAGAGATCTGTTTCTATTTGAGCTTGACAGTACTGCTGTAATATGTCTTGGGAAGGGTTATAGAATGAGATTTCACCCCAAATATCCACCCATTTGCCTGCTGAAGTACCTGAAAATCCATTATGAGATGATCATTCCTTTGGTGAAGCATTGCATTAAAAAATAAATAATATTTTATTTATATATTTGTGTTGCTTAGTATCAGACTACTTTCTATCCTGATAACCAATTGAGATCCTGACCCTGAATGAAAAGTTTTGTTGGGGAAGGGGAAAAGGACAAATTTTGAAGCATGGGGAATTGTTTAAGAACAGACCTAGGTAAGATACTATAATGAACAGCTGATGGAAACTCCTTTAGTAATTACAAAGATAGTAGAAATCTAGTGTCCAAAGATAATTTCAGAACAAATCTATTTAGAGGAGTGGGCTAGATGTGATAATATTCCAGTCATAAATATGATCATCCATCTGTAAGTATGCTAGTGAGAAATTTATTAATTCTTAAATATCTGAAACCAAGTTTTTGAGTTTAACCCTATTATAATTGGATCTTTCTTCAATTCATTCATATGTTTTGAGAATAATACCTGATAGATTCTTTGTCTAGAAGAAAAAGAGCAAAAACTACCACTGTTATTCTAAAATTGTCTGATTAGACTACAGTATGCTTGAAAGGAAGACAATAGTAATGATTCTGCATAAATTCATAGACTTTTCACAGTCTAAGAAATATAAGTAATGATCAAAAGTTAGGAGTGTTTGAATATGGAGTGATTAAAGTAAACCATTTCTATAACCAAACTAATGAATAGTGTTATGTCCAATATATAACTGACAGGCAGAAATTAGAATTATCCAATTAGCCTAGAAGCAGGAACATTGTCTGATCTTCCAGAAAATTGGACAAATCAAGGTTAAGATCAGCATTTACAATGTAACTACGAGTGTCAGCTTCCTATTATTTCTATCCCTGCTAACTCCAGTGGGGTGGGAGTAGAGGAGGAATAGTAAAGCTTGTGAGTCACTTTAACCATGGATTTCAACAAAAACTGGGCAGTCATCTGAACTTATACACTTTGAGACACCAAGAGAGGCATATACTGATTTTGTGACCAAGGAAACTCACATAAGCTCTCAGTACCTCAGGCTACTTGAAGACTATAAGTTATAGAGAATTTAGACAAAGATTAAATCTCAATTTCAATACCTTCTTATCTTTAATTACTTAAGGATTAAATATCAAGGAAGCTATTAAGTAAGCCTGTAAATCTGAGAACTGGGACTCCATAGTGAGATGTCATAAAAATGATGTTATCCTGTAACTATTGCTCCTTTGAATGGGTTGAGGGTCTTCTCTAATAATTATAGGCAACCCCTTAAGGATAATCCCATTTGTAGCAATAAATATATTGTGAGGACTCTAAGTAGCATCATAGAATTATGGAGTATTTGGTGTGAGAGTGACCATGGAGATTATCTCTGTTATGGTGGACTGCCTACTGAGCCTAGTCTTTATGAGAATGTGCAGAGTGCCTCTGATGCAATACCTCAAGTGAAAGAGTCTGGGGAGTCTGCTTCTGGAAGAGTTATGTTGACACATAGTAAAAGTGCCTTGTAGAGACTTTGGAGCATGCACAGATATTCTGTAACTGGTTCCAGTCCATTTGTCACATGATGAAGAGGAGTTTCTTTGATTGACTAAGACTGCAGAACCAGAACTGGGTGTGGGGGGAGGGAGGAGAGGGAGATGGAAGGTGGTGTGGACATTTAAAATGCACTAGTTGGTCTTGTCCCTTATTTTTAGTTGATTTCCTTACACTTTGACTTCTCCTGGTTTGCCTGTGTTCTGGTAAGAGAAGAGAGATAATGCTATAAGGCTACCTGTAGACCTCAGTTCTTTCCCTTGATGTTGTTCTTTCATGTAAGGTGAAGGAGATTAATCTGGAAGCTAAGACCTTGTGAGGTTTGAAAAGTAAGGAGAACAAATCAGCAGAGGTCCAGGAGTCTGAAGGTCAAGTCCATGCTGGATTTTGTAGCCAGCCCTGCATCAGTGTGCTAAGGAGTGAGAAGAGACCTACAGGACAGTAGATGAGATAAGGATTCTTCTAGCAATGGTCCTAATGCTGCATTTAGATGTGAACTTGGTGGGCCCAAACTGAGTGAAATCCAAGCCCACTCCTCCTTAACCCAATTCCTATATGCAATGAATCCCAGAAAGTTCACCTCCAAATGCATCATTATAATTACTGTCAAATGAGTCCTTATCTCATCTACCATCCTGAAAGTCATTCCTCACTTCTTAAGGCATTGATGCGGTACTGGCTTCAAAATCCAGAATACACTTGACTCCTTGGCTTTTGGACCTCAGGTAGCTCCCTCTGCTAACTTTACAAAATTCTAAAAGTCATATCTTCCAGATTAATCTACTTCATTTTAAATGTAAAAGCAAACACGGAGGAAAAGAACTGAGACCCATATTCACAGGCCACATGTCAACCTCAGATAGGGAGAAACTGCTCCCCATCCAAGGCCAACATCTGGCATTACAGCATTGTCTCTCCTCTCTTACCAGAATGCAGACTGGAAGATGTCAACTGAAGAGAAAGGGACAAGGACAGCTAGTGCCTTTTGATTGCCCCCCTCCCCCAGTTCTGACTATATAGATGCAGCCAAAAAGGCTCCTCTTCATCATGTGGTAAGTGGACTTAAACCAGTTACAGAATGTAGACAAACACTCCAAAATCTCCTCAAGGCACTTCCATTACATGTAATCATGGCTCTCTTAGAAGCAAGCTCCCTAGCCTCTTCCACACGGTGAATTGCATCAGTGACACTCTGTATTTGTTCATAAACACTGGACTCAGGGGCCAGTTCTCTGCAATGCCAAGTTAAGCCTCCTCAGCTTATAAATGAGAAAAGAGGCTCAGATAAATCATGAGATATTTCCAAGGTCTCACAGGATAGTTACTGTCAATTTAGTCAAGTGGCTAGGTAGATGAGATATAAAATGAAGATCCAGTCCCCATCCCTAGTCCTCATTCTAGGCAAAGGATATAGCAAATACACAAGTCTATCAAAGAAGTGCAAGCAAAGCACTATTTGAAGTCAAAGAGGCAAGGCACATTACTAAGTGGAGACACTAAGTGAAGGTTTTCTGAAAGAACTGGCATCTGATTTGGGCTTTAAAGGATTGATAGGAATTCAACCATTTGGATGTGTTGAAATGGACAGACATTCCTAATGGTCTTTCCATTGCATCATCCTACAATGTCACAGTGGGGATTTGAAAAAGGAGTGGGGGTGGTTTAACTCTCTCCAGGACCCACATGTGAGAATACACTCTACTAATCCATTATTGGTAAAAGTGAAGAAGAAAAGAGAAAGTGAAACAGAGAGAACATTCGGAGGAAGGCATTCATATTCACTCAGAGGGAGTGGAAAATAATGCAGTCAATAGAAGACTTAAAATACTACCACTTCCTTACCAGAACTACTTCAAATCCTGGTTATTGTAATAAACTATACTAGTAGCAGATATTTATTATGTGAACAGTAAACAAAATATGATTGAAAATGCCCACTCTATCCAGAATTACATTCTGAGGATCAGTGATCTGTATCTTCTCTGGTAATAAGCATAGCAAACTCTTTGATGGCAGAGGCTGTTTCATGTTTTGTCTTTGTGTCTCCAGTAAAAAAAAAAAATGTCCTGACCACAGTAGGTAGTTCGTTTTAAAGTTAACTGATAGATTCACTAGACACAATGAAATGATACTTAAGTGGAATAATGAAAAAAAAAACTGTCATTTATATAATGATTTATATAACTAATTTAAGGTTTGCAAAGCACTTTACAAACATCATATAATTTTATTCCCACAGCAATCCTAGTAGGTAGATGTTATTATTTTCCTTAATTGTAGATGATAAAAACAGAGGCAAAGAGAGTGTGTGTGACTTGGCCAGGATCACACAGCTAGACAGCTGTCAGAGGCAAAATATAAACTAAGATTTTCCTGACTCTAAGTCAGTCCTCTATTTACTTCCCTCACTGTGTGCCTGAGAACTAGAAGTTAATTACACAACAAAGTTTGTTTTTCCTCTTAGTAGATATTTCATTTTGGTTCTTCTTCAATTAGGAAAGAAGGTTGTAGTATTCAAAGACAGCAGAAACAGGATTTTTTTTTTTGCACTCTAATTCCTTTTAACATTCTGGTCATTTCTCAAATGCTTGTTTGGGGCTTTTGAAATGTATTTGTTCATTTGTTTGCCCATTTATTTATATATTTATTTGTTTTACTCTCCTTTCTTCAGTTTCCCTGACTTCTACTTCTTCACCATTATCACTAAAATTCATCATGTCCTGTGTTCCCTCAAACATTCCTCCCTGAATACAGTTAAGTTAGAAGCCCTTCATTTAAAACATGGTCGATAAGGTGTGGTGTTGTTTCTCTTCTGATATCCAACTTTACTTAATAACTTAAAATATTTTGCATTTGAGAATTCACTTTGATATGTAATAAAAAAATCATTTATGACTATTTTAAAGGCAGGGGAAAAACTCAAGTCTCTATCTCTTCTTTTTTGAAAAAATAAAAACCCAAACCTAAAAGACTCCTGGGATTCTGCTCAGAGAACCAAAGATGTTTCCCCTCAGCTGAACTCGGCCACCATCATTGATATCCATCCTTCCTCCACCTACAGCATCCGCATGTATGCCAAAAACCGAATTGGCAAGAGTGAAGCCAGCAATGAGCTCACCATTACAGCTGATGAAGCAGGTACAGTCTGGCTTTTTTTTCTCATTTAAAATCAGAACAACATTCCAGCTATTTCTTGGACTTGAAAATTCCTCTTACCCACTATCTGTTTCTTTTCATGAATGAACTAACCTTTTTGGGAAATAAATTTTCACATCGTAACTATATTTTTACAAATGTACTTTTTGGTACCTTTGATGAGTGCATATTTCTATGTCTACAAAAGAGAGACAATATTCCTATTCTTTTGACAGATTAACTGTATTCATATATTTTGGGTACTAATTTCAAATTGGAAATTAATTTTTTCAAATTATTACAATGTTTTTTTAGTTGTTTTCAGTCATGTCTGACTCTTTGTGATCCCATTTTGGGTTTTCTTGGCAAAGATACTGAAGTGATTTGCCATTTCCTTCTCCAGCTCATTTTACAGATGAGGAAACTGAGGAAAATAGGGTTCAGTGACTTGCTTAGGTTCACACATCTAGTAAGTGTCTGAAGTTATATTTGAACTCATCTTCCTTACTGTAGGCCTGACCCTGTATCCACTGTACCACCTAGCTTCCCTGGTCATTTATTCTTAACCAATAAAATTTTCTCTTTTAAAAATTTATACAAGGATTTCTCTCTTTCCTATTGTCCCCTTAATAGAAAAAGGATAAAAATTTAAATAACAGCTTAACAAAATAAATTCTCATATTTTCCAAAAATATATGTCTCATTCTACATTTTTAAGTCTATTACTTCTCTGGCAAGAAGTGATTTATATATTTTATTTTCACTCCTCTGGGTTCATGGTTTGTCATTTTATTGGTCAGAGTTCTAAAGTTATTTAAAGTTATTTTTCTCTATGATGTTGGTAACATTGTATAAATTATTTTATTACTTCAGTTCACTTCACTCTGTCAGAGTGATAGAAACAGACTTTCTTGGTTTCTCCTGAAAATATACATTTCATAATTTTGTGGCACAATAATATCCATTAAATTCATATACCACAATTTGTTTAACACTGATAATGGCTATAAATACTTTTGTACATATAGGTCTTTCCTTCTTCCTTTGATCACTTTGATACCCCAAAGTTGTGGTAACATTGAGTCAAAAAGAATACATACACAGTTTGGTAACTGGAGCCATAGTTCCACATTGTTTTCCAGAATGTATAGACTAATTCATAGTTATAACTGCAGTAATACCTATTTTTCCACAGTTCCTCCAACATTTGTCATTTACCTGTTTCATGTTGTTTGTCACCCTAATGAGTCTGAGATAGAATCTCAAAGTTGTTTTGAGTTGTGTTTCTCTGATTATGTCATTTTGGAGCATTTTTCACATGATAGTTTATAGCTTGGATTTCTTTCTTTGAAAACCACCTGTTAGCTAGACATGATGGTATATACCTATAGATCCTGCTACTAGGGAGGTGGAGGCTAGAACTTGAGCTCAGGAAAGAGCTGAAGCATGCTAAGCTGATTCAGTGTGCACACTAAGTCTATAACAAAAATGATAAGCCCCTGAGAGCAGGGAGCTGTGAGGTTACCTAAGGAAGGTCAATCAATGCTCCTGTGATGATAAACAGTGGAATTGGGTTCAGTGAATAAATGGCCACTATATTTCTAGTCTGGGTAAGACAGGGAGGCTAGAGAGACAAAGAGACAGTGATAGAGATAGACTGAAGGAGAGGAAGGAAGGAGGGAGGGAGGAATGGAGGATGGAAGGAAGTTTACACAGTTGTAAACAGTGGTACCAGAAACCACATCTCCTGAATTCCTGTTAAGTGCTTCATTAATTACTGCAGATTATCTCCTACTTAGCTCACATATCCAGGAGCAGGTATAATTTGTTTTTCAGGACTAAGAGATCAAATGAAAGAGTAAAAGAAAATTTATCTTTCTGTTTATTTTTCTATTGTGTCATTTAATTCATGAGATCTCAATTAATCAGAAAGGTCTCTCTGCTCTTCTTTTTTAAATAAGTGATAAGCAGGGCAGTTGAAGAATTGTGGTTGGTTAGGAGTAGGAAAGGGCAGGTTGGATAATTATGAGTGGGACAGTATAGTTGTCATGGTCTTTATAGAATCCATGAAACCATAAAAACTAAGTTAAAGGATAGAACGTTAAAAAAAAAAAGAACAAATGCAATAGGACATATATTTAAATACTTGATTACAAAAGAGTCTAGGTTTGGACCCTCTGCTCAGTTTCTTTCCCCTACAATGTATGACCTTGACTTTTTTATATGAATACTCATTTTCCTTTTGCCCAAACTGCAGTATGATCATTACAACAATTACAATGCTTTGCTTTGTTTTGTTTCCACCTTTCTTATGTCCAAATTATCTTGTGAAGATTAATGAAGAAGTTTTTAAAGTTCTCTGAATTCCTTAGTGGTACCTTGATAGTGTGGATAGAGCACTGAAATTTGAGTCAGAAGACTTTTGTTTCCAACCACGACACCTACCACCTTCATGCCTATGAGCGAAACATTTAATTTCTCTGAGCTGTAATATCCTCATCTACAAAACAGGGATATTGACACAAGTAGTACCTACCTCAGAATTGTTGTGAGGCTCAAATAAGATAATTTATATATGTTTAAAGCAATTGTTATAAGTGCCTGATAAATAAATGTCCATATGTCACATGTACTTGATAATTTTGAACCTGATTATTGATCTTGAAAAAAATCCCCAGTACTTCAGTATATTGAATAATTTAAAATAATAAATTTTCTGGGGATATTATCCATTACCAATGGAAGATTTTGCAGTTTTTAAAAATCACAACTTATGCCACCTTCCCACCAACCACAGATATTTTTTATACAGTTACTGAATTTGTGCTGCATTTTGCTATGGCCCAGGGCTGCTGGAATTATTTGTTATTTAATGCTGATAATGCTTTAGTTTCCCTTTCTGTTGGGCCTCAGCTTCAGATGGCAGTTGCCATGGCAATATCTCTTATTCTAGGAAGGGGGAGGGGGAGGTGAACAATCTTTCTGTTCTGTGACTGATCATTTATACACCACTGTCATTCTTAGATGATTGCCAGATTGCTGATTCACATTCATTAGCTCTACCTGAAAGTGCATTTTGATTTGGAGATGAATACTTGCTGGCCTCAGTGTTATACAATCTATCTTTTGCCGTCCAACTTCCTCTAGTTTAACTTATAAAGTTGCAAGCATAAGTACAACTCTTTTAAAACAAACACACATAAACAATCCTGCTTTTGCTTTTGTATATGGGTTTTCTCAAATGAAATTAAATGTCATTCAGTTAGTGTTTATTAAGCACCATACTTAGTGCCAAGAATTCGAAGGAAGACCAAAAGAAATAGTCTCTTCCTTCAAGAAACTCATGTTCTAATGGTGAGAGCACATGTAAATAATAATGTATATGCAAGATATTTAGAATGTAAATTGAAAGTGAACAATCTCAGAGAGATGGTACTAACAACAGAGTAAACCTCCTACAGAAGGTGAAATTTGAACTAAGCCTTGGAGAAAGCCAGACAACCAGGAGGAAGAGGAAAGAAAGGGAAGAATTTCAGGTCTGGAAGACAGACAATGAAAAGGTATGGAATGGAGATAGAATGTCATTTTCAGATCACAGAGTATGTAAAGGAGAGTAAAATATAAGACTAGAAAGGTAGGAATTGATGAAATTGCAAAGGGCTTTAACTCTCAATGCAACATCTTATATTTCATGCTGGGGCTAATGGGGAGCCACTGAAGTTTATTGAGTTAGTAATGCATGCACATGGTGGATATATGAGTACATATATGAGAGATATCATGAAGGTAGAAATTACAACACTTGACAACAGATTGAATATAAGAGGTAAGAGTGCATCAGTTTCATGACAACACCAAGATTGAAAGCCTGGATGACTAGAAAGATAGTGGTGCCTTTCACAATAATAAGAAAGTTTGGAAAATGGGAATGTTTTGGAGGAAGGATAATGATTTCTGATTTATACATAATGAGGTTGAGCTGTCTAAAATATTTAATATTATTTCCAAAAGGCAATTGGTTACTGCCTCCTGTCCAGAGGCCAGGATAAAAGATTGGAGATGTAACTGGAAAAAAATCTGCAGTGAAGAGAAACTGAGGCACAAATTTTCTGAGTACATTCATTTATTATCAAGGCTGGCAGTTGCCAATAGTTGAGATCCCAAAGTACCTTGGGGCCAGACAGGGAAGTCTTTTATACAACTGGTAAAGTTATAGCATGGGCTTACATTTAGCGTAATCATTCTGACTTGCTTGCAAAAGTGCATTTCCAAAGTCCATGGTAAGGGAAAAACACAGAGTCAGTCAGCATCCTTTAGAAAGTTTGAAAAGTCCTGTGTCAGTGACCACAAAGACTAAAGTGGTCCCATACTAGGCTTATGGCCAGGCAGAACATCTTATGATCATTTTGACACAATAAGTTCAGGCTATAGCCCAGAGAAATAAAGAAGTTAACTCTAATAAGGAAGTCATATCATCATGTAAACTTGAATGTTATGTAGTCAATTGTCCTTTAGATCAAATTAATTCATAAGTACTGGTTGTAGTGAATAAAACTAAACTGCCTCCTAATTATCAATTTATCAATAATTAATAAAAAATACATCAATTTCACAGAGATCTGGGTAGAAAGGAGAATTAAACTCATAAATGATGGTTAGATAACCAAGCAAAATAACATAGAAAATGAAGAAAAAAGAGGGAAAGAGGGATACCTTGGGATACATTCATGGTTACCGGATATGACCTGGATGACTATGCAG
>NW_027187374.1:2903867-2938626 GCF_028583685.1 Petaurus breviceps papuanus | reverse complement strand
TTAAGGAATAAGAAGAAATAGGCATATTTTTAGGCAAGGAAGATGGTAGTAGATAAAGAGGGACTTAAGATTAGAGAGTAAACAACTGAGACAGTGAGAGACAGAGAAAGACAGAGACAGAAAAATATGAAAGGAAAATTGGGTCTATTTTGGAGAAGGAAAGAGAAAGGCCACCTACAGTGGGGTAACACATTTGAGTGATATGAAATAAGAAAGAAAGGAAAAAATGTAGCTCTCAGTAAATTATTTCAACTTTGCATCTGTGTGTGTTTGTGTGTGTGTATGTATGTATGTGTGTGTGTGTGTGTATTTGAAGTGTAAGGTAAGAAGATTCCCTTTGGTGGGAAGGAGTGTTATGTGAAGCTTGAAAAGGGATGAAAAATTTGGAATAACCACTATACTTAATGGAAGAGTAAATAAATTAGAAAGGCATAAAAGATTGTCTTGCCTCAATAAAGACGCAGGTGAGAATTATGTACCCTAAATTTGTAATGCAATTAGTGCAGCATTGTGGTGGGAAAAGATTATAATCAGATAAAAGAATTCTGGAGTTCACAGATATGGTAGTGGAAAACTTGGTGACGGTAAGATCAAAGGTATGGCCATCTCTGTGTAGCTCATATGGAATGAAGAAGTAGGTTATAGGAATTGACTAGATTAAGGTACTGGGAAATGTTAGGGAATTTAAGAAAGCATGAATCTGTATGTTGAAGTATGAGGGCAGGAGTTAGTATAGAGAGAAAGACTCCAGGCCAGGTATTGAAGTAATTAAGGGAGGAAATAAGATGTCCTGGGGGTGTATATATCATAGCCAATGGGCTCTGGATTGGGTGATAAATTTGAATAGCATGAACCTCTAGGGAAAAGTTGTTGCTTAATGATAAGGGAGAGTCTGGAAATCACAATAGGAAAAAAGGAGTATTCCAATTCCTCCACCAAGATCAGTAAGTCAGGGCCATGAGTGAAAGTATAATCCATACTGGAAAAATATACCTGAGTCAATTTCTCAGGAGAGAGCTAGGTCTCAGTGAGTGATAGAAGATGAAAGGACTGAGAAAGGAAAAGTTTTAAAAAAAAAAATTATGTTTGTTCATTGTGGTGCAGGCATTCCCAAGAGCATGGTGTAAAAGGTTAAATAGATCAGGAATGGGACTTGGGGCAGGGACGGTTAAAATGCATGGCTTATGAGAAAGAAGACAGTGAGGAATGGTACAATGGCACAATGAGGTGTGTGCCTTGGAAACTGCGAGTTCAGAAATTTAAAAATGAATTCACAAAATGAAAACAATAAAGAACCAACAGTAAGAGAAGTGAAAAATTGAAATAGTTCTGAAGTTTCATCTCACTTCATGCAAATTGTCAAAGGTAAAAAAAAAAATGAGACTCATCAACCTCCCTTTCCGATTATTCTTCCCAGTTTGGAATAATTTTATTCTTACAAGCAGAGATAATGCGTAATGGATTTTCAACATTCCTTACTGCAATCTGTGATTAGCCTTACATTAAATGACTTGCTTCACCAATTTCACCTGCACCTAAAATATTACATTTTTCTAATGTTTAGTGACCTAGTAAGGGTATGGCTGACCCTTTCATAATTTTCATTATAAAGTTGCCCTGTGAGGGTAAAAGATCAATAATATAGGTGGAATCTTATGGGAAATGCTTTTTTTCCCCATGTAGATGGTCAAAGAATGAAGGCTCAGAATTAGAAAAAGGATCCCGGTATGATTTGGGGTTTGATTTTTTTAGTCACCAAGAGCATGGTAATTTTATTATTTGCCATCTTTACCTGTCATCTATAAATAGAGGTTTCAGTACATGGTTCACTGTGAAAAGTGTCCTAGGCTTGAAAATTTAGCTGAAGGGTAAAAAATGACATTATGTCTTAATTAATATTCCATTTTGATATTGATGCTTACCAGAGATTAGTATTACTGTGAATCAGAGGGTAGTAAAGTTGGAATGGTGGTAAACAAGGTTTGATAAGGGAAGGCCAAGGGAGAGCAAAAAAAAACCAATAAATTTTGATCAAATAAGGAGATTTCAGAGTTCTTGAACATGGAAGAGATAATGGCAAGATCAAGGCTTTGATCATCTTTACAACTCAGGTTGGGGTAAAGGAACTGAGTGGTCAGGCTGTTTGATGGGAAAGTCAGTATGTATGGTGAAGTCCCCTAGTATAAGAGTAGAAGTTGGGGAGGAGAAAAAAAATTGTGAGCCATTTACCAAACCCACTGAGGAAGAAATAAGAGTGACCTGGAAGTCTGTAAATGATATCTACAAGGATTTTAATTGGGTGGTAGGTGTGAATAATATGAACCTCAAAGAAGGAGAGGTTACTGAGTGATAAAAGTAAGGAGGAGAATCTAGAAGTGTCAATAGGGAGTGAGGAGTATTCCAAGTCTCTTGCCTGAACTTGGAACCAAGGAAAATAAATGAAGGTTCAGTCAATATTGGAAAGGTGGCCAAGATGGCTATGTCATCAGTGAGGAACCCAGTTTCAGTACTAGCAAACAGAAGGGGAGTGAGAAGTAAAAATTTGAGTATGAAGAGCCATTTTTTGTCTGTGGAATAGGCATTCCAAAAGGCACAATCAAAGTTTGGGTAATGTTTGGTTGGAACTTTGGCATGGCAAGTTTTAGGGAAATGGGGAAAAAAAGAATCTGTTATTGGAGAATGGGGGATGGAGTTTGAAATTTGGCCTACAAGGGTTCATAATTATTGGAATGCATAGGTTATGACTGTTGTGAGAATGTTCATCATTAAGTGGAAGACACAACTCCTCTTTCTAAAGGAGACTAGATATCTGCTTGGAGACAAGTGAAGTCTAAGAAGGAGAGCACATGGTGTGGCAATAGAACTTGTTTCACTACTACTCTTCCCTCTGAAGGCAGGAAAGGGTGCAAAAGAAAGTCAAACCAGCAAAACAAGAGAAGGAAATCCCATTCCCACTGACTTTCCTCTTCCTCTTCTCTCAAGGAAAATTGCAACAGGACATAAAAAATCTCTCAAAGGGGAGAAAGCTCCTCTTTGACCCAGAGGTTGTCTACATCATGTTTGAGAGATTGAATTGGCAGCAGGGGATGGAAGTTCCCTTGTGCTGGAACACATGGAAGTTGGCCCAGTCCTCAGGTATCTCAGTAGGAAATGATAGACTTCTAGCAGAGGTTTAAATTGCTTTGTGGCAGATGGAAGATGCTAGGGCCAGTCCCTTGTCACCTTCCCTCAGGGGACACACTCAAAACAGGAGATGGAAGAGTTTCAGTCAGTGGAATGTCTGGCTAGAAGCCAAAGACTCCATGAGGCAAGAAAAATATCAAAAAGTTAAAAAAAACTTGTAAAATATAGGGGGGAATTTTTTAAGTATCTCACAGCAAAAAATTTGGAATACACATTGAGAAGAAAAAGTTAAGAATCATTGGACTATCTAAATATGACAAAAACAGATTCCTATTTCAAGGAATCTTAAAAGAAAATTGCCTATATCTCTTACAATAAGAGGACAAAGCAGAAATCAAAAGATTTCCACTTGCCACCTCCTTTGAAAAAAAATAAAAACTCCCAAGAAAATCAAAGCCAAAAACCAGACTTTCCAGTTCAAAGTAAAAAAAAAAACTACTACAAGAAGTCAGGAAGAAAGAATTCAAGTATTAAGGAGCAATGGCAGGATTTAGCAGCCCCCACTATGAAAAAGTGGGAAACTTGCAATACTTCCAAAAGGCAAAGGATATGTGCTTACATCTAAGAATAAGTTATCTACCACTGCTTAATATAATGCTACAAGGGGAAACATAGATCTTTAATGAAATAGAGGGCTTCCAAGCATTCCTGATGAAAAGATCAGAACTGCAGAGGAATTTTGATGTTCAAAAACAAGAATGAAGAGAAACATTAAAAAATCAATGTGAATTAACAATAATGAAGAACTAAATAAAGATAAACTGCTTACATTCAAATTTAGAGAGATGATACATGTATCTCCTGCAAACTCAGAGATCCAATTAGGGAGGAAGTTCAAATAGACAAGGCCTCAGGGGAGTTCTAGTATGGTTTGATGCTCTTAAGAAAAAACAGAGAGGGGAAGAATGGAAGTGAAAGAAAAGTAAGATTAGGAAAAATTGTCTTACAATCAGAGTGTGCGAGTAGACCTCAATATAAAAAAGGAGGAAGAAGATGGGGGAGAATGACTGATTCTTGTACCTCACTCTCATCTGAATGTGTCAAGTGAAAGACCACCCACATAAGCACATACACGGAGTTAGGGGCAGAAATGCATTACACTCAATCAGGACATAGGAGGGAAAGAGGGAAAGGAGGGAGGGGAAATTAAAAAGAGGGTACAGTAAGGGAGAGATTAGTCCTAAACAAAATGAACTCTAAGGATATACAAAAGCATTTATAGTGTTTTTTGATATATCAAATTCCCTGGAAATTGGGGAATGGATGGCAAAATTATAATATGTAAATGTAATGGAACATTATTGTGCTAAACACTTATTTGTGTAATGGCCAGCCATTATTCCAGAGGACAAATAATGAGACATGCCACTCACTTCCTAATAGAAAAATTAAAAACTCAGAATAAATAATAACCTTTTTAAAACATGTTCAATGTAGAAATTTGTTTGGTTGACTGTACGTGTCTGTAATGAGTTTTGTTTTTCTTGGAGAGAAGGGATTGGAGGATGAAAATGTAGAATTTGGCTAATTAAAACTTTTTTTAAATAATGTAAGAAAAACTAATGAGGGACAAAGTATTAATATAAAAGATTAATGGGATAAAAATCAATGCAAAAGAAATGAATGGAGGCAAACACAAGGTCAACAATTATCATTTTAAATGCCAATAGGCTAAAAATTTAAAAATATATATCAACATGAATAAGAAAGCAGAACCAAATATTATATTGCTATATGTTATATGTGTACATATATGTGAAAACAGAACAAAACTATATTTACATGTTTTAAATGAACTATGTAGAACTATAATATATAAAATAAAGACATCTAAAAAACAAAGATATATGTGGAACAAAAATAAGAGACTGGAATAAAATTTACTATGTAATTATTCCAATGTAGTTGGCATTAAAATTGTTATTAGACAAAGTAAAAATAATAATTGATAAAGCAGAATAATATATCATGCTTAAAAGATAATAGAGACAAAGAAACCAGGTTAAAGTTAAATGCATATAAGAAAGGTTAACTAAATTGTACAAAAAGATAGTAACAGAAGTTTAGGAGACTTTAAGGTTATTTTTTTGGAAATAACTAAATCTAGTAGAAAAACAAACAAAAAATTTAGGACTTTAGAACTAAAATTGGAGAAATTATTTCTGAAACACTTACTATAGTTTCCAAAATATGTATATTATACTATATGTACATATATATATATAGATCTATATGTATACACACACATCCAAGCATCAATGGTCTTTTAAAATCAATGTGTCCTTACAGAGAAATTACAAATAAAGGTAAAAAAGCAGAAATGAAAAAGATACTTTATATCATGCAATAAAAAATACAATACAGGGAAAATAAGCAAAATGGAACTTTAATAATTAATAATGAATGAGTTAAAGAATAAACTATAGAAATAAGTGACAACTAATGTGAAATACCAAAGTAAGACATGCCAAAATTTAACAAATTCATCCAATACAGTCCTTCACATAATGTGTGTGTTTGTGTGTTTATTTGTATCTATATACATACACGTATATATGAAAGCATGGACCAATAAAATAGAAAAAGTGAGCATTTGTGAATTTAAGTATATTATTTTTTAATCTAGAAATCAATATACCCAAAATAAAAATTCCTAAAACTCAGGGGAGAAATGGAGATAATGGAAAATAAAATATAAAATTAAAAACAAAGCTACAAGATACTCCACTGAAAAGACTTTACTGAAAAGTATCAATCAAATTTTAGTTATCCTGAAAATAAAGAGAAGAAAATCATGTTGCCCAAATGAAAAACTAAAAGAGTGAAATTCAAACTCTGCTATACAGAACTATATTCTATAAAAACAGACAATTCAAAAGAAATTGATCAGAATATTAAATGGGAACAATGACTGGACCCCTGATTTAATTGATCTGGAGGAATAAATTCCTTTTACATGCCAATTGCCTGTTGATTTCCTATAATATAAAATACCGTCTACTCAAATTAATATCTAAAACACTTAACCTGAATGCTGGCTGCATTTCCAGTATTTGACATCACTTCTCTACTTCAGCCAAACTGGTTTATTTGCTGTTCTCCAAACCTGAATTTCCATTTCCCACCTCACTGCCTTTGCACTCGCTGTTCCTTCCCAATGCCTATAGAGAACTTCCTCTACATATCCATCTTTTACAATTCTTTTCTTCTTTTCAGTTCAAGTATCTCATCTGTGAAGGCACTCCTACTTCCTCTAGTTACTAGTGCTTTCTCCCTCCTTAAAGCATCTTTTATTTCCTTAATGATTTATATTTTGCTTTTCCTCAAGGAGGCAGGACAGGGAGTCTTTTTTTGTTTTTAAATGTTTGTCTTTGTACTTCCAGACCCTTGCACAGAATCTAGAATATAGAAGGCACTTTCAAGGGTTAGTTGAATTGAATTGAATTGTTGAAACTAATTTTCCTCAAGGAATTTCTTCCTCATGAAGCTGCCATTATATTATCTGGTCTTTAGGGGAAGGTAATATGGCTAAGCAAACTGTTTCATATTTCTTTCTGCTTATTCAATCATTTCCTTCATCTGCATATGAATCTCTGAATCTCTCAACCTCAATATCCTCCTCTGTAAAATAGGGATAATAATATCACTTACTTCACAGGTTTGTTGCAAGAATCAAATGAATCAAATCAAGTCAACAGTAATTTATTGAGCAACTCTTATGAACCTGTACTAAGCATTGGGAGCACTGGGGATACAAAGAAAGCAAAAAACAAAAACAAAAACCAGTCCTACACTGAGTCACAGCTTTAGCTGAATTATCTCTGTAGTACTACAGGTAATACAGCACTGTAACTGAAGCTGAGGAAAATCCAGTACCATCTAACCAAGTTAATAGTTAAATGAAGAAAAGATCAGAGCTGTACATTGAAGAAAGACCCCAAAGAGTTCAGTGGATTGACCCATTCTGAAAAGATTTCCTACCCTGAGAAGAGACTAGGGACCTAACAACCTGTCCAGCACAGCTTGGTAGCAACTGCCAGTAACAGAATAGGCTACCTAGTTCCACCCATTAGCCACTGCTCAGTGGCAGAGAAAACTTTCTTGCCCAGAAGAATCTGAGTCTAGTGAGGAGCCAATACAGCTGAAGAGTGACCTTCATGAACCAGACTGAACCACCATCCCTTCAATGCACCCTATCCCAGAAGGAACCTGTCAAGCTGAGCAGCAGGACAATTTGTCCATCGTTGCCATGCACTGCAGCCAATGTTGTGAGCACCCTTCAGAGATAACATTGAAGTCCTGCAGTTCAGTAGTTATGCATTCCCTTGGCCACATATGTCCAAAAATATGACACAAGCCATGGGCAACCCAGCAAAAATAATTAAATTAATAGAAATACTTGTACCAAAACATAGTGAAAAGTTTCTCCAAAGAAGCAAATGAGAGGAGCAACTTATTGTAAATATTAACATACCAAAATGAAGAACAATCTGGAAGAAGAAGAAAAAGGAGCAACTTTAAAAAAGTAACATGAACCCTATTAGAAGCAAAATATGTTTATGTCAAAGACAAGATGTATAGCAAGAAGTGAAGGATCATTGACCTCCCAGAAAAGCATGAAGGGTCAAAGAACCTGAATAACATGGCACTGCAAATAATGCTATTTTTAAAAGCTGTACAGAACTGGGTTTTGCTTTTTTGGAGGGGGAAGGCAGGGCAATTGGGGTTAAGTGACTTCCCCAAGGTCACATGGCTAGTAAGTGTTAAGTGTCTGAGGTCAGATTTGAACTCAGGTCCTCCTGACTCCAGGGCCTGTGTTCTATTCACTGTGCCACCTAGCCACACCCAGAACTTTTAAATACAGAAAACAAAGCACCAAATAAAAGAATCCCCAGATTATCCCCCCTAAAAATGTAGCAATGCATTTGTAATATTTTGACAGGCTAATATACTTATTTGGCAAATACTTCCTGAACCTCCTTGACAAGCTACTTAACCCTCTCCCACCTTGCTAGAATGCTTATTTTGGAAACTTAACTGGTACCTAGTTGCCCCCATCAGGCTAGAAGTACTAGGATTATACTCTTCTGACTTTGGAGAATCCAGTAAGACACATCCTTCTACTTAAGCAAGGGGTAGCTGAGACACAAGATTAAAAATTTTGCTTGCAGATCTCTTGTAAATTAAATTTAAAATCATACAAAATTATATTTCCATAATATGCTTCCACTCATTTTTTATTTTAAAATTTCTTCCTCTCATATAGATTTAATCCCTAACAAGAGAGAATCAATTGAAAACTGACTTTAGACTAGAGAGATTAAAGACAATTTAGAGACAAGTCTTTTGAAAAAAATTTTTTTAATTTCCTTCTTCACATGGCTCTGAACAGCACATAGTCATAAAAATTACATAGCATTAAACAAGACTTCACAGGAAAAAGTAGTTCATTTAGTATTTGTCACTAAATGGAGTACCCTAAAAGGTTATTCAACAATCTTGTTTGACTCCTAAAATTGCTGAGCTTTTATATTTATGAATATCAATTATAAGGTGTTCTCATTTGTTTGTTAATAAAAGGAAAATATATCATTCTTTGTATGCAACTACCCTGTTTTCTTTTTCGTGCCAAGCATGTCAGTGTCAGATGGTATTTTATGCCATGTGATTTTGAAACTGATTTCTAACCTGATTTTGGATTTTGGATTTTCATACAGCTCCTGACGGTCCGCCTCAGGAAGTTCAGCTTGAGCCCATATCATCTCAAAGCATCAGGGTCACCTGGAAGGTAAACAAATCAGAAGTCACTTTACTCATTATATCTTCAGCACTAGAGACATTTTCATTTATGTCATGCATTATAATTGTTAGACACTTTGAATGTTAATAGAATTGTTTTAAGTTTGGCAAATCTATTCCAAAAGCAAGTAAAGACTTTATTTATAAACATTAAATAATGAGACGTGAAATGTTGTTACTGATGAAAAGTGATGTGGTCATTAGTATCTATTTTTGTTCTTATTACAGTGGAAAACTAGACCCAGATGGGACCTTAGTGGTCATCCAATATAACCCCCTAATTTTACAAAAAAGAACCCTGACACCTAGAGAGGCTGTGATTTGCACAAGATGACAGTTATTGTAGGGCTTGATATTGGGGTACATTTTTACATATGTAGAGAAGTTAACTTTACTATTTCATGTGGAAGGAAAGAGAAATGAAAGCGAAAACTCCATACACTTAATATCCAGGAAAAACAAGATTAAAAGTGATTAAGGAAAGAACCTTGAGATAAACACTTGAAAATAAAATAGGGTTGAGGTGGGAACAAATTAATGGAGCTAATATAAAAGGTATTTATTATGTTTTATTATGTTCCATTTTACTTTGAAGCATTTTATTATGTGCCAGCCACAATGCTAAACCTCTTCCCTCAAGGGGCATTCATTCTAATGGGGAAGACAATAGATAGAGCAGACAGGTGGCCAGGGACAGTTTTTAGTTTTGTTTAATTTTATTTTTTGTGTTTTAAATTTTAAGAAATCATCAAAAGATTTCCTTCTCTAACTTCTCCCCATTTCCCCAAAGAAAAAGAAAAAAGAAAGAAAAACAAAACCTTTATAATAATAATGCATGGTCAGGGAAAGTTTGTTGCTATTTAGGGAAGTGACAGGTTTATACCTATGAAATCCTTTTAAATAGAAATGAAAATGCTACTTACCAACTTTCTTGTTACCATACACTTTTTTTTGGCCAAATTTTCATTTTCATTTTTATTGAGAATAGTCCTACAGATGGTAGGACTCATACAAAACCTACTTCAAATTCTTCTATGGTATTCCAGTCAGAGAATCATCTCTGGGAGATTCTAGCAACCTCAAGAGACAACAGAATTGGGGCGGCTAGGTGGCACAGTGAATAGAGCACCAGCCCTGGATTCAGGAGGACCTGAGTTCAAATTTGACCTCAGATACTTAACACAAAAACTAGCCATGTGACCTTGGGCAAGTCACTTAAACCCAATTGCCCTCCAAAAAGCAAAAAAAAAAAAAAAAGACAACAGAGTATAATAATAATAGCATTTTTGTAAAGCTTTAAGATTTTCAAAGTGCTTTACAAATGTTATCTCATTTTATCCTCACAATACTTGTAAGTGCTATTATTATCCCCATTTTACAGATAAGGAAACTGAGACAGGCAGAGGTTAAGTAATTTGTTCAGATTGAGACCAGATCTGAATTCCAGTCTTCCTGACCCCAAGTTTTAGCTTTCTCCTCTCAGATTATATCTGCCCTCTTAGTTTAGCTACGTACAGAGGAGCAATGAAGAAGACATTAATAACTACTGATCTACAGTTCTACTTTCTCACCTTTCTAAAATAAGGGTCCTTGGGGTGGCCAGGTAGCACAGGGAGTAAGAGCACTGGCTACAGTGTTGGGATGACCTGGGGATTGAATCCAGCCTCAGACACTTAGCACCTACCCAGAAAAACCTGGCCATGTAACCTTGAGCAAGTTACTTAACCCCAATTGCTTTAAAAATAAAATAAAATAAGGGTCCTTAACCTTTTGTGTGTGTTGTAGACCCCTTAGTCAAGTGGTAAAACCTATGTATACCTTCTCAGAATAACATTTTTATGTACAAAAAAGAAAATAATCAGAATTTTGCAAAGCACCCTTATATGGCAATAGTTACCAAACTATTAGAAAAACAAATGCCACCTGAATTCTTCATGAATCTCTGGTTAAGAACTACAGTTTATAAAACCTTCATGACAATTATCTACTCAAGGAAGGAGGATATCCTTGATTAAAATGTGAAGTAATATTAATTGATTATAATTTTTATTATATATATTTTATATAATATATTATATATAATTATAAATAATAATAATAATATTATTTGATTAAAATGTGAGGTAATAGGCAGTATTTTGCAAACAATAGAACACATCTCAGAAGTTACACAATTGATTTGAAGACTATGGTCTTTAGGATCAAAAACTACACTTTTAAAAATATCTGTTGATGGTGGGAAAATATATTTCACATAGCAGAGCAAAATATAGTAAAATGCTGCAATCACATATAAATGTGCATCTTAAGAAAATTTAGTAGGTCCATATAAGATACTTGGTAATAGGAGATCATATATGATTATTTGATAGACATAGCCTTGCTTGTTTAATGGTTAACATCAAAAAGGAAGAGGAACAACCAAGCTGCCATGGTAAGAGGAGGCACTCTCATCATAACTACTGCAACAAAAATGTAAGAGTCAAGAGGAAGTGGCATCACTTAAATCTTATTTTCACCTGATTTGATCAAATTAAGGGAGGACACATACAAATATGTACGTGTACACATATAAAAGATCTTGATGTAAAAATTTATTTACTCAACAAAGTAATGACAGTTTCCAAGAAGAAAAGGGGAAAGGGAAGAGTAAAGAATGAAAAAGAAGGTAAATTCATGGAGGGATTATTGAGAAACAGAACAAACTCAAAGCTCATAGGATAGATTTATAAAGGAGTTTCAAAAAAGAAAGTGTAAGAACCTTTGATTGAGGTCTAGTTGAGGAAAAGAGAAGAAGGGAAGGTGTGGAGTATAATATATATGTGCAATAAGCATAGGGCACTAGTACTAAAGAGAATTCTCTCATTCTACACTCTTCCTTTTTAAAGAAGAGGTAGGGAATAAAGACAGGAAAAAGGATAAAAGAAGAGTTTGGAAAGAAATAAAAATGAGTGATCATAACTGTGGATGTGAATAGGGTAAACTTGATTATCATATAGAAGAGTGTAACAGATGAAAAAGCAGAATACAACAGTACTGTTTCCATCCAACAGTATTGCTTCCAATGAACACTCTTGAAACATAAGGATACACACAGAGTAAAAATAAGGGCAGTGAGGTAACATAGTGATAAGGTGCCAGGAATGGAGTCAGGAAGACTCATCCTCTCGAATTCAAATCTGGCTAATTGTGAGACCCTAGTAAAGTCATTCAACCCAGTTTGCCTCAGTTCTCTCATTCGGAGAAGGAAATGAAAAACCACTCCAGGATCTTTGCCAAGAAACCCCCAAATGGGGTCATGAAGAATGGGACTTGAGAGAAAATGACTGAACAACAAAAAATAAGGTGATGAAACAAAATAAATTATGCTTTAGCTATTTTTTTTTCAAAATCAAAGTTAGCAGTCATGCTCTCCAATGAAGTAATTGAAAGAAATAGTTGTAATTAAAAGAGATAAACAGGGAAATTATATTAAGTTGAAAAGTACCATAGACAGTGAACTAAGATGAACTCTTAACATATGTTGGAGGCAGCTCTAAAGCCATCATTCTCTTAGTTCGAGTGCAATATTGGGGTGAAATAAGGCACTGAAAATTCATTTAGCATTAACAAGAAGTTGTTTACTTATACACCCCAATCTCCATATGGAAATGCATCTGATCATCAGTGCATGATGTGGTGAAAGACAAGAAGATTCACAGCATCTTCAGAAATCCACCAAGTCAGGGAGGCACCAATAGCATGTGGATGAGATTAATGACCAGGAAGCTAGGTCAGAGAAACAGGAGTCAATCAGATCCTAGTATTGCTTTATCTTTTTTTTAAGAAAAACTAATCTCTGTATGGTAAAGAATATACTAGAAGATATTATTCCTGTTATTCATTCCAACATGAATGGCAAAGCTAAACAAGTAACAGGGGAAAATAGATAGTAAAGCTATAATAATAGTAGAGAATTTTTCAGACTTAGACAAATCCGGCTAAGAAAATTAGAGAGACGTTAAAGAGCTATATAAAATTGTACAAAAGTTACATATAATAGATCTCTGGCAATTTCTGAGTGGGAACAGAAAACAGTATGTTTTTCACCTGGGAATATCATCTTTACAAAAATTGACCTTGCAGTATTTAAAAATCTTACAAACAAGCATAGGAAACCTTACTGACTAAATTGCAATAAAATTTTTATTCAATATGAAGCTTTTAAGAAGAACAAAAAGTTAATTGGAGACTAACTTCTTCCTTAAGAAGAATCATAGAAGCAATAGATAATTCCTGAAAGTTAATGACAACAAAGAAACACCATATCAGAATTTGTGAGATTTAACCAGAACTTTCTTAGGGGAAAACTTATAATTTTAAATACTTTTATTGATGAAAGAAAAGAATCAATGAGTGCAACTATTTTTAAAAACACCTAGAAAACCAACAAATTTTAAGAGCTCAAATAAACATCAAAATAGAAATTTTTTTAAATCAAAAAAGGAAATAAAAATTTTAAAACAAAAAAAATTGATTTAAAAAAGAAAGAGAAAAGTAAATTTTTGAGTGTCAAAACTGAAGAAAAGAAAATTCACATTGAATTAAGAAACTACATAAAGGGAATTTGCTTTAAAAATACTTTGTCTGATGATAGGGCAGTAAAACCAAAAACTTTAATAAAATAGATGAACAAAATAGAAAATGTGCAGATTCACAAAACAAAAAAAAATAGAAAGATTAAATGGTTCAATCTCAGAAAAAAAATGTAAAAGACACAAATGAGGGAAAAAAAAGGACTACATGGATTTGCAGGACCATTCTATATAATATTCAAAATATATCCAACTGCAGTATTATACTAAGTATTTCCAAGAAGAGGAAAAGAGATCCTACCAAATTCCCTGTATGATGCCAATATACTCTTTAAATCTAAATCATTAGAAAACCAAAACAGAGGGAAAACAATTTTATATATATTTATGTATGTATGTATGTGTGTATACACACATATACATATATGTATAGGAAAGAAGACCACTATTTCCAGTGAATATTGATGTAAAAAGTTTAAGTAAAATAATAACAGATAGGCTATAATACATTTAAAAGGTTCTACAATATGACCAGGTTAGATTCTATGAAAAATGCAGGGTTATTTAAATTCAGGAAAACTCTCAACTTAAGAGAAAATATTAATAAAAAGAAATACCAAAATTACAAGATTATATTAATATGTAAAGAAAACTTTGATTTGCCTTTTTAAAAAAATACAATGCTAATTTTTGTTTAAAAATTACTAGCTAACATAGGAATAAATGGACCTTTACTTACTGTGATAATTAGTATCTCTCTAAAAGCAAGGTCCAACTTTATATGTGATGAATATAAATTACAGATCATTCCATTCAGATAACAAATAAAGCATTTTAGTTAGTACATATGATATATGCATACATATATAATATAAACCCATAGAAATCATTCATATTTTTGTATAGTTTTACTAATAAAACCCAGCAAGAAAAGCAATTGCATTTAAAATAACAAAATGTCTAAAATATTTTTAAGAAACTAACTACCAACATAAACATAAGAATGCATATGTTTATGTATGTGTATATGTGTGGGGGTGGAGAGGTACGAGTATAAAACACTCTATGGAAATAAAGACAGAAAGTTCTCTTTTTATATTCTAGTACTTTATATATATTTTATATATTCTAGTAACTTATCTTTACCTACTCAAACAAAATTGGAACACATTAATTACTCATGAGTAAGTTAAGCCAATATCATGAACATGACAACACTACTGAAATTAATTTACACATTCAATGTCATAGCAATGGAGCTACCAAACAATTACTTTATAGAGTCAGAAAAAAAAATGACAAAATTCATCTGAAGGAAAAAAAAAGTTTAATATTCTCAAAGAAAATGACATGAAAGTTTGTAAGGAAAAAGACCTCAAAGCACCACATCTCAAACAATAACACAATAAGAAAGTTCTTATTTCATGTCTTTTAAAGATTATATATATATAAACTTATATGTACACACAGTATGGAAACTTCTTTTTTTTTCCTTGATATCTTTGGGGATAATTGTCTAGTAGTTGTATGACTGAGTCAAAGTTTTCTTTCTTATAGAGCTTAGTTCCAAACTCTTTTTCAGAATGATTGGGCTAGTTTACAACTCAACCTGGAGCCCCTCCAAAATTTGTCCAAAATTTCACTGTGTCAATTCCTACAACTCAAGATTCTTTTTTTAATTTTTGTATTTATTTTATAAAATTTCCAAATTTTTCTTGAGTGACTATTTGGCTTTGAGTTATGAAATACCTCAACTCCAAATAATTAAACCTGAGGGTCACCTGACAGGTTATAGAAAGGGACATGATAAAAAGACATAAGTAGTATGCAATATATTTTTAATGAAGAATTATTTGAGATAAGTTACAAAAAGGCCTTATCAGAGGAATGTAGCATCAGAAGAGGATATAAGATTAGTTATGATTTTATTATGTGTCTGTGCTACAGAAAAGTCTCCATCATATTGTGTGAATCCCATGGAAATTTCATGAGAAAAGTTTTTATGTGGATAAAATCAATGTTGCTAGAATAAAAAACAGAAGCAGCTAATTGATGATGGTGGAGAGGAGAACTTTGTTGTATTTTTTTCTATTAAAGGTCTGATATCCAAGATATACATGGACTTGATACAAATATCCAACACAGTAGCCATTTCCCATTCTCTACTCTTTCTCTAACTTCAATAAGTTTAACTGACTTCCCTAAACAAACCACCTCAATATCTATCATTAGTCCTAATATCTCTCCTGATATCCAGTCTCATATCATCAGTAGATATACCAATATATATATTGGATAATTATATCAGGATGCCCCCCATCACTCAAACTCAACATTTTCAATATGGAATACAATTAACCCTTCTTCATTGTGGTTTTCTCCATCACTGTTTTGCTATATCAAGGGTCACATAAGAAATTAAATGGGAATTTGGGGGGAGTTTTACAGAAGATGAAGATTACAAGCAAAGGCCAATAGATGACACATAGCCTACAACCAAATAAATACCCATTGAAGTCAGGGAACCATAAAATGTTGAGGCTTAAGGTTAGGGGCGAGCAAGACCCCAAAATACCAACACACTGGGTCCTGCCAAATGAATTCAACTCAAGCCTTCTCTCAGACAAAGAAAAGCAAAATTTATTAAAGATTCTCCATAATGGGTAGACTCTTAAGGAGCCTCAGTATCTGTGATGCTTATATTGGACAAATGGGCCAGAATCATCTGACACAGAGTGAGTCTGCACTACATAATTTTCTGGCCCACTCAAGATTCTTCTAATCACCTCTTTCATTATTTATTATAGAACAACAATTTTTATGGTTATTGCATTCATATATCATAATTTGTTTAACCCAGTTGTCTGAGAGGCATTCTGAAGTGCACTTTTTATATTCTAGTTCTTTACCTATCTTGCATTTCACTTATTTTAATCCACTGATCAGGATCAAGAAGGTCATTTAGCTATCCCCTCTAAGGTATTGTCCTCTCTTTAATTCCCTTCTCCATTCCCCTTCACCTATTGAATTTCATTTTCTATAATTGTGTGTTCTTCTCTCCTTAATCTGTTGCAAGTAAGTGAGGCTCATCTCATCCTTACTCTTTCCTCTATGTTTGTATACTTTTCTTCTCATGAGTCCCAATTATGAGAGTTAACAAATTTTATCATTCTTCTTGATTTTTATACCTTTTTCCTTACAATATCTTTCCCCTTTTAAAATCTTCAGAAAGGCCAGTAACTAATTGATGGGCATCTTTCTGGGGTGTTTTTTGCCACCACAATAAAAGCTACTATAAATATTTATGTAATACAGGATATTTTTATCTTTCTTGGATCTCTTTGAGTATAAGACTAACAGTGATATAATTTAGTCAAAAGTCATCTACTGTTTAGTAATTTTTTGTGTATAATTCCAAATTGTTTTCCAGAATTGTTGCATCTATTCATAAATCCAGCAGTGCATCACACTTCACTTCCAAATTTTCCATTTTCCTTCTTTTTCATCCAATGCACCCAGTTGCTCTATTTTGCTTATTTAATTGGTTTACATACTTTGAAGACACTGTGGTTCTGAAGGGATATTTGTTTGTTCTTGCCCTATTAGAATGTTAGCACTGCTTCATTAATCAGATCCTGCTAATTGGTCAAAAAATGTGCCTTTCCCAGTTTCTCTTGACTTGTGGTCATATTTAAAATTTCCTACTCACCTCTAGTTTTTTTTTTTATCAGAAATGCTTGAAAATCTTTAAGGTACATTTTTTTTCCTTCTGTAACTTTAAATGAGTTATCTTTGAATGTAAATTTAAATATTTTGCCTTTTAGAATATTACATTCCAAGATCTCTCATTTTTAGTAAAGGCTATGTGTCTTTGTGTGTTGCTCATGTTCCTTGGTAAATGAATTGTTTAGTTTTGATACTTGCCATATTATTTCGTTGACATAGGAGCTCTGAATTATGACTTTTCCTTTCAGGTATTGGTAGGTTCTTACTATCTTTATTTTGATGTCTGGTTCTAATAGATCTGGGAATTTTTGTTTCTTTGATTAATGATAAAGTAGGATGTCCAAACCTTAAAAAAAAACATGGTTTTCCTAGATTCCTAATATTCTTTTTGACATTTATTTTGCAATTTAAAAAAATTATGGCCTTGAAAAAAAGTCAAGAAAATAAATGTTTCCTTATATCAAGACATAAAATGAGAATTATATATGAAACAAAAAATCTCATTTATTGAGCATTTTTTTAAAGTATATATTCAATTAAGCAGTTAGTTCCACAATTGCCTTGCTTCTTTGTGTTACCTTCTGAACCTTTCTGGTATATTTTCCTTTCTTTTAAAAAATAATTTTGTGGTGTCTCATTTTTACACATCACCAAATTTCTCCCAGTATCCTTTCCAGTACAGAAAAATATCCTATATAATAAATAATATTTTAAAGTTAAAAAAGAGGAAGAAGAGAAAGAATTCAGAAAACTTTTAAATATGATTTTAAAAAGTCTAAAAATATATATAATATTCTGCACCCACAGACCTACCACCCCAGAAAAGGAAGACACTGAATATGTGTTCTATGTCTTCTTTGGAGTCATGCTTTTTCTTTGTGATTTCTAAATATTCCCTTTTGACTGCTCTGTGAATATACAGTCGTGTAAATTATTTTCTTAACTTTGCTTGCTTCACTTTATATCAGTTCATATACATCTTCCCTTCTTCCCTGTAGTCATTATATTTGTCATTTCTAACAGCATAGTAATATTCTATTACATTCATGTACCATAATCTCTTCAGCCATTTTCTAACCCATCAGTGTACACATTATTTTCAATACTTTATTACCGCAAAAAGTGCTACCATTAATATATTGATGTGTATGGGGGCTTTCTTCTGAGAGTATGAACCTAGCAGTGGGATAACAAGGTCACAGGGTATGGATATTTTTGTCACTTTATTTACATAATTCCAAATTGTTTTACAAAATATTTGTCCTGATTCACAGATTCATCCACCATGCAAACGTGTATACATACATACTTGCATACATACATACAAAAGAATGTGTGTGTGTCTTTATATATTGGATACCAAAACCAGATCAGAGAAATATGATACATTTTTTTCAATTCAATCAATTCTCTTCTTACCTAGATATATAAATTTTATTTGCTCAGAAGATTTTTAGTATTATATAATTGTTATCTAATTTATCTTTGGGAATTGACTTTTCTCTAATTTTTTAGCAGTAGGTAGATGGCTCAGTAGATAAAGCAGGAAAAGCCTCAGGTTAAATATGGCCTCCGACACTTATGAGCTTTGTGACCTTGGACAAGTCACCTAAATTTTTTTTTTGCCTAAATTTCCTCATCTGTAGCATGAGGATAATAATAGCACCTATCTCCTGGGGTTTTTGTGAGGATCAAATAAGATGATATTTGTAAAGTGCTAAGAAAAGTGCCTGGAACACAAAAGGCACTACATTATTCCCTATCCTCCTTATCCCTTATTTGGTTAAGAATATATTCTCCTGCCTATATCTATGAAAGGCACATTGCCTGTCTACCTTCTCATTTTTTAATGATATGATCTTTAATAATAAAGTCACATATCCATTTTGAATTTATTGCAGAATATGCAAGGTGTTGGTCTAACCCTAATTTCTGCCTTTCTGCTTTGTAGGTTTTTTAAAGAAATTTTTATTCAAACAGGAAGTTCTTTCCTAAATAATTTTATGTTTTCTGGCTTTTTTGAATACTGAGTTATTGAGTTCTATTGTTTCTGATCCTCCTTGTCTATTCTGTTCCACTGATTTCACTTTCTATTTTTTTTTACCATTACCAAATGATTCTGATGACTGTGCTGTTCTCCTCCTCCTCCTCTGATTTTCCTTACTATCCTTGTTCTTTTGTTCCTCCAAAAGAATTTTGTCATTATTTCATTAAGTTATCTAAAATAACCATTTGATAATTTCATTGTCATAACTTTTAAATGGTAAATTAATTTGAGTAGTATTATCATTTTTATTATTTTGGCAAGACCCAACCATGACTACAGAATGTTCCTTCATTATTTAAGTAATTATTTATTTAAGGATCATTTTGTAATTGAATCTATCCAAGTATTTTCTGCTTTGGTGATTGAACCCCAAATATTTTAATAATTTTGTAGTTATTCCAAATGTGAGTTCTCTTTCTATTATTGTCTTTTGGGGTTTTTTTCATTATCATATAGAAATAATATCAATTTGGGGGAATTTATTTTTTTTAGATTGCAACTTTGCTGAACTTATTGTCTCAAATAATATCCTTTCTCTATTAGTTCTTAGTAAACTATCATATGAATGGCAAAGAAGGATGGTTTTATTTTCTTCTTACATCTTCACGCCTTTAATTTCATTTTTTAAATCTTGTTTCCTATTGCCAACATTTCTAGAACTATATAAAATAATAATGGAGAACATGGGCATCCTTACCTTACTGCTATATTAATTTGGGAAACTTACGATGTATCCCTATTTAATATTATTTTTAAATCAGTCAACCCAGAAGTTCCCTCCATTCTTCATTGCCTTTTTATTAGTGAGGAATACGTAAAAGATTTTGATATTTCATAATTTTGTAAATATTCCTCTTTCAAGTCCAATGATTCTTAAATTATCTCTTGACTTGTTCTCCAGTTTAGTTGTTTTTTTACATCCAATTTTATACTTTCTGCCTGTTTTTTTTAATCTTTTGTTTTATTCAAATATTTTTGATGTCTCAGGGAGTCATTGATTTCTATTTGGCCTTTTGTGACTTTAAGGATTCCATGTATGGGGTAAGGTTTAACACTCAAAAGCTACTTATTATCCTTCTAACTCTTCCCTCAAAAGTTTTTCTTTTAATTTACAAATTAATTTTCTTTCTCCAATAAACAAAAATCTACTTTCTTCCATTCCAACTCTCCCTCCCACTAAAAACCAAAACCAAAATAAAAACAAAACCCATATAAAATGTACATAATCAAGGAACATAAATTCTTACATTGGCCATGTCCCAAAAGTATATGTCTCATTTTGTATCCTTAGTCCTAATGCAGAGAAGTAATGGACAATTAAAATAACATATGATGAGGCACAAAAGTTCTGATCAAAATCAATTTATTGGTAATGCACAAATCTACTAATAAAATGATCTTAACTTCCTCAGTAACCTGAGACTCTGAATGCAAAGGACATTTTTCTTTAATAGATTTTGGGAATGCAGAACAAAGAACAGCATAGAGTAGGTGACATCATGGCATACCTGAGGCACAGGAAACAACATGATTGGTTGGAAATTTGATGATAGAGGCTAACGACAATCTCTTCCTTCTTCCCTATGACTAAGAAGCATTCATTTTTTGAGTCTACTTGCAAGATATTGCTAGATAGCTTGATGATGTAAAGATACTAGATCCAACTCCAATGTGTTCACATATATCCCCCAAGGTTAGCAAAATTCCTTGAAGCAAGAAAAGATCAGTTTTAACAAAGAGAATTAGGTTTCCAAAATTAACCCATTGCAATCCAATTGAATTTATGAACTGAATTCAGAGACAAAGATCCATGACAAGCAAATTATAGGCCCAAAATCAATAAACTACGAAAAAGATAATTTTCAAAAAGATACAGAATCAATATTGATCATTTCAAAAGTATACAAGGTAGCAGCCCTTTGGCATTACCACCTTCAGATGGATTAGTAAATATATTTGGGATTGTGGGAAATTCTGTGAGTTGAAAGATTTTATAATACTCATTAAGGATAATCAGAAATATGTTTCTGTTTGTTTTTCCTCTACAGAAATATCAACAATTTTTAGCATGATTTCAAAGTGATCTAATTTAAGGTTCCTGAATTATCTATCTTCATTCAGCTATTGAAATTCTCTATAAATTGATATAGATATACATATTGATTTGCACATGCTTATGTCAATATATGTATATACACATATGCATATTCATAGGATGGCATATTTAGAATTGAGATGATATTGAAGGTCAAATCCAGTTCCTCCATTTTTCCAAATTTATTTATTTACTTTACAACATTCAGTTCTACAATTACTTAAGTTGCAATTTTTCTCCCTCTGCTTCCCCCTACCCCCCATGGCAGCATACAATCACATATAGGATTTACAAATACCTTCACACTAAAAATTAGTCAAGTTGTAAAGAAGGATTATAACCAATGGAGTGAACAGTGAGAAAGAAGAAATAAAACAAAACAGAGAGAGAGAGAGAGAGAGAGAGAGACAGAGAGAGAGAGAGAGAGAGAGAGAGAGAGAGAGAGACAGAGAGAGAGAGACAGAGAGAGAGAGACAGAGAGAGAGAGCGCAAGAGCAAGAGCAAGTAATTTGCTTCAATCTGCATCCAGACTCTGTAGTTCTTTCTCTGGATGTGGATAGCCCTTTCCATCATGAGTCATTTGGAGTTGTCTTATAACCTTGCATTGCTGAGAGGAGCCCAGTCTATCAAAGTTAGTCATTACACATACAATGTGTCTGTAATTACATACAAAGTTCTCCTGGTCCTGCTCTCCTCACTCAGCATCAGTTTATATAAGTCTCTCCAGGTTATTTTTAGTTTGTCTGATCCTCATTTCTCATAGCACAATAGTATTCCATTACATTCATATACCACAACTTGCTTAGCCATTCCCCAATTGATGGACATCCCCTTGATTTCCAATTCTTTGCCACCACAAAAAAGCTGCTATAAATATTTTTGTACATATGGGTCCTTTTCCCACTTGTGTGATCTCTTTGGGATACAGCCCTAGAGGTGAGTCAAAGGGTATTTTTATAGTCCTTTGGGCATAGTTCCAAATTGCTCTCCAGAATGTTTGGATTAGTTTACAACTCCACTAACAATGCATTAGTGTTCCAATTTTTCCACATCATCTCCAGCATTTATCATTTTCCTGTTTTGTCATCTTAACCAATCTGACTGGTGAAATGTCATACCTCAGAGTTGTTTTGATTTGCATTCCTCTAATCAATAGTGATTTAGAGCATTTTTGAATATGCTCATAGAGATCTTAAATCTCTTCCTTTGAAAACTGTTCATATCCTTTGACCATTTATCAACTGGGGAATGATTTGTATTCTTAAAAATTTGACTCTGTTCTCTGTATATTTTAGAAATGAGGCCTTTATCAGAAACACTGGTTGTAAAAATTCTTTCCCAATTTTCTACTTCCCTCTTAATCTTGGCTACATTGGCTTTATTTATACAGAAACTTTTCATTTTGCATTTCATAATGCTCTCTAACTCTTGTTTGGTCATAAAATCTTCCCTTCTCCATAAATCTGACAGGTAAACTATTACTTGCTCTCCCAGATTGCATACAGTATCAGCCTTTATACCTAGATCATGCACCCATTTGGACTTTATTTTGGTATACAAAATAAAGATATTTAAGATATTGGTCTATGCCCAGTTTCTGCCATACTATATTCCAGTTTTCCCAGCAGTATTTGTCAAATAGTGAGTTATTATCCCAATAGATGGGGTCTTTATGTTTGTCAAACAGTAGATTACTATAGTCGGACTTCTGTGTTTTGTGTACCTAATCTATCCCACTGATTCACTACTCTATTCTTCAGCCAGTACCAAGTAGTTTTGATGATTGCTGCTTTATAATACAAATTTAAATCTGGTATGGCTCCTTCATTTTTTACATAAGAAAATTGAGGCCCAGGGAGTTTCCCAGGATCACATATATAAAGCTTTCATTTGAGCCCAGATCCTCAAATTCCATATCCAGTATTCTTTTTCATCACTCCTCTGTGCCGCACTGTCTCAAATATATATTCATCATATTTTCTTCTCCAGTAAAAAGCAATCTTGTAGATAAGTAAATCATACTAATTAACTGCTAAGGCAGAGAATAGAACTTATTTTATTCCCCTGTCTTCCCAAAATCATATGCTGTAACTAAAAGCTGCTTAATTCTCTAATTTCTGGAAATTGATTATTATTTGTCTTCATTGTAATTTGTACTTTTTAACAGATTAATATTAGAATTAGCATATTGGCAGTGCCTAAACTTTCTATTTCAGTTTGTGGAAGAAGAAGTACATGAAATTAAACTGTGTGAAATTTATTAGTTGACTTTTTCTTATATAAAAAATTTCATTTACCACAACTCTACCTCTCAAATGCAGATGTTTCCAAAAAAGTATATTTTTATTTGAGATATACATGACCATTAAAATTTTAATAGGCACAGTTTTTTGAAACATGAATGATATATAATTTGAAAGACAATTTGAAATGTATGTGATGTGAGGACTAAACATATCATTATTCATTTGTGTTCTAAGAAACAGCACCTTAAATCCAGTTATCTCAATTATCATTGGTCCATGTAATTTCAAAGGTTTCTTCCAACTCTAAATCCCATAATCTGCTTATTTTAAACTGCAGGTTTATTTTGTGGCCTTGAAATGTACATTAGATATTCTCCCCTTATTACTTCTATCAAAAAAAAAATCCTAACCTAATTCAAGATCTTTCTTTTTAGTAATTAGAGTATTATGAAAAGTAGCAGAGAACTTTTGAGTCTTAGACATGATAATAGGGTAATACCTCACCTTCTACCCCTGTCCATGCACAACTTTTCTATCTTTGTTAATGATTCCACTAAGTCTCTCAGGCTCAAATTTTAGTCACCTTTGATTCTTTATTCTCTCCCTCTACATATTCATTTAACTATGTATTCCAATGTTTTCTACCTTTCTAATATGTTTTGGACACCTCTTCTTTACCCCCGCCTAAACCACTCTGGTCATGGCACTCATCTCATCTAATCTATGATAATCCCCTCTCAGCAGTTCCTCTTGCAACTAGTCTCTCTCCACTGTCTAGTCCATTCTGAACACTGTTGCTGGAATAATCTTCCCAATGCACTGCTATGATCATTTCACTCATCTATCAAAAAATGCATGCATTATTTAAGACCTTCTGCAATCTGACTCCAACCCAATTGCCCAACTTCCCTTCAACTAGTCTATATTCCAATCTGGGTTACTCTATATCTTGTGGTCTTGTTCTATCCCTCCTTGCCTTTGACATCTAGAGCATCTTTTGTTAACTTGTTAACTAAGCAATAAAATCTATCATTTTCCTAAAAGACTATAAGGATTATCAGTATATTTTAATATCAGAATTCTTTGAATTTGGTACACTGGACAAAGCTCCAATTGCCCCACTCTTACTATAGCTCAGAACCTTTGTTATATGTATTTTTAGATTCCCCAGAACCTAGAGTTTATTTCATTGATTAATTGAAGTTGAAGTGAATTATGCAGTACCCAGTATCATGTTGGTTAGAATACATTACAGTGTCTATCAATGCCCATGATATGAAAATGTTTATTATTATTTTCACTGACAGTGAAAACACAGATAATTTAAAATAGGCAACTGCCTTTTAAATATCTAAAAGCAAAATGTGTAATGTTGTAGCAGTAGCATAGGTGAAAATGTGGGAATTCCAAGAAAAATTTATGAAGAGACACATATTTTTGTTCATTATCACACAAGCAAGCAAACAAGAATCACATCTTCAGTCCTTCTGAAAGTCAGACTGTGTTTTCACCTCCTAAGAAAAAGATACCTTGATTGTCTCATAATATTATATGTGTGATAACTCAATAAAAAAGTGAGCAAATGATTTTTATTAAGTGATTGCATATTAGAAATTTGTAAATGCTTAAACTGCCCAAATTGAATCCACAGTTTCAGTTAGTTGAATAACTAGTTGAATAAACAGCTTTAGGAGGGGAGTTGTGAGGGGGGACCTCAAATCTTAATGGTAGGTATAGCTAGGTGGCACAGTGAATAGAGCACCAGCCAGTCAGGAGGATCTGAGTTCAAATCCTGCCTCAGACACTTAACACAAAAACTAGCCATGTGACCTTGGGCAAATCATTTAACCCCAACTGCCCTCCAAAAAGCAAAAAACAAATCTTAATGGTACTAATTGTGCAATTTGTTGTTACTGTTCTTCAGTCATGTCCAACTTTTCATGACCCCATTTGGGGTTTTCTGGGCATTTTCTTTTTCAGCTCATTTTACAGATGAGGAACTAAGGAAAACAGGGTTAAGTTACTTGCCCTGGGTCACACAGGTAGAAAGTATTTGAGGCTAGATTTGAACTCATGAATATGAGTCTTTCTGACTCCAGACCTGGCATGATATCCACTGTGCCACCTACCTATCCCACTTGTGCAATACTTTGACCTTATTAATCAGAAACCCTTATTTTTGGGTTTTTCCCTAACCAATTAAATTTCAATATTTCCTCCATGCTGTCTGAATTCCCTTCCTCCTCTCCTATGATTATCTAAATCCTACTCATTCTCTTTGGCTAACTCAAACCTCATTATATTTTCTCTGACCATATCAGGCAACATAGATATTGCTATTTTTGAACTTCTATTTTTTAAGAATTAGTTTCATACCCCAAATTAGAATAATAAGATTTTTCTGTATCTTTGATGATTCTAGAGACATAGTTCATATATAGTACATCTGTTGACTGAATAGACAAATAATATTTTCTATTAGCATAGTCATTGTTTTATACAAATGCTTAAATACAAGTGCTAAAATAATTTTTATTTTAGGTTGTATTTTCTTTCAGTTTTCTTAACAAATTATTTTATTACAGGCATTGTGAATATAAACTTTTGCATGTCAGTATTTTTGAAAATATTTATTTAGTATAATGTAACACGATCTTATATCAGTTGTTGGAAAGGAAAGGCCCCAGAGTTCATCTAGTCTAACTTTTCAAAACATAGGACTAACTTTTAAAACCTCCTTGACCAATAAACGTACAGTCTCTACCTGAAGACTTCTGGGGAGAGAGAATCTTTCTATGTCCTGAAACAATTCATCTGTAGTTAGTAGTGCACTTTTGGACAACTGTAAATTTTAGGAAAATTTTCATCACCTTGACCCGAAATTGACCTCTCTGCAACTGCCACTCATTGTTCCTAGTATTCTCCTAGGAAAAGAAGAAAAACTAGTCTAAATTTAGGTCTACATGATTGAGACATAGGGAAATAGCTCAGTCTGGACCTGTGATTTTATTGTATTGAGGAATGCCAGTGTGAAAAATCTTTAGACAAATGTTGATGATAATTCAACCAAAACTCCCAGTTGCCTGAGGCATTGAGATTTTAATGGACTTAACCTTGGTCATAAAGAGCTTGTCTCAGAGGTAGAACTTGAATCTGGGTCTTCCTAACTCTAAGGTAAGCACTGTTGCCACACTGACTCTCATTCTATAAAACAGTCCTTCAAAAACTTGAGTTATCATTCATTCCCCCGATTCCTTCTACAGGTTTAAGAGAGTGTTCTAGATAGCTCTTGGAGTATCATCTTTTTTTTAACTTAGTGCTAGAATATTAGCATTCCTGTTTATTTAACTCTGTACATAGGCATAATTTAGCAATCTGATTATCACCAAAGAGGTGATAGAGGTGTAGAGACGGCTACAACTTCACCTTCATTCCTTTTGTAAGGCTCAAGGTTCTAGACTGGTATTGATTTCAGCACTAGCTATTTTGAGTATTATCTTTTCTTTCCTATTCAGGCTCCAAAGAAACACTTGCAAAATGGCATCATTCGAGGCTACCAGATAGGTTACCGGGAATATAGCACAGGTGGCAACTTCCAGTTCAACATTATCAGCATTGATACCACTGGAGACAGTGAGATTTATACTCTTGACAACCTAAATAAATTCACTCAGTATGGCCTTGTGGTACAGGCATGCAACCAGGCTGGAACAGGACCTTCTTCTCAGGAAATCATTACCACTACCCTAGAGGATGGTATGTGCTTCTAGTTGTTTGTTCATTGCAGGCTGGTATTAAAGTTTCTTATTTCTCTCCCCTAAAGAGCAACAGGTATTTTTTGTCTTATATTACTGTTTTCTTTAAGTACCAGTCTAGTTTTTCTCCTATGTTTATGCCTACTGGGTTTATATTGATTTCTCAGGAGGAAAAATAACCCCATATTATTGACAAATGAGTATGTAATTGGATAGGTGTCTTATTTCACTCAGAGTTACATTGTGATTTGGTCACAGATCTGACAGTACTTGTTTGCAAAGGTAAAATTATTTCTCTCTTTGAGTTGCTCTATTTCAATGAAAGTACAAGATTTGGGTCTTCTCAAGGGAAGTTCTGGGTCTCTTCCTGTTACTGAAAGTGGTTAGCAAGAAGATAATAAAATAATCTGCTCTAAGAATACTCCATGTCCATTTTAAAACAGGGTTTTGAGTAACTTTTATAAAATAAGATTACTTCATTTTTCTAAGACCTCATAGACTTAATCTCACAAGATGCATCTCCTTCTGGTGTTCAGGAAATATTAATTTAGCTAATAGATGGGATATCAAATCATAAATAGTAAAATAGAGTTTGAATATAAGATACTAAAATGTTATGTAAGCCTTTTAAATGTAATAAGAGTGTCTGGAACATATAGTTAATGCTATACTCTGAGTTCACAATTTTAGGGATGATACCTGATGAGGAAACTTTCTCTACCAATGCAGATTGGACCCTTTCCTGAAATTTTTAGTCTTAGAAAGTTGCCTGAGAATTTAAATGTCTACCATCACACAGTCAGTATGTGTCAGAGGCTGGAATTGAATCCTGGCTTGAAGGCTAGTTCTCTATCCACTCTGCCATGCTACGTCAGCACTGAAAGAACAAAATGACCAGTACAAGCTAATAATATCAATAGTGGGCATTTGATAGTAAAGGAGACAAATAGTTATTTTTAGCATACAATCACCTCTGTATAAAAATAACAATGCATGCTTAATTTTGAGGGGTAAAATGACTTCTTATATCATAGATGACCAGAAATAGTATTTGTAGAAAAGGACTTTTTATTAATAAAGATATTAAAATTTCTTCCCTTTCTTTTATTTTCACTGGTCTATAAAGCATGCTTAATGCAACTTGGATTTTTACTAGTGACTTATTTTACTAATGTACATGTTTAAATACATAATTTGCTATGTTTTCTGGAAAAATATAAAGCACTAATGCCAAAAACACAATATTATATGGAGAATAAGATGATTACTTCTAATAGGGGGGAGGAGGAAATAATTCTAGATCTTTAAGGTATCTCCAATAGTCCGAACCTTAGTGAAATTCCTAACTGCCCAACTAATTTTCCCCTACCATCTCCTTCCCACAAAAATTACAAATACAAACTGAAGGCAAAGAAAACAACAGTGCATGTGAAGATATGAGGATGAAGTTGGTTTTATTGGGATTTTGGGGGGTGGGGTAGGGTAAAAGTGTGAATTCCTGTAATGTAATATCAAGCAAAGGCAACTTCCCAGGTTCAAAATACCAGCATAGGTGCTCTCTATTTTATTCAGTGACAAACCAAGAACAGAGAAGATCAAAACATGACATCATTCAAAATACAGCATTTACTAAGTGTGATTAAATAATCTCCAAGGACTACCCCACCCCAGGACTTTCCAATCATTCAATCAATTACAAAGTCCCTGTTCTAAATACTACTCCACCCCTAGGCTATACCTTCTTTTGGTCCACCACAAAACCCCTCTTCTCAAATGGAGATTATTTTCCAAACATAGGTAAAGTACCTTCATTTGTCAATCACAGAGCACAATAAGGTCAAAAGTTCCCCACCCCTAGGATCACAATTGAATCTACCCCAGAGTTACATCAAGTTTAAACACAGCACTTAATACCCAAATGGAGGTCTTTTCTTCATCTTGACACGAGGCAAGTTCTCAGCAATCTTAGTTCCTGGGGAGACAAGGCTTAGCAAGGCCATAAGATACATTGCCAGTCCCTTCATGAATTTATCCTCTGTCTGTAGAACAGTCCTAGAACCCCTGAACACATTAGCAAAGCCCTCTCCCAGGATTTCTGTAAACATACAACAAGAAAATCCTTCTTCAGGGCTTCTGAACCAACAGAAAGGCTCCCAGACCCCTGCAACAACAGCACTGTCCTTCACCAGTGGACAGTATTCATTCTGTCTGCCGGACAGTCTCCAGACCCCTGCAACAACAGTACTGTCCCTCACCAGTGGACAGTATTCACTCTCTGTCTGCAGGACAGTCTCAGGCCTTCTTAACCAAATGCCAGGTTCCAGGACTTCTTCAACAGGACAGTCTTTCACCAGTGGACAAATCTGGCAAAATAACATCAAAACAGACAGACAAAGTACCAGCAAAACAGCCATGTCTCCTCAGTCCTTGGCAGCTCAGGGGGCAGGTCTCAAAAGTCCAGGGCAATTCAAAGCGGCCACCAGCAATCTCTTAGTCTCTCTCTCTCCACGAGGTGCTGCTTCCAAAAAGAACTTCCGCCTCTCTCTTGTCTCTCCAAATCTACGTCACCAGCTCCTCCCACTTCAGGACTTTCTTTTCACATCAACAAGCCCATCCCACAGGTGGGATTAACAAACTCTGGGTTTTAATACAATCAATTTGAAAACCAAGCCAATACAGGGGAATCTTTAATTGCCATTACTATCACAATTCCTTAATTATGCTTCCTGAAGAAGTGTCTTCTTTTTTTAATTAAATACTTTTTAAATTAAATTAATTTATTTAGCATAAATTAGTACAAAATATAAATATAATATTTATTTATTATATAAATAATATATGGAACATAAGTATATATATTATTTACATATAAAATATAAGTTAGTATAAAAATATAAATTAATTATACTTTTAAAATTAAATACTACATTACAATGATCAGAAATTAAGGTCTTATATATTAGTCTTAAATTAACTTCAACTGATAAGAATAAGGATGACCTTTTGAAAAATAAAGTAGGTAAGAAGTACAGAGACAATACCAATCAAGTATGCACTTGTGTGAAAACAACATAAAATCCATTTTATAAAGGCATGAGAATATGTGTTTTGTTGGAGAATGACAATATTTTTATCTTTATCTTTAGACTATAATTCATTCTTTTTTTTCATTTTTAAATTTCAGTGCCCAGTTACCCTCCAGAAAATGTCCAAGCCATAGCTACATCACCAGAAACCATATCTATAACTTGGTCAACACTTGCCAAAGAAGCCTTGAATGGAATTCTCCAAGGATTCAGAGTGATATACTGGGCCAATCTCTTGGATGGAGGTAAGAGAATATGACTAGGAAATAGAAGGTGTTACAAAGAGAACCCACATAATTTGTAGACCAAGTCAGATTAAACATCAGTCAATAAGCATTTAAGTATCTATGTGTAAGACACTGCTAATATTCTATTTAGAGAATCATGACATCAAAGGCTTCATAGCCCCTATTATTTTTTTGCACTAAAAATGTTAAACTCCTAGTCTCACTTCTCTTTCATGTCTATATTTCAATACATGTTTAGATTTCCTTTGAGTGTTTTTTAATTTATTAATATCTTTTTACATTATCAAAATTTTCCTTTCTCTACTTCTCCCAGAGAGCCATACAATATAAAATAAAAGCCATACAATAATATTTTGAATAAGGAGAAAAAATCAGCAAAACAAAACAATATATTGAAAAAATCTGAAAACATATACAGTGTATCACACTCATGGTACTCCCACCTCTACAAAGGAATAGGATTTCTTCTTTGGAACCAAAATTATTCTTTATAATTTTGCAACATTCACTTTTGATTGTTTTCTGGTGGATCTTCCTGTTTACATTACCATACTCATGTATATTGCTTCTTAGCTCTGCTTACTTGGCTCCACATCAGTTCATGAAAATTCCTGGGCAAGTTACAACTTCTTCCTGCCTCAGTTTCCTCATCTGTAAAATATAAATAATAATTGCATTTTCCTCCCAAGTTTGTTGTGAGTATGAACAAGACATCTGTAAAACACTGCAAATCTTAAAGTATTATTTGAAATGTTATAGACAGAGATGCATTGTTGGTGGAGTTGTGGATCAATGTAAACATTTTAGAAAACAATTTAGAATTAAACAAATAAAGTGGCCAAAACAATACCCTTTCTCCTATTGATTCAACTACTAAGCCTTAACCAAAGGAAGCACCTCATAAGTAGAAAGTACCCATGGACACCAAAATATTTATAGCAGTACTTCTCGTATTAACAAAGAATTGACAACTACAGCCCATCAATTGGATTGGTGAATGTCTAAACAAACTATGGTACATGAAATATTATGCCATAAGAAATGATAGATGTAAAATAGTTTTAACATGTAATTGGGGGCAAATAAAATATTACATATAAAAAAGATGTATGTGATGAATACAAATATTCATGGAAATATCTACATGGAGTGATGAAGAACAAACAAAGCACAGCAAAGAAAACTGTGTGTGTGTTATAAAGAACATACATAGTTCCAAAGAAGATACCCTCTTCCTTCTTTGCAGAGGTGGGCGTTCCACAGTTGAACATTCAATATATTTTCAGACTTTTTTGAAGTATTGATCAGTTATGCTGGATTTCTCCTCTTCTTTTTCATTCTATGTCTTTAAAAAATACAGTTTATTACATGAGATGGCTCTCTGGGGTGGTTAGCAAGGATATATAATAGAGGAATTAAAGTAACATAAAAAGATACCCATAAAATTACTTTTAAAATGAAGAAATAATGCATTGTGGCAATACCAATTCCATCTGAGTCTATTTTTCTGCCAGGTGTTCTGAGGCAATTGGTATGTGAATTCTCTTTTCCAAATTGCTACATGGCACTCATCATTATCTAATGAATGTGTGTTACCACTTCTATATAATTTAAGTGTGTGACAGGTAGATATATTCTCTACACAACTAGACAGTAAGTACAAAGGAGGGCAAAAATAGTGTTCACAGTACCAATAGCCTGTGTGATTGTGTTTTGTTTCTATTCTTCCCCAGAGCTGGGAGAGATTAAAAATGTCACTACTACACAGCCTTCCCTGGAGCTAGATGGGCTAGAGAAATACACCAACTACAGCATTCAGGTGTTGGCATTTACCAGAGCTGGAGATGGGGTCAGAAGCGAACAGATATTCACTCGCACCAAAGAGGATGGTGAGGACTTTCAACTGCTGAATAGCAAAATGTGATGTGTGGTTTGTGAAGCAAACAGTATTTGTTTTAGAAGCCAGATGTCAGATGAGGCTCTGGCTGAGCTCCTGAAATACAAACATGAGACCTCCTCCAGAAAAGGCAACATAAGACAACTTTATTTCCATTTACTGTATTAATCCTTATTTTGCCTCCCAAAAAACCTTTCCCATCAAACACGACAGGAAAAATTCAAGAAACATTAGTTTCCTATTTTTGCGATTATTTTTATTCCTCTTGTTTCCCCACTTTGTCTTTATAATTTTATCTAACATTTTCCAATAATTAATTTCTAAATGTTGTAATACTTTTATAGGGATTTGTCTCTTCTTCTTATACCTTTGATTACTGTGTTAGCTACTGATATGAAAGGTGCAGTTCCAAAGATAAATATCAATGGCCAAGGTCTGAGTTATTTTTTTCTTTATTTCAAGGGAATCATTTTAGCACATGTGTATTTTTTTAATCATTGTTTTATGTTTTTTCTCTAAAATCATCTATGATGATTCAGTAAAAAAAAACTACAGCTCTTTTCTTCAAACCTTTAACTCTTAATTTTACTTTTTAATTATGTCACTATTTCCAGAACATATAGAAATCACATCTGACATCTTGGATATTTTTAAAATAATGTGTCCATTAAATTTCTGCTCTAATGAGTAATGATAACATCAAGGTAATGTTATGTTCTTTCTTTTTTTCCCTTTTTTTTTTTAAAGCATTTGGGGTTAAGTAACTTGTTCAAGATTACACGGCCAGTTATTTTGTGTGGGTGCCAAGTATCTGAGGCCAGAACTGATCCCAGGTCTCCTGATGCTAGGGCCAGCGCTCTTACTCACTGAGCCACCTGGCCATCCCTGCTATGTTCTTTCTTAAAAGCCATGTCAACAGGCATAGGCTTAGCATAAGCTAGGTCCTATCAGGTTGGAAAGGCTTCTAGGACTGAACTAGAAACAGGCTGTTAGGACCTATCTTTGGTATTTCTGTTTTATAGCTCATTTGGTAGATGAATGTTTACAAATGTATATGATTTTATAATGGAAAAAATATCAAATTCGTCTCAGATTTTTTTCACTTTATGAAAAATATGATGACTTTGACATAGATCTAATACATTGTGCTGATACACAATATGTACATATATATTATAAGTGTACATATACATATATGTGAAGAGATTTTGTTATAGTTTTTAGCATGCAAAAAAGTATTAGTCAAAATATTTTCATAGGCCCACTAGAGAATTACAGTTATGATGGGTGCTAGGAGGCCCTTAAAGTACTATATAAATGCTAGATGTGGTTGTTGTTATTGTTATCATTTTATATTTTTGTTGTATATGTTATCATTTTATATTGTTATCATTTTAGGAAAATCCTAGTGTGGAAATTTGCTCCCAGAGTAGAGATAAGCAATTTGACCTTGCCCCCAAATGTCTTAGTGAATTGCCCAGAGCACTAAGAGGGAAATCCCTTGCCTAAGGTCACCAGCTAGTACCTTTTAGTGGTAGGACTTGAACCTGATTCTTCCTGGCCCCAAGACCAACTCCTTCCCTTTTCAACTTGTAACATTGCTTGTCACCATAAGAGTCATGGAGTTTAAAAAGCAAAAAGAGATAGGAGATGTTCCAGGGAGATATTTAAGTTTATTAAAAGAATTATTTGACTTCCCAAAGATAATACAGCCTGTTTTTCTTCTCCTATGCATTTCATTGTTCATTTTCAGTGCTTGCATAAGAAATATATAATGATAGATTTGCTCTATAAGAATGAAGTACGTATTGTCAAGCATAGCCAAGTATTCTTTGGTGTTGCTTCATTTTGCTTCATTTTTAAAGAGTTAAAGGCATTGAAAATAAATGGAAAAGGCAGCTAGGTGGTGCAGTGAGGAAGAGCCCCAGCCCCAGAGTCGGAGGATTCAAGTTCGGTTCTGGCCTCAGACACTTAACACCCACACAAAAATAAACTAGCCTTGTAATTTTGGGCAAGTTACTTAACCCCAATTGCCCTCCAAAAGGCAAAATAGATGGATAGATAGATAGATAGATAGATAGATAGATAGATAGATAGATAGAT
>NW_027187374.1:2889842-2903857 GCF_028583685.1 Petaurus breviceps papuanus | reverse complement strand
GATAGATAGATAGATAGATAGATAGATAGATAGATAGATAGATAGATGATAGATAGATAGATAGATAGATAGATAGATAGATAGATAGATAGATAGATAGATAGATAGATAGATGGATGGAAAGATATTTTACAAGTTCTTCTGGAGAGACAAATAAAGGTGTTGATGGAGTTGGTCATCCTGTGCTCAAAAGTTACAAGAAGCACTATTTCATGGGATACTCTCATTTTGTAGAGATTGCAATGGGCCAGAGGGGAGAAAACACCATGAAGATAATTAAGTTCATGGTCATACCTATACAACATAGCATGAAGAAGTAGTTTTCAGTGGACCTTGAATCATGGGTGACATTAACATTGACGTCACCAAAGAACTATTTTTTGGTTTATTTGAAAACTCTTGTCACACACAAAAACTAGATCCAATTCTGGAGCATGACCAAAAGAAAATTAGTTTCTCTCTAGTTTATTACACTAATTGTTTTTGTCTAGTTCATGACAGACTCCAAGTGTGATTTTGATATAGTTTCTTTCTAGCATTTCTGTATGTGGATGAAAAGAGTACACAACTTCTATATAAGATACTCAAGATAATAAATTCACACAATATAGGACAGCTTTGATTTATCTCCACAAAAATTGCAAGGATATTACAGGATCTTATGATACAGATTAAAAAATACATAAGGCATTCAATAAAGCTCATAAGGACACATGAGCAAATAGAAGAAAAATGTAACCGATTCAAACACTCCCCTGCCCCCCTGCTGTCAACCTGCATGTCCAAATCATGTGCTGGAATAGTGTGGGCTGTCTAGACCCAGGTCTCTTGGTTCCCTAAGTCCAAGGTCTCATTCATTGCTCCTTCAGCTGTAGGGACCACATGGATGATATTTTCCTTTCCCTAAGCAGCAATACTGCTCAAAAATTTCTCTTTTTTTTCTGAAAACTCTGATTCTTATACTTCTGATTTGGGGATCACATATGAAGCAAATTCCAAGGTTTTCACTGCCTATGAAATCCCCTTTCTCTGTCTACAAGGCTAATATCTGGAATAACTCTCTCTAGAAACCCAAAATTCTTCCAGCTTTTCACAGGAAGGAATGTCTCATGTCTGTTTCTACAACATATTTTCATATAGAATCTATGAATTCCCCTGCTGCTACCATTTCTTGAACTGAGAACATCTTTCAGGAAAAAAGTCCAAATTCTTGTCCACCTCTGACATTCTTATATTGAAAATTTTCATCAGCTGCTTATTTCTTCACCTAACATGGCACAGAATTCTGGAAGAAAAGTATAAGTGGAAAGGGACCACTACCGCCACAATGAAAGAGTCCTATAACTCCTAAATTCCAACCAGACAACCATCTTAAAGGCAATCTCATTTAATGAAAAACAACAAAGAAACCAATAAGAAGTTGCTGATTGTCCTCATAGCAAAGTCCATGCTCAATGAGAGAGAAATATGAAAACACAACACACATGTAAACATACACAAAGATGACCATGGTAAAATCTGGGGAAATAGGCATTAGATTACTATGGTTGAACTTTCAGAAATAAAAGAAACCAAAGTCTTATGAACTTCTCAAAGTCTCCCACCTATATGTGATAAATACTTTTTCCCCCAGAATAGAGCTGAAAGGGATCAAGACATGTCAAGAACTGAACAATCCTACTATAGACAGTACTTCTGCAATGGTATTTCACTTCTGTGGTAGCTGACAGGTCCTGGGAAACATATAATGGGAAACGATATTTAGAAACATTGGGAAGTGGTGAGATCTCTAATTAGGAGTGTACTGCTTGGTCCCTACAATGCCAATGCAATATTCACAGCACCCACAAGAGGTATGAATATGCTGGTGTAGTTCTGAATCACAAAATGTAACAGGCTCTCCACATAGAGGACAGAATCAAAGCATTTATTCAAATACCAGAGAGCTGAATTCCCAAACCAGAAAGCCAGATTCATCATAGTGGCCATGAAGTTGGTACACATAACCAATGCAGTGAACACCAACATTCCCAAGCCTTCCCAAACCTTTCCTGTCCTTCAAAACAAAACAGGTTCCCTTAAGCAAGAATGCCCCTCTCTCACTCATGCTAGCTGCTCAGCTTCCATGAGGGTTGCTCTCAGCAGTTCTGGCACTCTCTCAGCTTGTGCTCAGCTTTTTATCTGCTCATTATCTCTTCCCTGTTCCTATCTTTGGCAAATCTGTCCCACTGTGGGTTTCACAAGTTTTCTTAACAAAGACTTGATATAATCACAAGCAAGGCTCAGCTGAAGCAAGAGGCTAAGTACTTGTTTGCTTGCCATTACAAGGGGCAGGGAAGATCTTTAAATACCCATTACCGAGGTCAATGGGAGTTTAGGGGTGACTGGTGTCAACAGAACTTTCCAGCAATATAACAGGGATAGCACACAATAAACACATAAAACAATATTTTAGTGTGGGGCTTGAGCACAACCTCCCTACCATTCCCCCTTGAACAAATGGGACCCCAAAATCTTGGGGTAAGGGTCAAAGGTCTCTTCTTCTCTGGCTACTTGCTGCTGAAATTGGACATACAGCTGTCTCTTTCCCAAGAGGTCCCATTTGAGAGGTCAGTTCTTTAGCCAGAATTTGGAGTGTGGTTGATGCCAGGACCAGGGGTGACATGTCACAGTTGTGGACAGGGGGTGATATCCAGTTTAAGTGATCAGGGATCTATAGGCGGAGGGGTACCAAGTGTGGAGAAAACAAATCTAGCAAACAAGGTGAACAGACAAAAAGCAAAGAAGAAACAAGAAGACAATAATCAGAAACAGGGTAGGCACAGGGTCAGCCAAGCTTCTGGAGTCCATGAGCCCACTACTGTAGCCTCACTCATGGTAGAAGATATGAGTTAAGGGTACAATTTTGTAATCATCTTCTTCTAAATAAACAACAGCTGCAGTGGTTGATCCATTTTTCAATAAATTGTTACACCACTATGGGGTGTGTAATCTCATCTATGTATTTCTTTAATCTGGCCTAGGGCTTGGCCTATTTCCTATTCTCCCTGAAGGTGTGGCAAACTTGGATACAATGATTCAGGAGTATCTGTTGGGATGGTTCCTATTTCCCTATTCAATGTAATATTAAGTACCTTTTCTTGGTACATCTTTTTGCAACTCTTCAGTTGGAATACCATCTATTCTAAAATCTGCCCCTGCTCTCAATAGAGCAGTAAACAATTCTCTTCTTGTCAATCTATTCTGGCTTTAAATTGTCTGGCTATTTACTCTTCTCTCTTGAGGAAATTTATCTTTTCCCCATTCCCCTAAGTCACTTAACTATGAATTCTTATCCAGCACCTCTGAAAGAGGGAACCCTATTTCCCCAATCAGTAGAGTCAGAATTAGGTGCTTGTAAGCAAGAGAAGCAGTCTTCACTATGCTATTTCTATGAGGAACTGCTAAGGGGATATTGTGATATGCATTTGCATTTCCAACCATGATAGCAGTTTTCATTACCTCTTCCTTTAGCTTTCTCATACAGTCTCCAAGTGAGTACCAGGGTCTGTCTCTACCAGGCAATAGAGATTCAGTAGTATATTGCTTATTGCATCTGTCTGCAGCTAAAACTAACAGATTAATTGTATTGTTACCTCCTTGAATATGCTAATCCCTTAAAGCTTGGTGTACAAAAGGATTCTGAGTAATGTCTATGAATTTTAAGCAATCCACACCATCTAGTGATACTCCTTGGGCTCTTTCATCACTGATTCTTACCATCCAAGACACTAAAGACTTTCCCATTCTTTGGGTGAATCAACAATATATCAGTATATACTCTTGTTGAGTGAAATCCTCAATTGTGTCCCTGAACTCTGTTTGGCCCTGGTGGTTCTCCTGCTTTCTTCTTAGTATGGGGAGAACTTCTGCATTAGATAATTCTTCATCTAGCTTTGCTCCATTCTCCTCCCATACATTCTCCTGGCACTTGTTGGGGCAACTATGCCCAGCCTGTACAAAAGCTGCATGCACATTCCTTCTGCTAGTTCTTCACTTCTTTTTAGCTAAATGAACAGTAGCTTGTTCTTCTACCACCTGAGGCCCTCCGGCTTGCTCTTGTAAAGGAAAGCCCAAATGCTACGGCACAGAAAAATTCTCACGCAAACCAGCCAATTCCCTTGCCATCTGAGCTTTCTCCTCTAGTAGCTTATCTCTACCTTCACACATAAGACAATAACTTGTTAGCATGGCCCAGCCTCCCCTACACACCCCTGCCAGTTCTTTCCTTGGTTCTATTGCTATTCCTTGCAAACATCTTTCTAAATCTCTGGGTTCTCCCTTCTGTAGCCTCAGTTTCCAGTTTTCACAGAGCCCTGTGCTTTTAGCCCATTCTCTGGCTAGGGAGAAATAAGACAAATTTTCCCATCCTGGGATAGCCATTTCTCCCTCTAAAGCCCTCCTGCCTACAAATAGAGGTCTGATATTTTGTGATCCCATCCTCATTGCCAGATATAATGTTAATGCAATATTCACAGCACCCACAACTGCTATGAATATGCTGGTATAGTTCTGAATCACAAAATGTAACAGGCTCTCCACATGGAGGACAGAATCAAAGCATTTATTCTAATACCAGACAGCTGAATCCCCAAACCAGAAAGCCAAATTCATCATAATGACCACAAAGTTGGTACACATAACCGATGCAGTGAACACCAACATTCCCAATCCTTCCCAAACTTTCCCTCTGTCCTTCAAAACAAAGCAGGCTCCCTTAAGCAAGAATGCCCCTCTCTCATTCATGCTAGCTGCTCAGCCTCCATGATGGTTGCTCCCAGCAGTTCTGGCACTCTCTCAGCTTGTGCTCAGCTTTTTATCTGCTCATTAGTTCCTCCCTGTTTCTGTCTTTGCAAGTCCATCCCATTGTGGGTTTCACAAGTTCTATTTCTTAACAAAGACTTCATATAATCACAGGCAAGGCTCAACTGAAACAAGAGGCTAAGTACTTGTTTGCTTGCAGTAAGTACTTGTTGCAGCTAAGTACTTGTTTGCTACAAGGGGAAGGGAAGATCTTCAAATTCCCATTACCATTACGGACCCCTACTTGTTTTTTCATTTTTTCATTATTTTCACTACTGAGAGAAAACACTGCAATCAAACTGAAGATCCTTGCTGACCCCACAAGTGAGTTCAAACTTTGGAAGTAAGATTTTCATCTTGCTATTTGTGGTGAGTGAGACCAGAAATAGGAGAGGCAATGTTTTTGGCAAGACAAAACTGCCAAGAAGCACCAAAGGCTCAAGCAGTGCCAAGATCAGTGTTCTGAAAGTAGGGACTGAAATGAGAGGAGGACCAGGGATCTAGACCAATAATAAAGATTGAAAGATGGATAAATAATGGCAGAGAGGCTCGTCAACAATCAGGTCCAGAGTTTGGGCCCAGGACAAGGACATATTCCTTCTTTCCATCTCCAGGTGAGTGCAGATCAAAAAGTATCCTGACTGTACTGGTCAATTATTGAAGTATCAGGCAGAAGTTTCAGTTGGGTGGAAGTCTTCACATGGAGAATGATTTAAAATCCTGCTTTTATTTTTGCCATGTTTAATAAACTATACAGATATAATGTTGATTGGTATGAATTTGGAATGGTCCTTTGATAGAGGAAATTCCATATATAGTATGGGAGGAGGGGTATGGAGTCAAATATTTGCTATTTAAAATAATCCTGAGTAATATTTCATATCATCCCACAGTCTAAATTCAGAACCTTTGCGGCATGGGCTTTACTTTGTCCAATTTCCTGTAACAGTTCAGTTTAAGGGTGCGATAGGCTCTCACACAAGTATACCTACTTCCCTATTGGCTTGATAACCTAGGTAGCACATATCCTTCCTGAAAATAACAAACTACCCTTCTGTAGGCAATACACAAACACCTTTGAACTATTTACACTATTTCAGTGCCCCTGGTAGCACAAACATAGTCTACACACAGCCTATAGGTGTCGTATAAAACTATATCTTAACAGCCAGAAAATTAATGTGATGGTTATCTGCAGGCAATTGACTCCTCAGAGCAATAGCCCAAAGAAATTTCAAACTAGTAGAAAAGATGAAAAAGCAACATTGTAGTTTTAAGGGGGTAGAGGGAGCACTATACTGAGACTTAACCAAAAGCAAATAGTCTATGGAGGCAGAAAGACTGAGGCTTTGAAAGAGAACCTTTGGATGAAAATAGACATTTCCTGCCCTAGAAAGGGTATAAAGCTTAATTATCTTAAATACCTTATTTGCCTATCAAAAGACAATGACCTTGGGGTGGCTAGGTGGTGCAGTGAATAGAGCACGGCCCTGGAGTCAGGAGGACCTGAGTTCAAATCAGGTCTTAGACACTTAACACAAAAACTAGCCATGTGACCTTGGGCAAGTCACTTAACCCCAATTGTCCTACCTTCCCCCCTCCAAAAAGCAAAAAAGCAAAAGAACAAAAACAAAAAATATATAATGACATTGCCTACTGGATACAAATTTCATTCATGTCTTTTCAACTAACCAGTCTTTACCAATGATTCCCTAGGGAGTATGGAAAGTGAAAAATACCAGTCACCTTAAGGAAAAATAGAGTTGTTTATAGAGATATGGTCTTTTGGGTAAGTAATAACTAGTAGAAAAGACAAGGCATATTCCCTTATTTCCTACCCAGAAATAACTAACAACCTCAGAGCTGAGCCTCTTAGGGAATCAAAGTGAAGACACTTCTGTCAGTCCTAAATTATTTGCTGCTCTAGCTCAAGAGCTTTTTTAAATAGTGCTCCAATGTAAAGCCAAGCATGAGCAGCTTCCCAAAGGACTGCTGCTGTAAACAGTTTTCAAGATTCTGATTACACAGTATAGTAAACTCTCTATTCAGTAACAAATCAGAGCAAAGAATTCACAGAAAATCAAAATACAGCATTCACAATGTTACAACTTATAACTAAAATAGCCACATAGTTTTCACCAAAGTGGTCACATAGTTTTAAGCAAAGTACGTTCTTTTAGTCAATCACAAAGTCCTGAATTCAATCACCCTTAAGGAAGAAAGCCTCCTTAATTGGCACAAAGTATAAAGGTCAAAGTTCTCCACCCATGAGGTGCAATCAATTTACAATCACTACTTAGTACTCTCTTAAGGGGTAGTGGAAATTACAAAGGCCATCCACCCCTAGGTCACAAGTAAGTTACAATTAAATACCCAAGGAGAGGTGTTTTCATCTTGACTTGGGGCAGGCTCCCAGCTACCATGGTTCTTCTTCCATGCTCCCAGCTACTGTCAAAATCTAACCAACTGCCACCTGAGTTCAAAGGCAGACAGCTCCCAGTTCCTTGCCCAGATCTCCATGCAGTTCCTGCTCCATGTTGAAGCTCACAGTGTCCAGTCCACCTCAAGTCCTTCACAGTTCCCGTTCCTGGGAAGAGAAAAATTAACAGAGCCACAACAATATCTATATACATCAAGTTTAGCAGAATTACAACATTCACACACATGGTTAGCACTATCATCTCAATTCACTTTCTGCCTATGAAATCAACATAGTCCCAAAACAGACAAAGTACTGACCCCACAGTCGTGCTTCATCTGGCAGCTCCAGCTGACCCTTGGAAGCCTTTGGCAGCCCTGACTGATTCTCAGAAGCACTTAGCAAGAGTTTGGCTGGCTCTCAGAAGAAGCTCCACCACCACAAGATCTGTTCTCAAAATCAAAATCCCTTTCTCCTTCTCCATTCTCAAAATCAAAATCACTTTCTCCAGCCTTCACATGGCTTGCTCCAAGGAATTCTGTCTCAGTTCTCAATTCTCATTTCTCTTTTCAGTTCTTCTCAATTCTCAGTTCAGTCTTCAGTCTAGCAGTAGCAGCCTAGCCTCCAGATGCTTGCTGGGAGAAATACTGGCTTCTTTCAGCTGACACTTTTCCTTATATATGGTATTAACTCCTCCTTCTTCAGCCCCTTCCTGTTACATCAGCAACAGGGATTCATACCTTCTGTTTCTTAACAGAGGCTGGATATAATTAACTTAAAACCAAGTGCAAAGTACCTGTTAGCTTATTAATACAAGCTGGTCTTCAAATTACATTACCATTACATCCAGTTACACTCTAGCTAAAGGGAAAACAGTACTTAGACTAGCCAATAACTGGAGGTAAAAAAAAGGCTTCAGGTATTCATTGAACAGAGAGACCAATATATCATACTTAACAGCAAAGATGGCATGCTGATTATAGCCTAGTAGCAGAGTAGCTTATTCAGACATCTAACAGCCATTATCAAGTAGCTTACCCAGGACTGCCTTGTAGCAGTTACCTACCCAGTCATGGGAAGTAGAGGGGAGAAGAGCTAGTGACCTGCTTGACACAGCCCAGTAGACTGGCCTATCTAGTAGACACATGCTCTAAGAGGAGGCAGTCCATCTAAGCCACTTGAGAAACCATGCATTGTAAAGAGACAACCCAGCTGAATAGCAGCGTAAGTTATAGTGAACTTGATGAGTTCTTTCAGGAGAAAGAATAATGAAACCCAAAGTTCCAAAGTTGCAAATTGCTCTGGCTCTATGTGTCCTCTGCATGTGTCCCTTAATGCCTTTGTACTTTAGGTTAGCTCTTTCTTTCTCCTATACTCAAGGTATATTTGTGGGAAAGTATTTCCATGGTATGGGGGAAATTATTTATAATTTCTGTGCTTACTATGCCATTTGAATAAATGCCTTTGCCAAAAATCTAACCTGTTGTCTAAAGGAAACAGAATGATGAGGGTTCATGAACTACTGTTTTTGAAGATAGCTATTAACAGGGTTACCTCTTGAATACTTGGAGTGTCAGCAACCACCTCTCAGGACACCCAACCAGCCAGTGCCAAAAAAGAGAAGCAACAGTGAACTCCAAGGGGAAATTGAACTGATAATTACAATGCTGGCACGATATCTTAAAACAAGTCATTAATGGTGAAAAATTGATTTAAACAAAAAAGTAAAATACTATCATCATTCCATATAGAAGTTGACTTGGTGTAAAGCAAAAGCTACAACGAAGACCAAAAAGTCTAGAGACAACTTCGGTCAACAAACTCTTAATCTTGCCTAGCAGAGAACTATGGCAAATTAATGTAATTCCAGTTTGGAATATAAATTAAATTGCAAAACTTTACAGAAAGGGATGGTGGAAGATTTTGAAATGAAGCATCTCATTAAATGCTAGAGTTGTAGAAAGAAAAATATCTTAGCAGAAAGCTTGACAGGAGAATTCATGAAAACAAATCAACTCAAGAATGTTAATAAATGAAATTGAAAGAATAGAAAAAAGAAACAAATCTGTCTGCATTTTGATATTGTTCCACCTTTTTTATCATTATTGACAGTTGAATATTTGGACTTCAACTCCTTGATTTCCAATGTGCCACATGAGCAAGGGGAAATTACATAATGAAATATGGAAGAGCATCTTGAACAGATCAATTAAACATGGAAGAAAGGAATGATAAAAGTCTAAAAATTTTGAAAGCATTATGTTGATTGTTTCAAGCACCAGTACTATGGGAGCCTCTTAACAAAATTCACAACCAGTTAAAAGATTTTAATTAACCTAATAGCCCACAGAGCAGGGAAGAGGCTCCAGAATATGGATTTATCAAATCTTTGAAGGCTTTGAATGAATAAGAAAAGAATTTGAATGAGTAAGAATTGAAAAGGGTACAAAGGCATGTAGGGAGTATAGATGTGTTGAAGTACAAATAAATAAAATATAGGAGCATTTTTCCTGGGCAAGATTGATGTCTTCCAGGTTCTTCTCTTTACTTCCATCTTCAGTTCCACTCTTCCAAAACATTTATAGTATTTTGTCTGCTTCCATTTACTGACTTTTTAATATTTCAGCCCTAATGGTTTACCTAGTACTCCCAGTAAAGTCTCTGAAACAAATTCCACCCTTGTGGTAGGGATCATGCTTCCTATACTGCCTTTCTAACTTTTCTCATATATTAAGTCTTTATTAATAAAGATTATTTATTGTTTGTGATAATTTTTCAACTATACATAGTTGTTTTTTCAATGAAAACTGAAAAGTTAAAATTGTTGTTTAGAAGGTTTCAATCATTCTCCCTTAATTAGGAAAATGTATTGTTAGCCATAATGAAATGTCACTTCATTCATTTTCTAAATTTTTACTGAAATGGCTTTATTATTTAAATAATTATTAAAATTGAAATTATTATTTAAAGAGCAAATATATTAGCAACCTTTCTGAAAACATATTTTACAGAAAGATACAAAAAATTCCAGTAAGGAAGGAAAGCTTTCTTCATCCCTTTCCTAAATAATAATTCTATATCCTTTTAAAATTTGTCTATTTAGTTTGGCAATTGCCTTCGAAACTTTTCTACAAATACTGATTTCTAATAAATTTCTTGATTTTAGGAAAATCACTATCATATTTCAGTAATATATAACATAACAGTAATTAACAATAATTATAGTTTTAATGCATTACATAAGAATAATGACCTGAATATGACTGGGTGCTAATATTTACATAGAATTGGTTGGCTTTCTGAAAATGGGAAGGCATGGAGTGGGTGAAATGAGGATAGTACTGGTTCTCTCAGATTTCTAGAAATCAGTTCACATGGAAAAATTCGAAGTTTGGTGGGTTCACACACTAACACTTATATTTTATATAATATCTACAAATGAAAGGCATGTTGTATATACAATATAAATGATAGTGAACACTATGAACCTGATTTGACATAGGCTAATATAATAGGAAAACAATTTGAAAATTTGTTAATTATGGCTTATTTGCTATAGTCACTGATTACAAACACTAGGTTTTTTTAAATAAAATTTCCTTGAAATTTCTTATTCTAAATCTATGAACCTCTGACCTTAGGATCTTTTATCCTATGATCTTTATTAGAAATATTAGGCCCTCAAGAAATGATAACATACTTGAGTGTTACAAGTATGTATGAATGAAAACTTGCATATTTGTAGGTGAGGATCTCTGATAGCTAGTATCCAAAAAAAAACCACAGTTTAGTGCTATTGGCTTTAACTTGACTCAAAGAGAATAATGAAGCCCCATCCCAAGTAGTAGTTGATTCCCTTGACTTTCAAGATCCTAAGATTATAGGATTTAGAGCTAGAAGAGACATTACAGATCACATTGGTCAACTTTCTCCCTTTACATGTTAGAAAATTAAGGCCTATAAGGGTGAAGTGATTTGTCCAAGGTCATAAGTTAGTAGAACCAAATTCTCTAACTAAAAGCCTAGTGTTCTATCTAAAAACTCCATGCTACAGTCACATAAAAGCAATCACAAATCAAAATGTTCATTATATGATTATTCCCTAATTGTCTTCTAGTAAAATTTATATTTGATATTTAGATTACTACAAAGTTCCCTTTAAAAGACATGAGAAGCAAAATAGCATAATAGCACTATTTTGGAGGTGGAAGATCTAGGTTCAAATTCTGCCACAGATACATACTACTTGTTCTGTGGCCATAGACAGGGTCACTTAACCTCTCTGTGCCACAGGCAACTTTCTAAAATGATAAATTCCAGAATAATTGCTGATCTGCATCATAGGAGGTACATTCTGAGAGTTCTCTATATAACTGTAATCAATGGTCTGGAAATATTCCCCTTCTCTCCTCACTCTCCCAACAACTACAACAGCAAAAGAAATGTCTTTAAAGGAGAATTACATATTAAATTCTGCTTTATTCTTTTTTATGTGTTTTATTATGAATCAGCTCCATTGTATGTATATTTTATAATCTATAGTATTAGGGGTGGCCAGGTGGCTCAGCAAGTAAGAGCACCAGCTCCAGTGTCGGGATGACCTGGATCAAATCCGGGTTCAGATACTCAGCACCACACCCAGAAATAACTGGCCGTGTAAACTTGAGCAAGTTACTTAACCCCGATTGCTTACAAAAAAATAATAATAATGTATAGTATTAGAAGAACCATTAGTATATTTATAAGTGCTATTTCTATTTAGTCCTCATCACCAAAGTTGATGATTTCAGTAAGGCTTCTGATCTCAAAGACAGTGACTGACCATAAATTTTTATTTCCCTGGATCTTTGCATGAAACTCATTTATGAAATCCACATATGCATTTTTAAAATATGCATTCTAAAAGAAGTTAGGGACGTGAATACAATTTTAGAGAAGGCATATATGATAGACCTATGGAGAAAATTGAATGGGGATAAAAAGGAATATACTTAAAATATGCATTCTAGGCAGAAAACATTATTTAAACAATCAATAGTTAGCATTTAAAAGAAATCTAAACCCAAAAGTTCATATATGTTCATTATTATTATGTGGTAAACAGTATCAGAATCTATTCAGGGACCTGGTTAGAATCTGATAACTTTAAGAACTAGAATCTGTGAGACCCAACATTCAAAATATGGTTTCTCTGAAAGCTTATTTTGAGAGCTAATTACCTCATAGAAATTCTTCAGTTTTGATATCCTTGATATCTTTCCTTTACCTCCTTTCCAGTTGCCTAATAATTTGGTTCCAATTTAAGCTGCTTCTCATCTGAACTCAGTAATCCCATTCTTTCCTATGAGTATGAAAATACCAAGCAGATATTGGTTTTCTAACCTCACTTAACCCCACTTTCCAGAAATCCCCAATCTAAGAACACTGGCTTCTTCTAATACTGAGATCACATTGCCCTGTGTCAAAAGAGACATATGGAAGAGGCTTTGATCTTCAGTACCTCAATTGCCTCTCCACTCTGAGTGGAGGAATGAAGGGCAGAAAAATAAACTCTCCCCTTTGTAGAGAGCTCAGCATTCCTCACAAGCTGCTCCTTTTTGGCTTCAACTCCACAAACATCAAGCCCCTACATCCCTTACCCAGTAGTACTCTTCCTCTTTTCAGCTTCCCTTTGTGCATTGTCTTCCTCCATTAAAATTTAAGATCCTTGAGGGCAAAAACTTTTTCTTTTTCTTATTTGTATGTCTAGTGTGAAGCATGGAATCTAGCACATAATAGGTACTTAATAAATGTTTATTGACTATTTTCTAGACAAGACAGAAAAGCAGAGAGAAAAGATTAGCAGCAGCAACGTGGTGTTGCTGTTGTTCAGTCCTTTCAGTCATTTCTGATTTTTTGTGACCCCATGTGGGGTCACAAAATCTTGGCAAAGATACTGAAGTGGTTTGCCATTTCCTTCTCCAGCTCATTTTACAGTTGAGGAAACTGAGGCAAGTGGAATAAAGTACTTTGCCCAGGGTCACACTTGCCCAGCTAGTATATATATGTGTGTGTGTGTGTGTGTGTGTGTGTGTGTGTGTGTGTGTGTGTGTGGTTGGATTTGAACCCAGGTCTTCTGACTCCAAATCCCACACACTAACCATTGTGTGACCTAGTTGCTCCAGTAGCAGCACAGTTGGTGGCAATTAGAAGTGGCAATAGGGAGGGCAAAAGGAAACACTAACAGCAAAGAAGAAAGCTAGTGGAATTGAATTGATGTGGAATGAGTATGGGTAGCCAACTGTACCCAGTACTGTAGCTCTTAAAGGCATATAAGATCTCTACTATTTATATGTAAGGGGAGGGTGCAGAGAGAGTGGGACCAGGCTGACCAGTAGTATAAACAGCCATCTATGCTGAATTTCATGGTAGCATTATAGCATACTTGAAGACATATGTGCCATACTGAATTTATTCTAACAAGTACAATTCAGCAGTCTAGGAGAAAGATCAATCATGTGTTAGTAAGCAAATAGCAAACTAAAATATAATATGATGCAAAACAGGATCATAGAAACTTTATTTTGGAAGGAGTCTCAGGTATCATCCAATATAATCTGTACCTATACAGGAATTCTCTCCACAGTCTCTGAAAAGTATTTATCTAGTCTTCACTGCAGTGCATGGTGGTGGTGGTGGTGTGGGGTGTGGGGTGTGGAGTATATATATGTGTGTGTGTGTGTGTGTGTGTGTGTGTGTGTGTGTGTGTGTGTGT
>NW_027187374.1:2650420-2889832 GCF_028583685.1 Petaurus breviceps papuanus | reverse complement strand
TGTGTGTGTGTGTGTGTGTGTGTGTGTGTGTGTGTGTGTGTGTGTGTGTGTGTGTGTATAGGGAAGAAGTGGCTGGCAGGGAGTAAGAAGGCCAACAGTGATGGAGAGGCAACTGCCAAGAAAGGAAGCTCATAGCACTTTGAGACCACTCTAATTGCTGTCTATCCTCAAAGTTTCCCAAAATTGAGGACCTCAAGATCCAAGACAATTTGAGTACTAGTTGATGGAATTAATCTAGACTAGAAAAAAGAAGGGTTCTTGAAAGTCTATGAAATCCTTCATGAAAAGGTATTAAATAATATTATTCAAAAGTATATTACCTTGGGAGGGTATTAGATTCCCCTTCTTTTATTTCCTCTTAAGGTCATCTTCATTTAAATCACTGTAGACATTGTATTGTTCTTTTTGCTCTGCTTTATTCAATGTGTTACTTCCTTCAAGTCTTCCCATGTTTCTCTGAAATCTTCATATTCATGATGCTGTATGATACAGCAGTGCTTCATTATGTTCATATGCCTTAGTTTATTTAGCCACGCCCTATTCCTTGGGGGACATATTTTGTTTCCTTCTTTTTATTGTCAAATAAAATTTTTATTTACACAAGTAAATGTGTAATAACAAATCCCATCAATGTTATTGTACATATGGGTGCCCCTGGTCTTTTTTATATGAACTGTTGTCTGTCATATCTTAAATAGTTGATTTTTAAAACTAAGTGGAAATCAATGCATTTTTATTCCTATTTAAATGTCATATTTTTTTAGCCATACAACCTTGTGGAATTCTTTTTGGATCCAGATTCTGTCATCATACATGTTGGTTATCCTAAGCTTAACATCATCTACAAATTTGATAAGCAACTCTATAGAGCATTTTTAAAAAATTTTTGTATGTCTATATTGAGTCTGTATAATTATGTAAAGAAGACAGAAAGGTCAAACTTTATATAAAAAAACACAAAAGAGGTACGTTTGTCATAAAATCTATTACACAATATGGATTCTAGACTTTCTCTAATAATATACAAATGACAAAAAGATCATGCAGTCTTTAAAAAAGAAAAATAGTTATCAATTTATGATGTAAGCTACAAGCACAAGAAAGTGTTGGTAAGTCAATATGCTATTGATTCATCTATTCTACATATTGGAGCTAAAATCTCAAATTTGCCTAAAACTAAAATAGAACTCTTGTCCATGTTCTATATAGTTCACATTAAAAAAGTTTCTATTAGCTTGTAGTTGACTGAGTTGTGTATACTTTGATATGATTCTTAGGAAATAGGTAGGATTTGGATTTAGATAGACAAGAATAAGGGAAAATAATTTCCAGGTAGCATAGGCTATCACATGTCAAGGCTCAGAGGTGAATCAACACAACATATTTTTAGAAGTCTGTGGATAGCTTGGTGAAGGAGGTGGTTTGTATTGTTGAATAGTGGGATATAAAGTTTAAAAAGGTAGATCAGGACCCAATTGTTTAGAGGTTTAAATGACATTGCAAATGTTCCATTTTTTTATGATTGAATGTATTGCTGTTCCAGTTCCAGGTCCTCCGGCTGGGGTCAAAGCAGCAGCAGCATCAGCCTCTACTGTTTTTGTATCCTGGCTTCCCCCTTTCAAGTTAAATGGAATCATCCGAAAGTACACTGTGTTCTGCTCACACCCATATCCCACAGTAAGTTGGCAAACAACAAAGTAGCTTTCAAACAGCTTTAAGATTAGCTCATTTGTTCAATTTTGACAGTTAAAGATATTTAAATACTAAGGTTTGTCAATTTTATTTCTGGTATTTCTTCCCTTTCACTTCCCTTCACCTCAGTATGTTATTCTACTATAGGTAAGGCTCTTTTTATAGTTTATTATAAATTATAAGACTAAATCATTTTAATTATTTAGCAACACTAATTTATTGTTTATTTGGTAGACTTTTATAAAACAATTGACTTCCAGATTTTCTAAATCCCAAACCAGATGTTCACAAAACAGAACCTATTGATTTTCCTGTTAGACTTAGTGAGAAATGGTCAAATCTCTTTCTCCCTAACCTACTACTTCCTATTCCTGTCTCAATTCTCCTTGCAAACACAGTCAGAGATGTAGGCAGATCCAATGGGCACTGCTGGAAATATGTGAATTTGTTTCTAGAGATGTGGGACTTTTTATGTAACTCTGTATTCATAGGATCTATCAAATGCCAAGACTCTATTATTTTTTTCAAAAGAATTAAGAACTTCAAGTAGAAAACTTAGCTATTACTGTATTGTAACAAAAAATGTATACTGAGAGCTCCTTAAAAACAGAAAGTAAAAACAGTGAAATCTTAGGAAGTTGGTGAGGAGAAAAATATAAAAGAAAACTTATTTTTTAAAAATTCTATGCAGTTTTAGTAAGTGATTATTTTCTCTCTTTACTAGTTAATTTAGTTTGGTACTAATTATTCCAGAAGTGAAGATGATTTCCCATTCAAATTTGTTAATATTTTAGAATAAATAGTTCTGTTCCATATCCAGAATATTCTATATCCTTTGCCCTAGTCAATTTACCTAAGTAATAATAACATTGAGTAACAAATACCACTTGTAGGCAGGCAAGGTAAGATAGTGTGGATGAAACATAAATCGATTCTCACTGTTAGGAAAAAAATGGATGTGGAAAAGAACAAAATTTTAATTTAATGTAATATATAAAAACTTAATTATTTATTGAGTTGCTTAAAATAAAATAATAATTTTATGTTGCTCTTTAAAGACAGTGGTAGTCCCTGTTAACTAAATTAAAGATAAACTTATCATACCTGGCATTTGCAAGTATCAACATAAACTAGGAAATTACACTCAAATAAACATATGATTTTTTAAAAATATCAAAGTCTTCCATTGTGCACATTGTTAAAAATAAGAAAGAAACATGAATGATACCTTCAAATCCAAAACTCTCTTTGCAAAGAACATTGTTGACTTTTGAAAATATCTGTAAGTAATAAAGTAGACTTTGTTTAACTTTTTTCCCCTTTCCCAGTTCTATAAGTTTTCCCATACTGTCTTTATAATGGCAGAAGAACATGTTTATACTTCCTAAACAGAAATTAAATTTCCAGGTTTGTTAGCACAGCTAGAACATTATCTCTCTCAACTAAAGTCTTTATCTCTTGTTTCCATTTCTTAAAAGCAAGTAATTAGGGGCAGCTAGGTGGCACAGTGAATAGAGCACTGGCCCTAGAGTCAGGAGGACCTGAGTTCAAATCTGACCTCACACACTTAACACTTACTAACAGTGTGACCTTGGCCAAGTAACTTAACCCCAATTGCCCTGACTTCCCCTCTTTTAAAAAAAAAGGAAGTAATTAAATTATTGTACTGTTTCTTTGTTGCAAAGGAAATGGCAATGAACTTACATAATAGAGGACTAGACACTTTCTCTAATCCTCATAATCTCAAAACTTCCCAAAATAATATGTTTAAGATATAAAACAATTTCTGCAGTCTCCAAGGTCTAAGCCACCAAGAAACCTAAAAAGGTAAAAATCCAGTGAACTAATAGAATAAAAGGTTAACATTTAATTCCCAATTGGCTGGCAGAGCACCTCATTGCCCACCAACCACCATATCTGGCAAGGCTGCTTAAGCCTCTCATGGGCTTGCAAGAGAACTCATCTCTACTTCTTCCTCCTCTCTGTACCACAGAAAACAAAAAGGGAAAACCTTACTCTTTATGAGAATGAAAATTATCAGTTTTCTATAACACAATAAAGCTAAGTCAGACACATGAGGAACAGTGGGAACTGGGGCAGGCATGGCATGATGGCTGTTTGTGTAACTCTCCATTAAGCCTCAGGGAAAATGACCTAATATCAAGCTTGGGCAAGTTCTGTACCCCCAGAAATTACTTGGAGCAATGACCAAGGCTAGTGAAATGTGAATTCTCTAGCAAAGGAGGAGGCTGAATCAGCTTTAAGGTCCTTCCCCTAGGGAAACAACCATCAAAGGCAAGGGAGTCAGAAAGTGAGTAATAGAGGATTTTAAGAGAAAAAAATAAATTTAGCAAAGATTTTGGGAAATCTTAGGAGATGTCAAATGTCCCAATTAAAGATATTTAGAGTAAGCAGATATACCAACAGAGAAGATTTTTAATAATAGAAGGAAATATGACCTCCAGATCAACTAAACAAGTTCTAACATATATGAATAAATATTGCAAGGCAAAAGAAAATTAATACTTGAGGAAGAAAAGGATCCTGTGGAGCCCCAGTAGAACATGGGATTGTAGCAAGATGTCCTCAAATGATTTAGTAGAGAATTAAGAATTGTTAATGTAGAATTTATGGCATACAGAGCAGAAATAATTGGCAGAAAAGAAATTTGGTGAACCAATGAATCCAAAGAAAACAAAAGAGAGAACAACTGATTGGGAATACAAATACATAGAAGTGAAGGACAATCTGGAAGAAAAGAAGCTAGAAGCAATAATGTTAAAAGAAAAATGTTCTCCATACAAGGAAAACATATTGATCTCTAAAATATAGAAACAATGTAAGGATTCTAGGTCTCCCAAGAGGACATTATGAGTCAAAAAACATAAATACTACAATGCTAAAAATAATACAAGAAACTTGCTCACAATTTCTAGAAAAGAAAAAGTACCAATTGAAAGATTCCACAAATCACCTCTAGAAACAAACAAACAAAAAACTGTGCTGCAAATTTCAAGGTACATTGCGGTTAACTTTAATATTTCCTATGACAAGTGGTAGAGTCAAGAGTAGCAGGAAGAAATACAGCCAGCTTCCCATCACAACTCCTTCACTAAGATCTGGAAAATGAACCAGACTAAGTCCTAATAAGAAATCCAATTTAAAAATAAAAATAAATCATTTTTTCCAGACCAAAGCAACAGAGGGAGACAGACAAGAGAGGCCTCTTGAAACTGGGGACAGGGTCTATCTGAAAAAGGATTACACAGAGCATTCTAACATGAGGAATGAGACTATGAACCAAGTAGAAGAAGAGGTCCCAGACCTCAGTCTTGTGCGGAATTCAGGAACAGGAGCCACATAGCAGCTGTGTCACTCTCTACCCAGATCAGGAATTCAAAGGGAAGTAATGAGGGGGCCTATATCTAGGGTGATGTTCTAGGATGAAGAGTGGGAACTGAACTAGGAGCAAGTTCAAAAGCAATGAATAGCTGACTGCATAGCTGTAACCTCAAAAATGAAATAAGTCTCACTTCCAACCCCTAGCCTAGTCTGAACCCTGAAAAAGAATAACCAGGGAAAAAAACCTAATCCTAAGGGGAAGCTACAATTCTGTCATTCTGAACCTACAGAGTTTTCTATTTGACTGATAGAGATTGAGTCAAATAGCAGTGTACTGGAAATCCAACAATTATGTGCAAATTGAGAGCTTTGTTGTTCAGACTCAAATCTAGGTCAGATTGATTAATAGAGTTAATTAAATTAATGATGGTATTAACTCATAGAGTTAAGACTATAAAGGTAGTTATCAGACTTTATCATGGATCAGACTACTATGGGGGCACTAAAGGCTGTTAGGTTTTTAGCCTGAGCTGCCTCTGACATCCTAGAATACGATAACATGCAATAATCCAAAAAAGGAATAGGTGGAATGAAGAGAATACAAACTCACCCCAGACATTCCTTCCAAAAGTGTTCAGAATCCAGAATTAACATCAAGTCCAAAGACAGAAAGTAGATTGGAAGAATGAATGAGTAAATGAAAAGAATCCTACCATAAAGAGCTATTATAGTAACAAATTCACTCAAGACACAATTCCAGAAGAGAATGACACCAAAACCTTTATGCCAAGTCAAAAAAAAAGGCTAGGGGAAAGAAAGAGAGAGGAAGGAGGGAAGGAAGGAAGGAAGGAAGGAAGGAAGGAAGGAAGGAAGGAAGGAAGGAAGGAAGGAAGGAAGGAAGGAAGGAAGGAAGGAAGGAAGGAAAAATTTTCTTGGGCACAAGCTCAACTAGAATTCCATGAAGAGATGAAGCAAGTGTCTTTTTTTAACAAAAATAGTTAAACAAAGTCAAAATATTAAAACAATTTTTAAATGTAAGATATCTTGTAGCAAAAACAACTTATCCAGTAAACATATTGAAGAGATATATTTTAAGAATTATTGGCATAACTGAAAGTCATGACCAAAAAATGTCTAGATATATTTCAATAGAACATAAAAGAAATCTGTCTAGGTCTCTTGAAACCAATGAAAATATAAAAATTCAATAGGTCACCTGAAAGAAGCCCTGAAAATGAAAAGTCCAAGGAAAATGCCAAAGATTCAGATCAAAGAAAAAATACTGAAACACCCAGAAAGCAAGAATTCAATTGCTTAATATCAGGATCACACCTGATATGCAAAACCATCAAAGAAATAAAGAGCTTGCAATATAATATTTCAGTAGGGAAAAGATTTAGGCTTATAACCCAGCATAACATACCCAGGAAAATTGAGTATATTCCTTCTGAGGTGTAAATGGATCTTTAATGAAATACAAGACTCCTAAATGTTCCCAATGAAAAGACAAGAACTGCATTAAAACTTTGTAATACAAACAACAGGAATCAAGAGAATGATAAATAGGTATGTATGAAGGAGCAATCAAAGGAACTGAACAAAAATCAACTGCTTCTCTGCTTATATAGGGAGTTGATGCATTTGTCCCCTCAGAATGCAATTATTATCACAAAGGGCATCTAATAAGACAGAGATACTGAGAACGGTTTTGTTATAATTTGAAGATAGTTTTTTTAAAAAAGAATGAAAAAGGGGTCACTATAAAGAGTATTCTTTGAGGGGCAGCTAGGTGGAGCAGTGAATAGAGCACCAGCCATAAAGTCAGGAGAGTCTGAGTTCGAATCTGGCCCCAGATGCTTAATGCAAAACTAGCTGTGTGACCTTGGGCAAGTCACTTAATCCCAATTGCCCTACCTTCCCCCCTCCAAAAAAAATAATTTTTTTAAAAAAGAGTATACTTTGAGAAAGAGGGAAGAGAGAAGATGTATGGGGGAAATTATCTCACATAATTGGGGGATTTAAATAGAGGACTATATAGAATAAGGAAGAGAGATAGAATTAACAGGGGACATGAACTTCATTCTTATCTGAACTGCTCAAAGGAGAAGAGAATACACATACTTATACCCACACACATACTTACATATATACATGCACACATCCACAGTTTGTTAGAGAAATATACTTCATTCAACAGGGAATAGGAAGAAATTGGGGAAAGGGAGAGGAGTAATAAGAAAAGCTGATAACTCTTGAGAAAACAAATTCTAATTAAGGAGAGTGGATCTCATAAAGTAAGAATCTGTGACTGGGTGTAAGGAGAGGGAAGTAGAAGAGGGACAGATGACTAAAAGTAGATTGTGCCAAACCTAGAACACTAGAGCTGATCATATTTCTTCTCTTTAATGAACCTTTTCTTCTTTATATAAAAGGGACAGAAATCAAACAGAAGGAAAAGCATAAGAAAAGAGAATAAGGGAAAATAAACAACTAACAATAATGACTGTGAATGGAATGGACTCACTCATAAAATAGCAATCTCTACCAGATTGGATTAGAAAGCAGATTCCAATAATATATAGTTTACAAGAACTATACTTGAAACCAAAAGATTCTCATAGACTTAAATAATCACCTGAAGGAAAACTATAATGTTTCATGTAAATTCTAAAAAGTAGCAGTAACAATCATTATATCAAATAAGGCAATAATTAATATAGATTTAATTAAAAGATATGAACTGAGTAACTACATAGTGCTGAAAAATACTATACACAAATTATTGTTAATACTAAACATATATGAGCCAAAATGATATAACAACTAAAAAAAGCAGAAAAAATGAAAGAATTACAGGGAGACATAGACTGTAAAGTTATAAATGGGAGATGATGATTTACTCCTTTGAATTTAGATAGACCCAGACAAAAAAAGCAAAAGAAGAAGGAGAAGAAGGAGAAGAAGAAGAACAAGAACAAGAAGAAGAAGAAGAAGAACAAGAAACTGAATAGAATTTTAGAAAAAATGAGATACAGGAGATAAGACTATGTCACATCTTTATGAAAAATTGACCATGAATTATGACATAAAACCTCAAAAATTCAGAAAAGCAGAAATACTGCACTAAAACAATCTCTTATAGAAATAATGTACTAAAATAATCTTTTCCCTTTGTACTATGTACTGTGTACTTGTACTGTTGTACTTTTGTATTTTTATCTTTGTACTAAAATAATCCTGCAATGCAAGAAAAAAATATATTCAATAAAAAGCCATTGAAGAAATTATTTAAAATAAATTGGAAAGTGAATTATGTAATCAAAAGAGTGGGAGGGTCAAAGAAGAAATCACAAAAGCAATCAAGAAATTGACTAAATTATTAAAGATAATGATAGCAATGAGAAAATATACCAAAATTTTGGAATTCAGCCAGATAGTTGAGGGGGCAGCAGGGGGAATTTTATATCTCTAAACAATTTCATCAATAGCATGAAACTTAAAAGTAAAAAAAATCCCAGTTAAATACTAAAATAAATACTCTAAAAATAAAACTAAATTTTAAAAAGAAACAAGAAAACCAAATTAACACTATCTGAAATTTTAAAAGTTAGATCATAACCAGTTTAGAAATAAAAGAAATTGATAGAAGCTATTGCATGAAATTGTCTGCCAACAAAAGAGACAACCTAGATGAAGTGGATAAATATTTACAAAACTATGAAGTGACCATATTTATAGAATTGTAAACAGATTCATGTAATAAAATCTCAGAGAAAAAGAACTGAACATGGTGCAAATGATCTCCTAAAAGAGAAAAAAAGGATCAAATGGATTTACAAGTGAATTCGATATTTAAAGGAAGATTAATTTCAATACTCCAAAAGTTGTTGAAAATTTGAGAAAGAGGGGGGCAGCTAGGTGGCACAGTGAGTAGAGTGCAGGCCCCACAGTCAAGATGACCCGAGTTTGGATTTGGCCTCAGACACTTCACACACACACACACACACACACACACACACACACACACACAACCTAGCTGTGTGACCTTGGCCAAGTTACTTAACCCCAATTGCCCTACAAAAAGCAAAAATTTTAAAAATTGAGAAAGAATTTCTTCTATGAAATGAGTATGGTCTTGATACCTATGTGAGGGAGAGACAAAACAGAAAACTATAAACCAGTTATTCCTAAAGAATATTGATGCAAATTTTAAATAAAATTTTAACAAGGAGATTATAGAAACCTGTCACAAACCAATCACATTATACACAATGACCAAGCTCTATTTCTACCAGGAATGTAGAGCTGGTTTGATATTAGGAAAACTATAAACACAACTGACGATAATAAAACCAAAACCAAAAATCATAGTATCATAGCAATAGATACAGAAAATGCTTTTGAAAAGATATAACAACCATCCCTGTTAAAAAAAAAAACTATAGAAAACAGTGAAATAGACTTTTTTCTTAACATGATAGTTTAAATTTTAATTAAAAAAAATAAATAGGGGAGATGGAGCCAACATGGCTGAGAAAAGGCAGAAATTCCCCTGAGCTCTCCCCAAAACCTCTCTGAAAACCTTTAAATATTGCCATAAAACAATTCATGGAGCAGTAGAATCCACAAAGGTACAGAGTGAAATAATTTTTCCAGCCAAATAAAACTTAGAAGGTCATCAGGAAAGGTCTGTCCCACTAAGGTGAGGGTGGAGCATAATCCAACACAGTCTGGGCCAGCATAGACCCAGGCCCCAGCAAACCAGAAGCAGGCCTTGAGAGCCACTGAATCAGTAACAACAGCAGTTGCTTCTGGTGGTCTCAGCCCACAAATGGTAAGGGGATTGACCAACTGGTCAGAAGTAGATTATAGGGGTGTCTTTGCTAGCATTGAGTCAGGACTCTGTTGCTTTGCCCATACTCAGATCAATGTTATAGTCCCAGAGTGAAGAGGAGTACTAGCACACCAGAGCTGGTAGCCACCGTGGAGTAGGAGCCCTCATCACAGTTCCAGGGCAGAAAAGAGCGCTTGTGGTGACTCATAGACCAGAGCAAAGACCAGGAGAACAGTAAACACATCACTCCTTAGATCATACCACCTTTGAAGAACTGAAAACTAACGGGTTCCTAGAAGTATCTCTGAAAACAGCTGTAGAAAACTCCTGAAACTTGGGACCATGTGTCCACCATCTGGGAAGCAGAGCCCCATTTTAGCAATGAGTAAACAAAAAAAAAATCTGACCATAGAAGGTCACTATAGTGACAAGGAAAAACCAAAACACACTCAGAAGATGGAAACAAAGTCAAAGCCCCTACATTCAAAGCCTCCAAGAAAAATATGAATTTGTCTCAGGCCAGGGGAGAGTTCAAAAAAGGATTTTGAAAATCAAATAACATAAGTAGAGGAAAAATTGGGAAAAGAAATGAGTGACAAAAGAAAATCATGGGAAAAGGAGTCAACAGCTTGTTAAAGAAGAAACAAAAATACTAGAGAAAAATAACACCTAACAAAACAGAATAGGCTAAATGGAAAAAGAAGCACACAAATTCATTGAAGAAAAAAGCTTCTTAAAAAGTAGAATTGGCCAAATGGGAAAGGAGGTCCAAAAGCTTACTGAAGAAAATAATTATTCTTAAGACGATTTAAAAATTATTGAATTACCTGAAATCCATGATCAGAAAAAGAACCCAGACATTAACTTTCAAGAAATCATAAAGGAAAATTTCCCTTATATTCTAGAACCAGAGGGTAATATAAAAATTTAAAGACTATACTGATTATCCCCTGGAAGAGATACCAAAATAAAAATTCCCAGGAATATCATAGCCAAATTTCTGAATTTACAGATCAAAAAGAAAATACTTCAAGCAGTAAAAAGAAAAGATTCAAATATTGTGGAACCACAGTCAGCATAACACATGATTTAGTGGCTTCTAGGTTAAAGGATCAGAGGGTTTAGAATATGGTATTCCAGAGCACAAAACAGCTAGGATTACAACTAAGAATTACCTATCCAGCAAAACTGAGTATAATCCTTGAGGGGGGAAATGGATATTCAATGAAATAGAGGACTTTATAGCATTCTTGATGAATAGACCAGAGCTGAATACAAAATTTGACTTTCAGATACAAGACTCAAGAGAAGTATAAAAAGGTAAATAGGAAAGGAAAATCATGAGAGTCTTAATAAGATTAAGGAGTTTACTTTCCTACATGGAAAGGTGATATGAGTAACTTTTAAGAAATTTCTCAATAATAGGACAGTTAAAAGAAGTATATATAGACAGAGGGCACAGGTGTGAATTGAATATGAAGGGATGATATCTAAAAAATGTAAAATTAAAGGGCAAGACAGAAATGCATTGGGAGAAAGGGAAAGGGAGAAGTAGAATGGAATAAATTACCTCACATAAAAGAGGCAAGAAAAAGCTTTCACAGTGGAGGAGGAGATAGGGAAGAAGAGGGGGAGTGTGTGAACATTACTCTCATCAGAATTGACTCAAAGAGGAAATAACATACTTAATTAGGCATAGAATAGCACTAAATTAGATATAAAAATCTATCTTACACTACAGGACAGTAGGAGGGGATGAGGACAAGAGAAGGGGGCTGACAGAAAGAAGGGCAGATCTGGGGAGAGGATAGTGAGAAATAAAACATGTTGAGGAGGGACCAGGTAGAAGGAGAAAGAGAATAGAATAATTGGGGTGGGAGGAATAGGAATGTGGGAAATACAATTAGCAATAGTAACTCTGAAAATATTTTTGAATCAAGTTTCTATGATAAAGGCTTCATTTCTCAAAAATATAGAGAACTGAGTCAAATTTATAAAAATAAGAGCCATTCTGTAACTGATCAATGATCAAAAGACATGATCAGTTTTCAGATGAAGTAATCAAAGCTGTCTATAGCCATATGAAAAATGCTCTAATTAACTATTAATTGGAGAAATTAAAATTAAAACAATTCAGAAGTACTACCTCATGCCTATTAGATTGGCTAATAAGAAAGAAAAGAAAAATGACAAATGTTGGAGGAAATGTGGTGAAAATGGACTTTAATGCACTGTTGGTGGAGTTGTGAACTGATTCAAACATTCTGTAATTTGGAACTATGCCCAAAGGGCTATAAAACCCTGCATAACCTTTGAACAAACAATACTACTACTAGTTCTGCAAACAAAAATAGATAAAAAAAAACAAATAGGAAAAAGACCTATATGTACAAAAATGTTTATAGAAGCTCTTTTCTGGTGGCAAATACTTGGAAATTGAGGTGATGCCCATCAATTGGGGAATGATTGAACAAATCATGATATGTGATTGTTATGGAATACTATTGTAAGAATGTATAAAAAAAGAAATGTAAGACAAAATACTGTAAGAAATAATGAGCAGGGTGATCTCAGAAAAACCATGATCTCAAAAAAAAACATCTCAGAAAAACCAAAACTTACATGAGCTGATGCAAAGTGAAATTCATTTTGTACAAAATTACAGCAATGTTGTAAGAGGATCAGCTGTAAATGAGACAACTTGGAACAACATGATCCCCAGACAAAGAACAATGGTGTCTGAATACAGATTGAAGCATACTTCCCTTTACTTTATTTTTCTTAATTTTTGTCTGTTTTCTTTCATGACTAATATAGAAATGTTTTGCATGACTACACATGTATAACCTATATCAAAATGCTTGCCTTCTCAATGGGCAGGAGGAGGAAGGGAAGGAAGGGAGAGAATTTGGAACTCAACATTTTAAAAACAAATGTTAATTGTTTTTACATGTAATTGGGAGGTAATAAAATAATAAATTTTTAAAAGATAGAATTACCTATATTAGGGATAAACTAGAGGTCTTTTCATTAAGATCAGAAGTAACATAAGGATATCAATTGTCACCATTCTTATTCTATGTAATGTGAGAAATCCAAGATGCAGTGATGCAAATAAGAAAAATAGGAGGAATAAGCTTAGACAAATAGAAGACAGCATTGTTTTTTTGCAGATATGATGGTTTGCTTAAAGAACTCAAAAGAGGAAACCAAAAATCAGTTGAAACAATTAACTGCTTCAGTAAAATTGCAGGATATAAAGTAAACCCATATAAATCAGAATTTCTCACTATCACCAACAAAAATCCAGCAAAGATAGAAAGATAGATTCTATTCAAAATAACTGTAGAAAGTATAAAATACTAATTGGATGAATATTAATTATCATAGGTAGCATGAACCAATATAATGAAAATGAAAGTATTACAAAAATAAATTTACTTATTCAGTGTCATAACAATCAAACTAACAAAGTATTGCTTTATAGAGCTAGAAAATGACTAAATTCATCTGCTAGAATAAAAATCTAGAATCTAAAAAAAATAGTAGGAAAGGATGAGGCCTAACAGTACCAGATCTCAAATGAAATTACAAACAATAATCACCTAAACAATTTGGTACTGGCCAAGGAGTAGAAAGATTAATAAAATGAGGTATACAATATATAGAAGCAAACAAATATAAATAAATGAGTGTTTGATGAACCCCAAATCCCAGCTTACTTTATAGCTCTACTCAAATGGCAACCTCCTATAAAAGATTTACCTTTGACAAAAATTGGGGGGAAAGCTGTAACACAGTCTGAAGGAACTAGATATAGATAAAGTACACCTGTAAAGCTAAGCACAAGCAGCTCTCTGAAGGACTTCTGCTGTGAACAGCTTTAAGGTTCTGATCACTTAGTATAGTGAACTCTCTATTTAGCACTAAACTAAAGCAAATCATTCACAGAAACCAAACTACAGCATTCACAATGTTATAACATAAGAACTTATCACTAAAGCGGCCACATAGTTTTCACCAAAGTGGCCACATAGTTTTAAACAAAATATATCATTCAATAAGTCCTTACTCAATCATTCTTAAGGACCAAGCCTCCTCAAGGAACACAAAGTACAAAGGTCAAAGTTCTCCACCCCTATGTCATAGTAAATCATGATCTTCTCAGTCAGCATTAAGAACCCAAGAAGGGATCTTTTCATCTTGCCTTGAGGCTGGCTCTCAAATTCCATGGTTCCTCTTCCATGGTCCCAGCTTTTGCCTGAATTTTCCCAACTGTCACCTGGATTCAAAGGTAGGCAGCTCTCAGCTCCTTGTCCAGCACCCTGTCCAGCTCCTTGTCCAGTTCCTCATCCAGTTCCTATTCCATATTGAAGCTCACAGTGTACAGTCCACCTCAAGTCCTTTACAGTTTCTGTTTCTGGGAAGACAAAGCTTAACAGAGCCAAAACAACATTCATGCACATTGCTGGCACCATCATCAATTCACTATCTGCCTGTGAAATCAACACAGACCCACATACAAGGTCTGAGAACTTAACACAAACCATCAGTATAGTCCCAGGGTCTCTGAAACCCTCCTCCAGGACTTCTGTAAGCAGAAAACAAGAAAATCCTCTTTCAGGGCTTCCAGTAAGGTCCAAGGGCTCCTGTACAAAGTATCACACATACAAAAAAAAAAACAGAACAGACAGAGTGCCTGGCCACCACAAAATTCCCCTTCTCAATTTTGCTCTTTCCCAGGTTGGGCTTCTCCTTATATATGGTCATTTGCTCCTCCATGTTCTGCCCCTTCCTATTGCATCAGCAAGTTCCTTCGACTGTGGAGTTTACCAGTTCTGTTTCTTAACAAAGACTTGACATAATCATGGGAAAGACTCAAAGAAACTTGAACTGAAACAAGGTGCTAAATAATTAAATAGCTGAAGCAGGGTGTTAAGCACTTATTTGCTTGCCATTACAACACCTTATATCAAGACTCAACTGATTACATGATTCAGATATAAAGGGTGACATTATTAACATATTAGAGAAGCAAGAATAAAATTTTCAGATACAGGGATAGATGAAGAGTTCATGACCAAACAAGATATACAAAGTGTCATATGAGGTTAAAAATGGACAATTTTCCTTACATAAAATTAAAAAGCTTTTGCACAAACAAAACAAATTAAAAGACAATGAGGAAAATAGAAGGGAAGAATCTTTGAAATAAGTTTTTCTGATGAAAGTGTCATTTCTGATATGTAGGCAAAGAATTGAAATTTATAGAATAAGAGCCATTTTCCAATTGACAAACTGTCAAAAGATATGAACAGCTACTTTTCAGGGTAAGAAATCCAAAATATTAATAGCCATGTGAAATTTGACTCTAAATCATCCCCATTCAATTGGCTAAGTTGACAAAATTGGAAAATAATTAACACTAGAAGGGCTATGAGAAAACATGCACATTAACAAATTGTTGCTTGAATAGTGAGCTAATCACATTCTAGAAATCAGAACTATGCAAAAAAAGAGTCTGTACACCCTTAATACCCCTAGTACTTAAAAGAAGGAGGAATAAGACCCCTATGTACAAAACTATTTATCAGAGCTCTTTTTGCATTGGCAAAGAATTAGAAGCATGAATTGGGAATGACTAAACAAGTTATGATGAATAAATGTAAAGGAATATTATTGTGCTATAAGAAGTGATAAAGGGTGTGGTTCCAGAGAAACCTGAGAAGATCTGTTATGAACTAACGTAGAGTGAAATGATAACCAGGAGAACAATTTATAAAGTGGCAATGTTATTTAAACACAAATTAATTTACCTTTACGATGCACCAAGAATTTGATCAACAGATCAGATGCTAGGTGGCACAGTAGAGTACTGAACCTAGAATCAGGAATACTTGAGTTCATATACAACCTCAGACACTTTCTAGCTTTGTGACCTGGGCAAGTCATTTAACTTCTCTGTGTGCTTCAGTTTCCTCATCTGTAAAATGGGAATAATAATAGAAACTAACTCCCAGGAGAGCATGAAACAAGATATTATTTGTAAATTACTTTGCACTCCTTAAGTGCTATATAAATGCCAGCTATTAACTATTATTAGTAATTCAATGATCAGAGGACTCAGGATGAAACATGTTACCCACTCCCCAAAGAGGCGATATACTCAGAATGCAGATTTTTTTTTCTTCATTATGGCAAGAGGAGAATTCGTTTTATGTGACTACAAAAGCTTATGACTAGGGTTTTGTTTTTCCTTTTCTTTCTCAGTGTGGGGGAGGAGAAAAGGTGAAAAGGGAAAAGGTATATTCTACTTAATTGAAAAAAAATGTAATTAAAGAATTCCAATGACAGACAAAAAAATTTTTCAAAGGAAAGGAGAAAGACCTTCAAATATAAAAGAAAGGAAATTCAAATAATATAATATTATTCTGCACCCACCAAAAATTGCAGGAGGAAATGAAATATTATATTCCAAAGAGTGAAAAAGTTCAAGATACAACCCCAAATGACCAGTCCTACAAACCTGAACCTAAGCGTTAATGAAAAAAGATCCATATTCACTAAAAAGAGGCTTTTGAATTATCCCTATAGGGAAAAAATATATCTGAACAAATTGATTTGCAAATACCCCAGGCTAATTGATACGAGTGTTACTTCCCATGATATACATCACAACCCATCTGTGGCTGCCTAAGACTGTACAACTCTTGTTCATGTTTGTCCTCAATCTAGACACAGAGGGTTCACCCAAAGTGCTGGGAACCTTCCTCAAAACTGTTTCACATTTTGTGGATATGAATGGAGCAAATGATATCCCTCTTTTCTACAGTTATGAGCTTCTTTGATGGCATCTTTTGAACTTTCTTTCTTTATAATTCTTTACAATGCTTTGCTACCTAGATGAGGCAACCAGGTGGTATAGTGGATACAGCCCTGAGTAAAGCCTGAATCCAAATCCACCCTTAGACACTTACTAGCTATATGAGCCTATGCAAGTCACTTAACCTCTGTTTGCCTCAGTTTCTACATCTGTAAAATGGGGATAATAATATCATTATCTCATAGGGTTGTGAGGACCAAATGAGATAACTTTTGTAGGGTACTTGGCACAGTCCCTGAAACATAGTAGGTATTGTATAAAAACTTATTTTCTTCCCTTTCTCTTCCCCATCCTACTTATATCCATCACATACCTCTCTATTCACATTTGGTTTATCTTAAACTTTTAAAAAGTCAACATTTTTTTCAATATGAGAAATTACATATAATAAAATTCTAATATAACTATAAGATGAATATTAACCTTGCCTTCTATTATCAGTATTATAACTTCATAGATACAAAGTGAAATTCCATCTTTTCTAAGGTTTTTTTAAACAGAGTATCTTAAAATAGAACAGTAATGATCAAAGAAAAGGAAGTGAATTAGACAAGTACATGATATTTCTGATGTACTGTTTCTTCTTATCTGTACAACCTTTTTTTCCCAAATTCAAAAAAAATTTCTTTAAGGTACTTTTGAAAGGAACATTTTCAAGTGATTCTAGTCAGTGCTCTAGTTGACATATTAAATTTTTAAAATTTGTACTGGAACATAGAGATACTGATCAGTAATTTGTGCCATGGTATCATGCTATAATAGACATACATATCACCTTTATTGGCATATTTATTGCTTAATAGATCTACTTACTTTTTCATTTATTTAGAAATTTGAAAAACTTAAGATTATAATATGTCTGAGTTATTTTGTAAATAAGTGGCACTTGGAATTTGTACCTGATGCTTCTGTGCAAAACAATGCATGATAGAAAATGTCACTCATTGTTTTGTTTGGTACACATGGTAGTCAATAGTCAATAATCCTGTAATGCTGTATTTGGAAAGGAATTAGTTCTCATTGTTGGTTTCTATCATTTTACTTATTTTAGCTCAAAAGGCAAATGTTATAGAATTATGTTATTGCTTAATTATGTGGATTAAAGCAAACACCAGAGGGCAGTGCTAGTTTTCTGAATTTTTGTTCTTATTCATAAAGCCAAAGTTTTTTCTTACTTAATAACTATTGAGCATTTTTGTATGGATGTAGATTATAGAAAGAATAATCCATGAAACAGTTTGTCATATAATTTGATTTTGTTTATGATATTTCCACTAATAATAATCTTGCTGGTACCAAGCTATTTTCACCAATGAGTTATCTCGGCTTATCTTCAATCCTTAGGTTACTTTAATTTTTATGTGTGTCAGTGTGCGTGTATGAGAGAGACAGAGAGAGAGAGAGACAGAGAGAGAGTCCATTGCCCCCAAAATGCCATTAGAAAAAGATTTTATAAAGAAATTAAAAAATTAAAAAGTAGCAGAAACCTAAGCCTAAAAATACTTTTTTTCCATGATATCTATACTTCTGTCATGCCCGCCCCACATCCCACTTATACATGGGGGTTTTTTGCAGTAGGATCACTGGCAAAATGTTGTATTCCAAAGTTTTCATGTTCTTCTCCAGACTTTTCCTACTGGTACTTGAAAAATTCTTTCAGATCTTCAAGAATATTAATGTAGTCCTGGTGTTTTAAGGCTCTGCTTAGCTCAATTATTTCACCTACAAAGGTATTATCAATCAAGACAGTTCGTCATATAGATCCCAATACAGGGAATATGTTTTAAGCATATAGTTTATTTTGTTCCTATCAAAATCACTGGAAGTTTGAAAGCTCATTTCCCTGTTAGAGAATGTGACCTTCTTCCTGACTAACTTCATCTTTCAGAAAGTCACAATAAAGCATCAGAGCCTTTTCAGTATTGTTCTCCAAAATTTCCATCATGAAGTTAGAAGCTAGCATTCTCTGGTGGTTCATCATCCAAAGTCATTGGGATACTATTGTATATATCAAATGTAACAGGGATCATCTCACCAGCTAATATATGGACTAATTTAACTCTTGCCCATGCATTCCATTCAAAATTTTCAGACATTTATTTACATATCTATTTTTTATGTTTCATTGCTGATTATCTTTTTAAAATTTATTAAATTATTTATTTTTAGTTATCATAATTCACTTCCCTAAGTTTTAAATTTTCTCCCCATTCCTTCCTCCTCCCTCCCCAAGATTGTTTGAATATGAAATGGGCTCTACACATATATTCCTATTAAACACATTTTCACATTAGTCATGTTGCATAGAAGAATTACAATGAATGGGAAAAACCATGAGAAAGAAAAAAAAAACAAAAAAGAAAATAGCTGCTTTATTTTGTATTCTTACTCCATATTTCTTTCTCTGGATGTCGCTGGCATTTTCCATCATGTGTCCTTTGGAATTGTTTTAGGTCCTTGCATTGCTGAGAAGGGTTAAGTCTAGCAAATTAGTCCTCGCACACTGTTAACAGTTACTATGTACAATGTTCTCCTGGTTCTGCTCCCCTTTCCAGGTTTTTCTGAAGTCTGCCTGTTCATCATTTTTTATAGCACAATAGTATTCCATTGCATTCATATACCACAATTTGTTCAGCCATTCCCCAATTGATGGGCATCCCCTTGATTTCCAATTCTTTGCTGTCACAAAAAGAGCTGCTATAAATATTTTTTGTACATATGGGTCCTTTTCCCACTTGTATCATCTCTTAAGGATACAGCCCTAGAAGTGGTATTGCTGACAGAAATGGTATGCACCTTTCTATTGCCCTTTGGGCATAGTTCCAAATTGCTTTCCAGACTGCTTGGATCAGTTCACAGCTCCACTAACAATGAATTAGTGTTCCAGCTTTCCCACATTTTCTCCATCATTTATTTTCCTGTTTTGCTATGTTAGCCAATCTGATAGGCATTCTGTGGTACCTCAGAGTTGTTTTGATTTACATCTCTCTATTCAAAAAAGCAGTTTTTTTTTTCATATTACTGCAGATTGCTTTAATTTCCTCCTCTGAAAATTGCCTGCTCATATCCTTTGATCATTTATCAATTGGGGAATGACTTGAATTCTTGTAAATTTGAATCAGTTCTCTATATATTTTAGAAATGAGACCTTTATCAAAGACACAATTTTCAGACATTTATGAATGAGAATTTTGTTTCTGCTATTTCTTCTCTTTAACCTCATCCTTCAAGAATTCTGTAAAGGCTTTGTCTTACTTGTTAATGGAGAAAGGTCCCACATATACATATTCATGAGCTAGGTAAATCTGAGGGGCCAGAAGAAGTGCATGTCACAGCAGCAGTGGAATTAAAGGCAGGGCCCTAGGCTTTTTAGAGCAGTAGCAGTAGTTACAACAACAAGCAGAGGCAAGGATGGTGGTCTTTCTAGAGGACAAGGGTAAATTCAATTCCTTGTTCTTTAAGGACTTCTTTAAAAGACCAAAACATACAAAAAACAAACTGAAGGCAATTCTTACTATCACAAATAAATACTATGAGTTAAAAGAATTTCAATATAAAATACTAAAAGAAGGAAATAACTCTGAAATGGGCACCAGAAAAAAAAATCCCAGATAAAAGAATGTACTTTTACAACTAATTCAGGAATATATGGGAAAATAAAAGAGTTGAAATATGAATTACAAGTGAAGTTAGTCCTTTTGTTTAGTGCAAAAAAATGGACATCACTGAAGTAGTCAGTATTATAAAAAATGGATCAAACAGAAGTCAGTGATTCAAGGAGACAAAAATATTAGAACAAAACCAAAATACTAACAAATTAAAAGATGAACAATCAGCTATTAAAAATAATTGCCTAGGACAAAGAGAAAAAATTTGGTAACTTTTGGTCTCAGTAAAAATTAAGACCAAAAGAACCATCCAGAATTATTAGAGAAGAGTGAAAATAGAAAAAAATGAAACTATCAGAAATGTCATAAGCCCCAAAACAGATTTTTTTTCAGGCATTTTTCAAATATTTTCAATACTTCATTGAAACAGATTGTTTCTTTACTTCTGACTAAGCATGACTGGCAAATGGTCTTTTTCAGTGAGAGTCCTCTGAGATAAGGATCTACCAGTCTCAAATTGCTCCTCAGGGTGTCCATCTAACTCACCAATCGGCAACATTAGATATTGGGTATTATTTTAAAATGACCAATGGCATTCTTTAGGTCCATTTTGTAGTAGAGAGAGGACTTGCACAAATAACTCCACAACTAAGTTGTTATCAGTGTTCAATGAGGAGCAAAATGACATCTCTATGTTGGGGTCAAGGTATAGTGTGCCTGACTGGTTTGATTAGACTGACATGAACCTTGAAGGCTCTATCACGCAGTGGGCACAAATAGTCTATATGAACATTTGGAGTGGAGGTGTCTAAATGTGAGCATCTAACATTTCTTTTGTGTTACTGCAGTTCTGTTTTGGTGATAGAACAGAAGCAGGCCTGCCATGCTGGGTGGTCTTATGTCAGTATCCCCCATGTTTCAATATCAATTCAAAAGTTCTTCAGAGAGACCTTGAAAGTATTCTCATATCACTTCTTTTGACCTCTATGTGAGCATTTGCTTTGTCTGAGTTCTCCATAAAATTGTCATTTAGGCAAATGTATGCTTGATATTCAAACAACATGGACAGCTTATCAGAGTTACACTCTCTCAATAGAATTTGAATGCTTGGCAGTTCAGCATGGGAAAGGACCTCAGTGTTCAGTACCTCATCTTGCCAGGTGATCTTCAGAATCTTCCTAAGAGAATTCAAAGAGAAGTAATTCATTTTTCTGGTATGGTACTAGTTTTACTGTCCAGATTTCAGCTAGTAGACTGTCTGAGGTTCACAGACATACAATAATAAGATCAACACCTTATGTAGACCTTCAGTTTAGTAGGCAGCCTAATGCCTCCTCTCCCACACTTTCCTTTGGAGCCTCCTAAACTCTGAGCTGGCTCTGGCAGTGTGTGTGTGTGTGTGTGTGTGTGTGTGTGTGTGTGTGCACGTGCGTGCGTGAACCTCATCATCTATGTGTACATCCTTGAAAAGTGTACTGCCAAGGAAAGTGAATGTAACCACAGCATTTAAAGTATCTCCATTTGCTGTAATGGCTGCTAAAGAAGCTGTTTTCTTGGTGTTAATTGTCAGGCCAAAATTAGTAAAAGCAACAGAGAATCTATCCATACTCTTATATCTCATTCTCAGAGATTTCATTGAGTGCATAATCATCTGCAAACAACAATTTGTGCACCAACTCTCCCTCCACTTTAATCTTGCCTTGTAGCCTTTTCAGGTTAAATAATTTACCAGTGGTGTGGTAGCTGATCTTGATGCTCTTTTGCTTCTTATTGAAGGTGTCCAACATCACTAAAAGCATCATACTAAAAAAGCATGGGAGTAAGCATATAGCCTTGCTCCACTACATTGGTGACTGCAAAGCATGAGAGCATCGTCCATTATACTGAACCCATACAAGCATGCCATCATGAAACTGATGTGCAAAACTGATTAATTTTTCCAGGCAACCTATATTTTTCCATTCAGGCCTCATTTCTTCTTGTGGAATTTCTCCTGGTATTGTTAGGCAGCAAATACTATATCACTCATTCCTCAGCCCCTTCTAAAATTACACTGACTCTCAGGCAGATGGCCATCTTCCAGGTAAAGGATCAGACTATGAAGGAGAATTCTGATAAGAATCTTGAGAGCCATAACTAAGAGAGAGACAGCCCACTGCCTGTGATTTTCACAGGACAATCTATTTCCTTTTCCTTTATAGAGATAGAAAGTGGAGAAATCCTTGAATTCCTGGGGTATCACCTCCTTTTGCCATATAATCCATATTTAAGCTACCTCTTATATGAGCAGTGGATGCTCTGCTTTGTCTATCTCAGCTGGAATAGAATTCCCTGTCTTGTCAAGCTCAGCTGGAATAGAATCAGCACCAGACTCTTTGCCATATGAGGAGCCTAATGGCATTCAAAACTTCTTCTTCAGTTAGGAGTTCAGTGAGAGAAGGATTGAGTTTAATCTGAGGTACATGGTCAATGACTTTAGCATTGGTTGATGACATTCTATTGAGCATACTATGTTCAATCCATCTCTTCAGTATCAAGTTCTTATCACTAATCAATGTGAGTCCACCAGTGCTGAATAGTTGAAATGTAGTGTAGGTCTATGGCCCATTAATAGTTTTCAAGGCATCGTAAGATCTCTTTGAATTGTTACTATCAACATAAAATTGAATTTCGTCTGCCATCCTTCTGAGCCAAGAATCTTCTGAGCTTCACTTGAACTTTACTTTTGGTGGAGTTAAATGCTACTTTCTTAGAGATAAATGAACTGTCCTGCTGGTTGACCCTATAGAGTTCTCATTTTTTATTTAGCTGTTTCTGAATTTCCCCATTATTTTCATCAAACCAATCCTGATGTTTGCAAGCCTCACTCTCCTTACAGAGTAACCTGAATCCCATGGCAAGACAAAAGTCAAAATAACTAGTAATGATGTGGGATGCAGTGGATGACCTTGGCATCTTCAATATCTAACCAAGCTCTAAGTACCTGCTTCTGATGCAAACATGGCCCCTTGAAACAAATTTTTCACATTAAACCATTCTGCTGTGGCAAGTCTTCACATGCTTGGGGTGTTAGCTTCCTATGCTAATTCACCAATGGGTCTGAGGTCCATCAGTTACTCTCCACCTGGTTTAGCCCATCTGCTGAAATAGTTATCCATAGTGTGGTCACTGTGCATGCTACAGCTTCTTGGAGCAACAGGTGAGAGTTGGATGCCTGGTGAACACCAATAGCAGAAAGAAGCCCTGAAAAGGGCTCAGCAGCCCTCACACCAGAGGGGTTAGTCTTCCCCAAACACCCATACACCCCATCTCAACAACTAGTTATGGAGTAACTTTACATCACTCTGCTAACTTGAATGTCCCATGAACACCAAGATTTTTCAGCAAAACTTTACCACCTTATTAAAGGTGGCAGTTGTGTGATTTGTCCTTCATTCTCGAAGAGGATTATGACATCAGGGAGAAGCTAACATGGCTTGCAATTGACACCAATTTGAATGAGGGGAGACTGTGCAAAGTCACCACTCTCACTTTCTCTTCTGGAGCCATCTGTGCCCACTGGCCAGATATCAATTAGAACAACTGGCAATGGCCAAAAAAAAAATTAAAATTAAAAAAAATAAAGATGGCAGTACCTTTAACAAAATCAGACATCATCACATTGTTTGTTTGTTTTTTTCAGAATTCTTCTGGGCTAAAGATGTTGCTAAGTAGTAAGTCCCTTCAACTTCTCTCTTAGCCAAGAAATATACTGGTTTTGAGGATCTGCAGTCTGTTCTCCTTCAGAGACTCCAAAATATAAGTCATTAGGAAAGCCTAAATGTCAGCAGGCAAGGTATAAAACCAATACCATCATTGCTGGTGAAATTGCACAGGTATGCTAGAAAAACCACATGCTGGGCCAGCTAAGATTTTTCTTCTAGTTTCAATGTCTCTAATATGATGATCAGTGTGTAATTGACATATGCAGAAAGTAGTTCTCCTTGAAACTAACCTTAATAGGTATGAGGTATTGTTCTAGAGTTTTTTAAGTTAACATCTCTTTGAGCAGGATTTTTTCAAAGTCTGCCTTGATTTCAATCCTAAAAGAAAATCCACACAAGAAACTTCTCTAATGTTACTTTTGCAACCATGTAAACCTTCCGATTCTTAATTGGATATGCCCTTACATGGAATGATCAATCACCACCAATGTTTGGCTTGTGCTCTTGCTATCTCCTTCCAGAGACAGGAAGACCATGGGAGAGTTCCAAAGGTTTGCTAGTACTTATGTTCTCCAACAGGCAGAAGGGTGGCACAGTGAATAGAGCTCTAAACCTGGAGTTAGGAAGACTCAACTTCCTAAATCCAAATCTGGCCTCAGACACTAGTTGTGGGACCCTGGCCAAATCATTTAACTCTGTTTGATTCAGCTTCCTCATCTGTAAAATGAGATGGAGAAGAAAATGGTACATTGCTCCTGCATTTCTGGCAAGAAAACCCCGAATGGGATCATTAAGAGTTGGGCATGCTTGAGAAACTATTAAAAAGCAATGTCCTCCAAATACGAAGAACTAATTAGTCTTACTTTTCTTTGTATACAGTGAGTATGTATCATAATTTTTGGTGCTATCTGCAACCTTCTTGGGACAGCAAATTTCATTTCTTCATCGCTCTGTAGTCCATTTTCGGCCCATATGTCTGTCATTTTTTTTTTTTTATATTTCCACGGCAATGGAACAATGTAAACTGGGTCCTACCAACTGCTTGCTGCTACTCTGTGTGATCAAAGAGGATCATTACTTTGTTGTACAGCTCCAGCTACTGTTATTGTTCCAACAGTAAAATACCTTCACAGGACTGGCACTTGAATCATTCTTATTATTTTGGTTGGGCCTGTCCATGAGGAATTAATATTTTTCCTGTTGTTTAGCTCTTACTTTATTTGTGTGACAAGTGTTTTGTTATTGTGTTCATATAATTCCTGGGTTTGTCTTGGCAGTTAGACTCCCAAGTATTTTGTATTGTCTACAGTTACTTGAAATAAAATTTCTCTTTCTATCTCTTGCTGTTGATCATATATAAAATACATATATATGTATATACATATATATTTATATAAATAATGATTTATGTGGGTTTATTTTTCTATACTGCAACTTTGATACAGTTGTTAATATTTCAAGTTGTTATTTAGTTGAATCTCTAGGATTCCTTAAGTAAAACATCATATCTGCAAAGAGTGATAGTTTTGTTTCCTTGTTGTCTATTCTAATTTCTGTGATTTCTTTTTTCTTATTGATAAAGCTAACATTTCTATCATAATATTGAATAACAGTAGTCATAATGGACATCCTCGTGCCATCCCCAGATAATGCATGCTGATGATTTTAGATAGATGCTAAACATTTTAAGAAAATCTCCATTTATTCCTATATTTTCTAGTATTTTTAATTAGAATGGGTGTTGTGTTTTGTCAAAAGCTTTGTCTGCAGATATTGAGATAAACATATGATTTGTGTTGGTTTTGTTATTGATTTGGTCAATTATGCTGATAGTTTTCCTAATATTGAACCAGCCCTGCATTCCTGGTATAAATCCTACTTGTTCATAATGTATCATCCTATTGATATATTCCTGTAATCTCCTTACTAGTATTTTGTTTAAAAATGTTTGCATCAATGTTCACTAGAGAAATTGGTTTATGGTTTTCTTTTTTCTGTTTTGACCCTGCCTGGTTTAAGAATCAAAACAAAATTTGTGTCATAAAATGAATTTGGTAGGGTTCTTTCTTTGCCTATTTTCCCAAATAGTTTATGTAGTATTAGAATTAATTTTCTTAAATTTTTAGTAGAATTCACTTGTGAATCCATCTTTGTGCTTCTTTCACCAAACTATTGACTCTTTTTTCATGATTTTCTTGCATAACTTTCATTTCTTTTACCAATTTTTCTTTATCTCTCCTATTTGATGACTTGTTCAATTTCTTTTATTAATATGGGGTTATTTAAGTATTGCATTTCCTCTTCTATTAATCTGGGCAATATATATTTTTGTAAATATTAATCCATTTCACTTATGTTGTCAGATTTATTGGCATATTCTAAGCCCTCTGATCATAATGAAGAAACTCCTAACTCCTGTGTAATTTTGGCTTTGACTCATTGATATTTGAACTGTTTCTTTCTGGCTGCTTATAGTATTTTCTCCTTGACCTGAGAGTTCTGAAATTTGGCTATAATACTTCTGGGAATTTTCATTTTGGGATTTCTTCCACGAGATGATCAGTTTATCATTATAATCTCCGGTTCTAAGATATTAGGTTAATTTTCTTTGATAATTTCTTGAGAGGCCTCTTAAGAGACTATCCAAACTCTTTTTTGATCATTACTTTCAGGTAGTACTATAATTTTTAAATTATCTTTCCTTGATCTGTTTTCCATGTCAGTTGTTTTTCCAATGAGGTGTTTTACATTTTCTTCTATTTTTTTCAGTCTTTTGATAATGTTTGATTGATCCTTGATGTCTCATAGGTTCATTAGCTTCCACTTGCCCAATTATAATTTTTAAGGAATTATTTTTCTTCAGATACCTTTTGTATCTCCTTTTTCATTTGGCCAGTTCTATTTTAAGGAATTGTTTTCTTCAATTTTTATGCTTCTTTTACCAAGCTATTGACTCCTTTTACCAAGCTATTGACTCCTTTTTCATGATTTGCTTACATAACTCTCATTTGTTTTCCCAATTTTTCTTCTACCTCTCTTATTTGATTTCTAAAATCCTTTTGGAGCTCTTCCAGGAGAACTTTTTTGGGCTTGAAACCAAATTATATTTCTATTTGAGGTTTTGCATGTAGGCATTTTGCCATTGTTGTCCTCTTCTGAGTGTGTGTGTATTAATCTTTCCTGTGGCCATAGTAGCTTTCTATGATCAGGGCTTTGTTGTTGTTTTTGCTCATTTTCCACCCTATTCCATAACTTTTAAAGTTGAACTCTGCTCCTGGGGCATTGGGTTGTCTGCCTCAAGCTTCTTTCATAGGAGGTGGGGGTAGAGCAGGAAGGCCCTATTCACTGGATTATTGCAGCAACTTGCCTGTTGCACTGAGGCTCTGGGTCTGGAAACTCACCTGTTACATTAGGGCTGGAGACCTCATAGCTGGTCTGCTGTGCCACTGACTGACTGAGCTGGGTTGCTGATTTGTTCTGATGGTAGCAGTCTTCACACTGGCTTGCCTAGACACCACCTGTGCTGAGCTGCACTCCACTTTTACCCAAGTGAAATAGACCTGTTATCCAGTCCTTCTAAGTTATCTTAGGCTGAAAAAAGGTTTTATCCCATCCTTTTGCAGATTCTGTTGCTTCATTTAGAGTTTTGATTTAAAGTTGTTTCTAGGGAAGCTAGGGAGAGTTCAGGCAACTTGCCACCATGGCTCCACATGAGTTGAATATGATAGAATGATATCTAAAAACAAAAAAAGGGTGAGAAAGAGGAATGCCCTTGGATAAGAGGAAAGGGAGAAGTAGAATGAGGTCAATTATCTCACATAAAAGAGGCATAAAAGAGCTTTTAAAATTGAAAGGAAGATGGGGGGGAGGGTGGGAAAATGATACAACCTTACCCTCATCGGAATTGGCTTAAAGAACTAAAAACATTCATACTCAATTGGATCTAGATATCTACCTTGCTATACAGAAATGTAGGAGGAGAAGGGAATAAAAGAAGAGGGGACTGATAAAAGGAAGGGCAGATTGGGGGAGGTAAAAGTCAGAAGCAAAGCACTTTTGAAGATGAACAGGGTGAAAGGAAAGAAATAGTAGAATACACAGGGGGAAATAGGATAGAAAGAAATAAAATTAATAATCTTAACTGTGAAAACATTTTTATAATGTTTCTCTGATAAAGATCTCATTTCTCAAATATATAGAGGACTGAATCAAATTTATAAAAATAAAATCCATTCCCAATTGATAAATGGTCAAAATATATGAACAAGAAATTTTCACAAAAAGTAATTAAAGCTATCTATAGTTATATGAAAAAATGTTCTAAATCAATATTGATTAGAAAAATGCAGATTAAAACAATTCCAAGGTGCCACCTCAGACCTATCAAATTGATTAATATGGCAGAAAAAGACAATGACAAATGTTGGAGGGGATATTTGGAAATTAATAATATTGGTAGAGTTGCGAACTGATTCAATCATTCTGGATAGCGATTTTGAACTATGCCCAAAAGACTGTGAAACCATGCATGCCCTTTGACACAGCAATACCATTGCTAGGTCTGTATCTCAAAGAAATAAAAAAGGAAAAAGGAATTTTACGTATAAAAATGTTTATAGCAGCACTTTTCTGGTGTCAAAGAAATGGAAATTATAAATTTGGGAATGGCTGAACAAGTGGGGTATATGATTGTGATGCAATAATATTGTGCTGTAAGAAATGGTGAGCAGGATGGTCTCAAAGAAAAACCTAAAAATACTGACATGAAGTGATGCAAAGAGAAATGAATGGAAATAGGGGAGCATTGTGAACAGTGATAGCAATATCATAGGATGATCAGTTGTGAATGACTTAGCTATCCTTGAAAATACAATAATCTAAGACAATTCTGAAGAACTTATGATGAAAACGTCATATCCATCCACAGAAAAAGAATTGCTGAAGTCTGAGTGCAGATTGAAACATTCTTTTTTTTTACCTTATTTTCTTGGTTTGGGGTTTTTTTTTTGTTTGTTTTAATTTGGTTTTTGTTTTTGGCTTTTTTTGGTCTGTGTATTCTTTCACAATAGGACTGATCTAGAAACTTGTTTTATATGACTACATATGCACAACATATCAAATTGCTTGCCTTCTCACTGAAGAAGGAGACAAAGGGGAGGGAGACAATTTAGAATTAAAAAAAATTTAAGTATATTAAATTGTTTTTACATGTAATTGAGGGAAAATACTAATTTTTTTTAAATGTCCACATAGGTTAATACTAGTATATCTTTGGGTAGTTAATTGATCCAATCTTTGAAGATTTTTATATGTATCTTTTAGTTATTTAGCAAAGAGGTTTCTTGATTTTAAGATAATTTTGCATTATTATTCCTCTGCTTCTGTACCTCTTCAGTCATGTAATCTAAAGAGCTACATTATTAATGACTGAGTAAAATAAGCACAGTATATATTAAATTTTTCATAAAAACACAAAATTTTTTAGATCTTAAATATTTTTTTGGATGCAGCCAAGTCAAGATACTTGTATCTTTCCTGAGTGGTGACATATTACTAAAATGCTACTCAAACACTTTATAGAGGTGCTATACAACTGGCATTTGTCCATTCAGTTTTTTAACTCTTCCCTTTTCTTTATTTTTCAATACTAATTTCTCAGATTAAAATTCTAATCCTTTCTTCTTCCATTTGTTAATTTGCTTGGTTATTATTTGTGTGTGTCCTGCATGGTTAAGATTTATAGGCTGTTACCCTGAAGTGCATTCTGAGCATCAATGCTCTTCAGAACATATTATTGCATTTCCTCCTTTTTCTACTGGGTATGGAAGAATTTTGAATTATTCAAATATCTTTCATATTTGAAGGACTTTCTCCCGATATATTATAGAAATTGAATAGTTAAATTATGATATGTGTTGGTATTTTCAGCCTTGTGTTTTTTTCTGTGAATTCTTTCAACTGGCATATCATTTTCTATGTTCAGAAGTTCTGCACAGTTCTCTTCTATTATTTCCTTTCTTATAGTCTTAAGCTTTTATTTGTCCTATCATGTTCTTCTAGAAAGACCTAGGTCTCTCTGGATCCTTAGGTTGTCTCTATGAATCCTGTCTTATAGATCCATATATTTTCCTTGCATAGTGAGTATGCTTTCTATTAATATTCTTGTTTTTGGCTTCTCCTTTTCTAGACTGTTTTATATCTCTCTGTATTTATATTACCAATCTATTGTTCTTTCTTTTATTTCTTTGGTGAGGTTTGCTATTGCAGACTCCTCTTTTTCTATTCTACTCATTATTTTTGCCATGTAGGACATAAATTCTACTTTCACGATTCTCATTTTTCTTTTTTATTACTCAGGAACCATGCGTTGAATCTTCCTTTTCTCTTTAAATTTTACAGGGTTCTCTGTCTCATCAAATATTCAATTATTTTCCTTTGTTTTATAGTTTCTATGCATAGATGCTTGAACTCATTTACCAAATTTGGAGGTCATATTCCCTTCTAATGTTACTATTTTCCTCCAAACCTGAGGGAAGAGCACAGCATCCAGGTAGGGCTAGTTTTGACCATCCAAAAGTCAGTTGAGGCAGACACCTAGGCTGGTGGACTGTGAATTTCCCATAGTGAGAGGAAGGCTAAGACACTTTGAGATCTAGGTCCAAGAAAACCACATTTGGGAGGGACTCAGAAGTGAGCAATAAAGAGAATAACATGTGGGAGGTGCAGATGAGAAAAGACCGAAAGTACCAAAAATTCCAGGAAGAAAAACTTCCAAAGCCCTCAAATATAAGCAGATAATCTCTTTAATCTGATAATTCTTGAATCTGGCTACAATATTCCTTGGAGTTTTCAATTTAGGATCTCTTTTATGAGGTTATTGGTGGATTCTTTTGATAACTATTCTACCCTCTGATTCTAGAACCTCAGGGCAGTTTTCCTTGATGATTTCTTGAAAGATGCTATCCAGGCCCCTTTTTTCATCATGGTTCTCAGGCACACTGATAATTCTTAAATTATTTCTCCTTGATCTATTTTCCAGGTCAGTTGTTATTCCAATGAGGTATTTTACACATTCTTCTATTTTTTATTCTTTTTATTTTGCTTGAGTGATTTTTGATGTCTCACAGATTCATTATCTTCTGGTTGCCCATTTCTAATTTTTAACTTCAGTTAGTTTTTGTACCTCCTCTTCCATTTGTCCAATTGTAATTTTTAATGATTTGTTTTTTAGTGTACTTTTTTCCCATTTTGTCAATTGTATTTTTAAATTTTTCTTCCACCCCTCTTATTTGACTCTTAAAATTCTTCTTGAGTTCTTCCAACAAGGCTTTTTGGGCTTGAGACCAGTTTATATTCCCCTTAGAAGTTTTAGATATGGTTATATTGACCATGTTGTCCTCTCCTGAATTTGTGTTTTGATCTTCCCTGTAACCAAGACATTTCTCTATGGTCATTTTTAAAATCCTTCTTGCTCATGTTGTTTGCCCTTTTTTTGGCTTTTAAATTTGATGTCTGTTTTTGGGGCCCAGGCGACCCTGTCCCAGACTTCTTGTGCTATGGACTAGGAGCCTGGTTACTGTTTTTCTGTGCTGGAACTTCAGGTACTTGCAGTTGGATGTTATAGTGACATGGTATATTACCTGGTGCTGAGCTAGAGGTGGTATGTGCCTGGTGTTGGTGCTTGCCTGCTCCTCCATCCTGGGGCTCAGGATCTCCTGCTTGTCTGCTGAGTGGGGCTGCTGCTGGCTTGCTGGGATGCCTCCTGTCCTGTACTGATACCTTTCAGCCACAACAAGAGGGAGATTTCCCAGTAATCCCCCTGACCTCCTGAGCTAGTGCTAAAAGACTGTCATATCCCATCTTTCTGCTGGTTCCATTATTACAAGATTATTCTCAGGGCAATATTCTCTTGGTTTTTCAAGGTCAACAAGGGCAGATGAGAGTTTATTTTTCTAATCATTTTGAATTTAGCTCAACATTGGCTACTCTTGAAGATATTAGAAATTGGATTTTCTCCTAAATGTAAAATTTTGCTGGATGTGTTCTCATTTCTAATATAAAATTTCTTTTAACATACACTTTTATTTATTGTTTTTATGTCTTATTTTTTTCTCTCCCTTTTTGAAATTGTCACTTGGTGGAGCCAAGATGTTGAGCTAAATTCAATTTTAAACTCAAGCTATAAAAGACAAAAAATAAACGAACGCAAAATACCAAAAAATCAAAATTTGGCAAATTAAAATTAATATTCCTATAATTTAAATTTATTCAGCAACAATTGAGTAAATACTGCCTAAGAGAAGAAAAATGATTAAAAAAATAAACTTCTAATGCAGAAAACAATGAATCAAAGTTTAAAAAGCATATCCTTGACATAGTACCCAGTTGACAGGTGTTGCTGTGTGGTGATATTGGCTGAGCATGTACTTTTTTCTTCCCTTCCCAACAAGAAAAGGGGAGGAGATGATTCTTTCCAGACCATGACTTTGTTCTCCCATTAGGGTAACAGTTCTTTTATTCCTCTTCTAGTCCCCTCCCTCTCCTCTTTGCCTAGCACCTGGATTTTACTTTCAGTCCCTGTGGGTTGTGAAGCCACACCAGAATGCAATTAAGTTCATTTTCTGGCTTAGGGACAAATGGCTCCAGTTCTACCTGGATCACTTTTTCTGCTAGATTAGTAAGTTATAAAGTAATACCAGAAAAAGAAAGTGCAACTTTCCTCAGATATTAAAGAGGTACTTGTAACCATCAGCTTTATGATCACTATCCTCCCTATCCTGCCCACCCCCTGCTGTTCATTACCCTCTCAGCTGCTGTTCATTACCCTCTCAGCCACTCTTTCCCTAAGTACCCATCATTATCACCCCCTCAGCTGCCAGCTCCTTATTTCTCTCACAGTGCCTATTAAGCAGGCACTTAATAAATGCTTGTTGACTTGATTTGTCAGGCCTCTCCAGCTATCCTCAGACTGATTACAGGCAGATTGAGTCACTGAAGTTTTGAGATTCAAAAGTTCCTTCTGTTATAAGAATGCCATCTCCCTTCCCCGTGATTATAACTCCAGTCCCTTCCAGGGTGTGAAGACCACATTTAAGAGGATTCTAAATCATGATTTCAAGTCTTTTACCCTTCCCATAGAAAAAGTCTAAATACTGAAGTTATACTTATTAAGTTTTGATCCATTATTTCTGGGTCTGGTCTGTAATATTTTGCCCCAAATTTGATATCCTGAGAAGTTTGGAGAATGTCTCTTCTCCGGCATCTGGTGGGGGTAAAAGGTACAAGACTGCAAAGGCACATTGGGAAGATGAGAGGAAGGTCATCAAGGGTTTTGAGGGCCAAACAGGATTTTATGTTTGATGCTGGAGGTAATAGGGAGCCAGTCAACTGGATTTTATTGAGTAGGGGGTTGATATGCTCAAACCACCAACACTGAAACCTTTTCATGGTGACACTGAAAATCCTACATATGTTATTATGTATCTAATTTATCCCCCAAGGCCATAGGGTTTAGAGCCAGAAGGGACCTTAGATATCATCTGAAGCTTAGAGGCTTAGAAACTTGTCCAAAGTCGGTAGCAAAACCAACATTCAGATCAAGTCCATTTATTCAAAACTCATGCTCTTTCCACTCATCAGACTAAATCGTTCCCCTGCATAATCTAAGTTTGCCTTTTGCCTCTAAATGTGGAAATATTTATGTCTCTTATTACAGGTTAACAGTGAATTTGAAGCATCTCCTGATGCATTTTCCTACAGAATTCCTAACCTGAATCGGAATCAACAATACAGTGTCTGGGTGGTGGCTGTGACTTCAGCAGGGAGAGGCAACAGCAGTGAAATCATCACTGTAGAGCCATTAGCTAAAGGTATACCTTTCTTTGGGTATTAAATCAGAAATATACTAAATATAAGTTATTTGGTTGTCTTAAAAGTTGGATGCACCATTCCAAAAGGTTAGAGTTTTCCAGGGTAAAGAGCAATGAACTTGGAATCTGAAGTCATGGATCATAGGATCCTAGATTTAGAGCTGGAAAGAGACCTTGGAGGCCATTAAATCTAAACCTCTCATTTTACAGATGAGGAAACTGAGGTTAAGAGAGGTTAAATGACAAGCACAGGATCACAATCTAGTAAATGTGAGTTAGGCTTCAAATCTAGGTCTTTCTGAGCTCGCAGTTCAGCACTCTATTGACCTATGATACCAAGCAGTTCTGATTCTGACGTTTACTGGTTGTATGACATTAATCAAGTCACTTACCTTCATTTAGGATCATAGGATGTTAGAACCAGAAAAGTTCTTAGAAACCAGCAATCAATGAATGAATCAACAAGCATTTATTAAGTCCTTCCTTTTTGCCAGGCACTCTACTAAGTGCCAGGGACATACAGAACAAAGGTTTCCTGCCTTCAAGGGATTTAAATTAGAATGAAGCAGACAATGTATGCACAAATAAGAATATGCAGAATGTGTGCAATAGTAATAAAAGTGTAATCATCCAGTATCATCAAGCAGGGCAAAATTTGACAGATTTTTCCACACCTTTTAGAAAGGGGTAGAATCAAAATCATCCTGGACCATGTCTTCTTCTCACCACAGGGTTTGACTTTGAGCACTATCTCTCTTTCATCATTACATCCCAACTCCCTTTCAAATATCATCATCTTTTCTAGCATCCAGGAAGTGGAGATTGCATAATAGCTCTGGATTAAAGCAACCCAGCCTATTGTAGATAGATAAATGAGCTCCTAGTATTAACTCAGGGTGCATTTTTGCCAATCCAAATAACTAATTTTCTTTGCAAAAGGAGAGTGCTTAAAATACAGATCAATCTTAATAAAATTCATAAAAGCTCTGAAACTACATATTTTTTGAGCCTGTCCCCATCAGAGAAGTTTACACTTTATCCTACATGTAATAGTGAACCCCTGGAGTTTATTGAATAGTGGTAGTTAGGTCATATAAAGATGGAACACTGGACTTAGAATCAGGGAGACCTGAGTTCAAACCTGCCTTAGATGATGGCTGTGTGACCCTGGGCAAACCACTTAAACTCTTTGATCCTCTGTTTTTTCATCATTCAAAATGGGATAACAATAGCACCCATCTCTCATGGTTATGAGGATCAATAGAGATAATAACATACAAAGCACTTTGTAAACCTTAAATTGCTGCACTAAATACTAGCTATTATTATTGTTATTGTATATCTAAAAATAAAAATCTCTGACCTGTTTAATTGTTTTTTTCCAAATAGTCACTAATTTTCCTCATCTACACATTCTATATACAAAGATTTTGTAACTTTAGTTATATATTCTGCTAGTCATCAACACTCTCCCTTATTCATCTTTAATCTCTCCCTCCTTACAGATTTCTTTTTATCTGGTTACACACATTCTTAGATCTCCATTATCCTTAAAACAATCTTTCATTGACTAAAATACTTCATCCAGTTGCTATTTCTCTGTTTCCCATTCTCTTCCCCTACCCTTTACCTTCACTCACTTTCTTCTTTCTGAAGCAAACTTTGCCAATTTGTATTATTGTCTTAAGTAAATAATTTATATGTTTAAAAAACGGTGTTTTTAGGGGCATCAGTTTTCATCCCCATTTGTTATTAATAGGGATTAAAAGTCAACCTGCCAGACTCCAGGTGTGTCATAGTCATAGCAGTCCTTTTATTTTGTAAAGTACTAGAATATAGGAGAGGTGCCCATCAATTGATAAATGGTTGAACAAATCATGGTATATCCATGCAATGGAATACCATTGTACTGTATGAAATGATGAAATGTATGGTTTCAGTGAAACCTGTGAAGACATATGAATTGATACAGACTGTAGTGAAGAGAACCAAGAAAACAATGATATAATTTTTTATGATAACATTGAAAAAATAAGTTAAAAAATTAAGAACATTGATCAATGCAATGACCAATCATAAGGACTAATAATGAATTATGCTGCCCATCTCCTGAAGGAAGGAGATTATCTCAAAGTGCAGAATTAAACATACATTTTTGGACATAACCTACATGCAGAATTGTTTTCCTTGTTTGCTACAAGGATTTATTTCTCTTCTCAATAGGAGGGAGATGGGCAGGATTTGGTCATTGGGAGAATGCCAAAAAGGGAAAGGAAAGAAAGAGATGATCTCTAAAATATTTCAAAGAAAATACACAAAAGAGAAGAGACTGAAGTCTTGAAGAAAGCACAAACAGGATAAGTTGTAAAGTAGAATGCTGAATTTAATCATTCTATTTTTTAAATAGGCTATACCTCATAGAGATTTACAGCTTCATAAACAATTGCCTCTTTATCTTTTTCACAGTATTTTTAATGTTCATTTACAAGACAGTATTTAGATAGACAGCAGATACCTGAATGCCCTACTTAGCTCATTCTCCAAACTCTTTCCCACTTTTCCCATGGCAACCAAAATAGTAGTTGCAAATTTCCATTAAAGGATAATAGAATGTATTGTACCATAAGAAATGAGGAGCAGATGGACTTCATATTTAGTTGGAGACGCTTATACGAACTGATGCTGAATGAAAAGAGTAGAACAAGGAGAAATTGTACACAATTACAGACACAACATATGTGTGATGACCAACTTTGATAGACTGGACTCTTCTCAGCAATGCAGGGCTATAAGTCAACTCCAAAAGACTCATGATGGAGAGAGATGTCTACATTCAGAGAAAGAACTAGAAAGAACAGAGTTTGAATGCAGATTGAAGCAAATTACCTGCTCTCTTTCTTTTTTCTTGTTTGGTCTTGTTTCCTCTTTCCCACTGTTCATTCCATCTGATAAAATCCTTCTTTATAACCTGACCAATGTCTAATGTGAAAGTATCTGCAGATCTTATTCCTGATTGTATGCTGCCATGGGGAGGGGAAATTTGGGGAGGGGAAGAAAATTTGAAACTCAAAGAACTGTGGAACTGAATCTTGTAAACTAAAAATAAATGAACAAATTAATAAAGACCCAAAAATTTTTTTAAAAAGTATAACAGAATGGTTCCATATAGGACTGACCCAGGGAACCTATTTATTCTGTGGGGAAGCCAGAGGAACTCTGGGTGTGCAAGTTAATTTCTTCTTCTGGAAGTCTAAACTTCTCCCTAAGAAATTAATTTCCAGGTCTCATGATCAATAAGATGGAAAATTATATGTTTTGTGCAGTCTCCATTAATTCTAAAAAGGAATTATAGAAGTAGCTTAATAAAGCAAGATACTCATCAAGGAACACAAAGCAACCCAGAGGTTTGTGCCTTGGGAACAACTCAGGAATTTACCTCCTAGTGAAGAGTCTCTGCCATTCCTGCCCTTTCCTACATCATCCTATTAAAACCAGCATGAAATATTAAATCAACCCAGCCATGCCAGGGAGGGGAGGGAGAATATGGGAAGGTGAAACAATCATGTTCCCTACTGCTTGAAGTGATCCCTAGGTTAGAGAACCCCAAGGCATCAGAAGCTCTGCCAGAAACACCTACACAAGCCCATGAAAAGGGGCAGATGTTAATTCAAAGCAACAGGAGAAATAAGGAACCAAAAGGACTGGGGGAGAGGGTAAAAGCACATGGTCACTTTGGGCTTAAGGGAAAAGGAGACTGGAATCCAGCTGGAGTCAATCCTGTCCATACATAAGCTTTTATGGGAGGGAAAAAAGTTCAAGAAAAATAAATTCACCAACATGGAAGGAAACAGATAATTTTAAGGTATAACCTTGGGAGTATCCAACAAAGAGAGAGGAGTCAGGAAGAGTCCAACAAGGAAATCCTAGGGGAAAAAGTGGCAAATATTAAAGGAACTGAGGCTGAGAAAGGTTATGTGATTTGAACATGGTCATGCAGCAAATAAAGAATCTTAAGCAACATTTAAATTCATTGGTTTTTTTGCTTTTTGGAGGGCAGTTGGGATTAAGTGACTTGCCCAAGGTTACACAGCTAGGTTTTGTGTTGTGTCTGAGTTTGGATTTGAACTCAGGTCCTCCTGACTCCAGGGCCAGTGCTCTATTCACTGTGCCACCTTGCCGCGCCTAAATTCAAATTTTAAATTCAGATTCCTAGCGGCCTAGGAAGGAATTAAAGGACAGAGCTCAAACTATATTATAAAGCAACAATCATCAAAACTATTTGGTGCTGGTTTAAAAAAATTAGATCAATGGAGCAGACTAGACAAAATAATAATAACTAATATAACTTAATAAGCCCCCAAACATAAATTATCTAGAAAAGAGTCCCCTATTGATAAGAACTGCTAGCAAAATTTGAGATTTATCTGGCAGAAATTATATTTAGGCCAATATCTTATACCATATTCCAAAATAAATTCAATATGTATACATGACCTGATTAAGGATCATGTCATAAAAAATTACATTACAAGTAAACTATATACTTTTCACAACTTTGAATAAGGGATGAATTATTTTTTGTTCAATTTATTTATTTATTTTTATTTTCCAACATTAATTTCCACAAGATTTTGAGTTACAAATTTTCTCCCCATCTTTCCCCTACACCCCACCCCAAGATAGTGGTCCTACTGAATACCCCTTCCACCAAACTGTTCTCTCCTATATCCTCCCCCCCCCCAACTTTCTAGTAGGGCAAGATGGATTTCTATACCCCATTTCCTGTATATCTTATTTCCCAGTTGCATGTAAAACAAATTTATTTTTAACATTTGTTTTAAAAACTTTGATTTCCAGATTCTTTCCCTTCTTCCCTCCTCACTCACCCCCACTGGAAGGACATGTAATTTAATATAGGTTATACATGTGTAGTGGCATAAAACATTTCCATAGTAGTTATATTATGAGAGACTAACTATATTTCCCTCCATCCTATCCTGTCCCCCACTTATTGTATTTTCTACTTTGACCATAAGGGATGAATTCTTAATCAAAAAAGGAATAGAGGCCAAAAAAAGATAAAATTTAAAAGCTTTTACACAAACAAAATTAATGAAGCTAGGATTAAAATAGAAGCAATGGACTAGGAAAAATATATAAATATGTGCAAAAATTGTGTGTTATTTAGTAACTCCATTATCTTACTCTTTTGCTTTATGACATTATGTTTAGAAGAACCAACATTTATACCTTATTAAAAAGAATCTTATAATAATATTCTTTTGTTTTTCCTCCTTCAGCTCCAGCTAGAATTCTGACTTTCAGTGGTACTGTAACTACCCCATGGATGAAAGATATTGTCCTCCCATGTAAGGCCGTTGGGGATCCATCTCCTACAGTGAAATGGATGAAAGATAGGTAACCAGCAAGATAATATATAACTTCTGAGCAAATATGAAAACTGTCTGAGAATAAACTACATGATCTATATAGGCACATAAAAATATGTGTGTTACCCTTACCTTTATTTTAGAACTTTGACTGTTATCCTTTAGAAAATTGTATTAGACATCATTATGGTAAAGATTGACCTCCTAATAATTCTTCTAGTCTCTTCCTCTCCAACCAATTCTTTTTATAGTTATCAAAATATTCTTTCTTAATTACCACTCCCCTATTGAAGTACCTTCAGTAGCTCTTTATTGCCTTTGGTGTAAAATGTAAAATTCTTGAGGATGAAGAAAGCACTTAGAGCTAATGAGGTAAGACTTGATGCCAAAAAATCTCGACATTTTTAAAATGATAGTGCAAAGTAAATGAAAGTTCTGGAGGAAAAGAAATGAAATAAAAGTAAAGAGCTTAGTACAAGAAGTAAGAGACTTCCTGATAATTAAAACGGACCAAACAGAAATTAATGAGTTCATAAAATAACAAAAAAAGTAGAAAAACAAGATTTTTAAGACTAAAAAGAAAGAAAATATAAGGTATCTACTATAAAAAAATAACTGACCTTGAAAAAGTTCAAGGAGAAATAACCTAATTGTTGAAACTATGTCCAAAAATGAGGCCTAAATTTTTGGAATAATACCAAATAAGTTCCTAGAAAAAATCATATATCTTTAGATATTTTTATCAACAAAAGAAAGAAAAAGCAAATTCATGAATTAAAAATGGAACTTTTTAAAGTTTATAAATACATAATAAAAAATCCATCTAAATGATAACATTTAATTCTGAAAATCAAAGAATACATTAACAAAGTGAAAAGTGAAAAAAAGAACATTGAATTGCTGAATAAGATTAAAAACATTTAAAGTAAAATAATAAAATAGTTAAGCCTAACAAATATACATAAATAATAAAATAGCTAAGCTAGTCAATTGAAAAGAGCAAAACCAAATTTTCATTGTTGAGGAAGAATCACAACAAAGAAACCATAAATAAAGGAAATAATTAAAAACTATTTTGCCCAATTATATGTCAACAGAATAAGCTTTTTAAATTAAATAGGTTTTTATTAAATCTATTAAATAGATTCAATATTTACCAAAAAAAAGTAAAATAGGAGGTGGCTAGGTGGCACAGTGAATAGAGCACTGGCCCTAGAGTCAGGAGGACCTGAGTTCATATCTGACCTCAGACACTTAACACAAAAACTAGCCATGTGGTTGCCGTCCAAAAAGCAAAAAAAAAAAAAAAAAGGAAAATAGATTAACTGGAAAAATACTTTAAAGAACCCAGTCTCAGGAAAAATAAATTGAACAAGCCATATATTCACTCCCAAAGGAGAGAAAAAGATGGATTTATAAGAAAATCCTGTGCAATATTAGAGAACAATTAATTTCAATGCAAACTAAATTAATTGTTTTATTCCATGGCATACTAATAAAACTACAAAAGGATTTTACCATATAGCTAGAAAAAATAGCACAATTCATGTGGAGGAATGATAAAGATACTTAAAAGAATTAATAGAGTGGAAATTGGGAACATCAGATAGACTTCAAACTAATCTAAAAAGCAGTAATTAACTGTTTGGTACTGGTTGAAAAAGAAATTGAGTCAATTAATCAAAGAGATAATATGCCCAGTGAACAAACAAACATGGGAGAATTGTATTCAATAAAATCAAAGACCCAACTAGTGTAGAATAGCGAGTAAAGGCTCACTTCTACAAAAACTGCTGAACAAATTGGAATGCAGTCTGGTAGAAATTAGATATAGCCCAACATCTCAAACTATATGCCAAAATAAATTCCAAATATATTGAAACATTTTTATAAAAGCTCAATGCAGTTAAAATCAGAAGCCAAACAATTTATTGGAGGGGAAAAATCCATATTCTAAGTTCGTTTGACACAGGTCTCCTATTCAACATGTAACAAACTGAATCATATATGTAACAGTCACTTCCTAATAAATAATTAAAGTACATGAGCAGGTAGTCCTCAGAGGAAGAAATCCAAGCTACTAACAGTCATGTGAAAAAGAATGCTCCAAATCACTAGCAATTAAAGAAACCCAAATTAAAACAACTCTGAGGTTCCACATACATGCATGAAATAATCTACAATGACAAAAAAGGAAAAAACACAGTTGTTGAAGGGTCTTTGGGGAAACAGGCACACTAATGCACTGTTGTTATAGCTATGCATTGGTCTAGCCCTTCTCAGAAATCTATTTTGGCATTCAAGAGTGCCAGTCTTAGATACCCAAAAAGTTTCTAAAATCTTTGGCTCAGGTAAATGACAAAAAGATACATATCTAGAGTATTTCTATTTCACAGCTACATTGCTTAATACATATATCTTTGCAGATATATTTTTTAATCTAGAACTTTTCACACAAAATGTGTTTTAGAAGAGCAGAAAGCATTAGAGTGAACACAATCTAATTAACGCTAATCTCCTTATAATTAAAATTCAATGTAAATAACAAAACTCTCTGGGCTAAATCATGCATTTTATTATTTGATCATCCTTCAGGCCACTAGGCAACCATTGGTGTGTCTGTGATGCATCTCTTCTGACTGTGTACAAATCATTAATTCCTTAATGTGTGGGAAGATTCAATAATCATAAAGTGACTCTACAAAGGACAAAGCAAACTGAAGTTAATACTTTATAAGTTTCAGTGAATTAACCCTACACCATTTTGGCTCAAATGACACCTTAATCCAAAGAATCCCACTTTGAGGAAATAAGAATTTGTGCTGAATGGTAAAAAAATAATTAATGTAAGTTCCATTTGGGTAGCAAATGTCTCAATATATGCAAGAGTAGTGAATTAAATCAAACTAAAATTCTCTCCCTTACTAGACCAAAATCTTAAAACAAAGCACTTTTGTAAGAGAAATAAAAATTCATTAATTTAATTCTTATCAATTACAGTATCAAATATCTGGGTCAACATTGTATATGAAAGAGATAGCATGAAGTTGGGAAAACCTAGGCATAAATCTTTTCTTTCATACATACCATCTATGAAACCATTGGTATATTACTTAATCTCTCATTGCTCCAGACAACTCTAAGTTTCATAAAGTAACTCAAAAGTTTCTTTTCTGCCTTGGGTATAGGAAGTTTACATATCAAGGAAATTATAGTTCCAGACCAAAACAAAGAAAAATATGAGACTGTATTGTCTCCAAATTTCAAGTTAATTTCAAAAGAAATCTTTGTATCTTTCCCCTCCATTTTGACTAATTTTGATTTTAATTTGTTTAATTTGTTCATATTTTTTCCTGTGAGGTAGTAACGGGATGCCCAGTCTAGTAATGGTTGATGGGCGAAGAAGCATCTTCAGCAATGGTAGCTTTGTCATCCGCACTGTGAAAGCAGAGGATTCTGGGTATTATAGCTGTGTTGCCAATAACAATTGGGGATCAGATGAAATTATTTTAAATTTGCAAGTACAAGGTAAGAAATTGTTCATTTTTTGATAATTTTTTTCTAAAAATAGTTTGTATGCATAGTTAAGAAATAGAAACAAAAAAGAGACTTTATTGAACATACTAATAAGTGTACTATCTACCCTAGCACTGATAGAAAGTATAAGCCCAGAAAGAAACAAGGTTTTTAGCATGACACTAAGAAAAGATTTTTTTTAATGTCTTCTAATTTTATTCTTTAGAACATGGAAGAAAGAATGATCAAAATAAATTCTGAATATATACATAAACTATGGCAACATAGCATTTCAGTACTGTTTGATTTCTCTTGAAGAGCTACAAATAGAAGTACATATCCATTTGAAGTAATTTGGTTATACTCAAAGCATAAAACAAGCACCAAATTTTAGGAAGGAAATACTTTAATAAACTGAATGGCCTTTGAGATCACTTTGTATGAGGATTCATTGAAGGAATGAGGGATTAAACTTTTTTATTTGGTCCCCGGGGGAGAATTAGGGGCAAGGAGTTTGAGTAGTTTCAGGGAGTCAGATTTAGGTTTAATGTTAACTCCTCTTAAAGTGGAATATACTGCATCAAGCAAGAATTGCCAGATCATTTGTCAAGATTATTGTTGAGGAAACTCTTACTACATGTGGTCAGTCTGCCTAAAAAGCAATATTTATTGAAGAAACCAGAAAAGTACTTCATAATTATAGTTTATAAGTCTTAAGTGAATGACTCCATCTATCTCTGATTTTCACATACTACTTTATTTTCCATCAATTTATAACATTCCCATAGTATTTCATACTATGAAGCATTGTTCTTCAATATGTTTTTATAACACTCCTTTTAGCCCTCTCTATATCATAATATAGCATCTGTTCAAGAGGAAGCATGCAGAACATGTAAGAAGTAGTTTTAATTGGTTATTACTGTAAGAAGATAGCAAGGTTTTCCCTGCTGGACAATCAGGTTTTTCCACTTATTAAATACATAATCAAGTAATGGTTTTGTTGCTTATATATACCCGTGTTTCCCTGATAATAAGACACTGTCTTATTATTTTTTTTTGGACAGAAAAACACCAGAGGGCTTATTTTCAGGGGAGGGCTTATTTTAATGAACATTGACAGCAATTTTAATAAACAGGTAAATGTGAACAAAAAAATGTAGCAATCTCAATAGGGCTTATTTTCGGGGGAGGGCTTATTTTAGAGGAATCTTACACAGTAAGGGGAGGGCTTATTTTCGGGGTAGGTCTTATTATCGGGGAAACATGGTATGCATAATAAAGAAAGGAATGTACACTAAGTGGGAAGAGAACATAGACTTTGCCTCTTAATTTTCTATTATTTTCATGCTAAACCAAAAGGATTATTGAATATTTTTAACCTTAAATGGCATAGGGCTTGCCTAGATGTATAGCTGTCAGAAAGAAAATTTGGTGGGTAGAAAGAAAACAGTTTTCTCAGCATCAGAAGACAGAAAGTGCTGAAATGGCCAGTGGATTCTCCTGAAGAGGCAAAGGTAATAAACTAGCAACAGTTAACAACATCCTCAGAGAGACTATATACCAGCAACTACACAAAACCACCCAAGCAACACTTAACTGAGATACAGACAATTCATCAGCAATCACGGTCAGAACAGTAGAATCCATCAGAGCAAAACTTCCAATAGAAAGGCCACACTCAAAATAAAAGTCTTAGTGAGAGCAGAATGACAAAATCAGAAGATAATGAGTTTTAAGGCATAATTTTGTCCTCCATATATGTTACCTTGTTTCATAGTTCCTTTAGTGTTCACCATTCATGTTTAATCCCTATGCATCCTTATTCCCCTATATTGATGACATGTGCATTTGGGGGAGAAAATACCTGATTGCTACTTTTCCAGCTATGATACTTTATTGCATGCCTTTACTTTTTGTACTTTAGCTAAAGAAAAAAAGTAAACTGTGAGGGCACAGGGAGATGAGCTATGGTTTTGAATACATACAGTGGATAAATACCAATAGGGCACCAATATGTAATGTATTGTCAGCCTTTAGTGCTACATTATATTTTGATGCTTTGCCTAATACTGACCAATCACTAAGATAGATATGGAATGTAGGAACTGAAGACACAACAAAGCCACCTCCCTCTTCTTTCCACTTACTTAATATAAGAAGGTTTTTGGAAGTAGGTTAAGGAAGGGAAAAACAACAGACATTCTCAACAATCCTAAAATGTCTGCTTGGGATCTTTTTTAATGTATATGTGTGTATATGTGCATGTATATATTTGTATGTGCATATACACACATGTATATATGTATATGTGTGTATATAGTAATAGAAATACATAGGTAACATGATAGAATATTACTCTCCTGTCAAAATGACAAATATGTCATATATAACATAAAATGTGACAAATGACAAATATATATAAAAATATAGCAGTAATTTAATGGAATATTACTGTTATAAAATAATAAACATAAGTATAGAAAAGTGGGTTGAGTTAGATGAATTTGTTCAAAGATATATGAGCAAAATCAGGAAAGCAATCACAAAATTATTCCAACAATGTAAATGGACAAAGCAAGTCATAAAACCATCTAAGTGATATCCCCCTGGCAGAGATTGAGGTCCATTGGGATCCACTGAATATAACATCAGATATATTGAACATTCTACAAATATGGATTTCAGTGTCTTACAGGAGCCAGGATAGGGGTGGATTAGGGAAGTGGAATGTCTTCTCATATCTCTTCTTTGAGGTCAAGCTTGTTTTTTATATTATTAAGACATTCAATTTAGACTGTTTTGATGTTGTTTTTTTTATCTTCATTGTTGTAGTAATTTTGTTTGCAGTTGTTCCACCTCTGCTTATATCACTTTGAATCAATTCATGTAAGTCTTGACACATCCCTATATTCATATCTGTCATTTTTTCCCAGCAAATTAATAGATGGTCATCTACTTTGCTTCTAGTATCCCTTAAGCAACATATATTTTATAAGGAGGAAGGAAAGAATAGGTCAAAAAGTGCAGTTCTAGCTAAGATACAGGTATTCCTGAAAAGGACAATGTCCTCAGTCTAGCTAATGTCTTAAAAGTGTCTCTGCTTCCTAGCCTCATTGAGTATTGACTGAATATTTCTGCTGTTTTCAAGATACTGCATTTACTATGGCAACTGATTCTCTACTAGTTCCATTCTCTGACTGCCTATCTCCAGAAAATATGATTTTTGAGTTTCAGAATTCAGTGAAAAATTTCAGTTATGCATTATAAAATCTATATGTATTATAAAATCTTTAGTTTAATATTGAAGGTTTCCAGACTCATAAGTTAATACATGAGTCCCAGTTTACTGTCACTTTGTAGCATTATGTTGCTATTACAAAATAAAAATAATATCTTGTATGTATGATATGATCAAAAGGTATTAGTTGACATTCTTAAGTGTTTTTAAAGGAGCTCCACACTTGAGATGCCTATAAATTCCTATAACAATTAGTCCACCACAATTGGGAATAAATCAGTAAGCATGTTGCCATCAAATCTAATAGTAACTATTTTTTTCAAACAAAACTTGCTTTAGGACAGAACCTAGAAAAATTTGCTATCTTAATTTTTTTAAGATTGATAAGTACAGTATAAAGGTCTTGAAATTGTTCATTTTTTGATGGCTCTTCCAGTAACATTCTGTTTCAGATAAGGCAAAATTAATCAATTGCATAATTTAATGAGTAGCCCAGAAGGATTCCTACTAAATAATCACTGTAAGTGCTGATAATATGCCATGATAGCTATTGCTGTCAGCTTCCTTTGCTCGTTTTTTGTAGATTAGGTAATGATAGCTATGTCTTTAAAAGCCAGAGATATTAAAGAACTAAACAGCTTAAAATTCATGTGAATAGAAAAAAGGGGGGGATTACAAAACTACTATAAGCAAGTTGGTTTTTGGAACAAAAAAAAGTTATCCTTTCCAGTTCAAGGTGAAAATAGGTGACAATTTCAAATTCACATTCACTTCTCTAATTATTTCTCAGATTTCACTATAACTCAACTCATTATCACTAAGATGCATAAAAAATATTACAAAAAAAATTCCAACAGGAATTGAAAACAATTAAACAGGAAATCATCTAAGCCCTTTTAATAGATAGACCTTTGTTGGTACTCTAAAGAGAGATGATGACTAGAGATCATAATAGAAGATATCTCTTTGAGCATGAGGTGAAAAGAATTTATTACGAGACTCTTGGAAAGAATATGATGAACTGACCCAAAATTTCACAAAAGTTTTCTTTATGTATATAGAATGTCACAATAATGTTTGCCTACTCCTATGAGTCATTCCAAAATAATACTAAATTCCAAGAAGTTATATGCTTTGATGAGGGAAAAGTGTTCATTCATCATACTCCAAGGATCTTTCAGTTTCATATGCTTCTGAATATTGATAAATCTTTTATGTTTAGAGATGAGTTGACTTGGTAGGTTTATATATATATACACAGGATATTTGTAATATTTCTGAGAAAACTGAATTTGTAAAAAACTCCTCTCTCCCTCTCCATGCCCTTTCTGGGACATATACATACCCCCCTTTTTGTCAATCCCTGGGAACATCTACATTTTTTTAATCTCACAATTAAATTAGGGTGAGACTTTAAAGTAGATAATATTTTATATCTCTAGTTATTTTAAAAGATAATTTCAATAGACATGTTATGTTGTAAAGTCAGTCAAAGGAATGAATAATAAAATAGAATACAAATCTAGTTGATTTTTTTATATAATGGATTTTGTACTTTATCTTCCCAATGCTGGAAGATCCTGGAGAGTAAGGATTGTTTTATTCTTTGTGTTTGTATAATAAATACTAGTTGATTGATTGATATAAATTAGACATTTTGACAGAAGTGATTTGCATATTTGCAAGAAAATACTTGTCATGAATACCTAATTCCTTTCTTTTCAAAATGTTTTCCTTCTAGTTCCACCAGATCAACCTCGACTTACTGTATCTAAAACTACATCTTCCTCAATCACTCTTTCCTGGATACCTGGCGATAATGGTGGCAGTTCTATCAGAGGTAAGAGGATAAAAGCTATTAACTGTGGTTGCTTAACTCTATCTAAGCACACCACACACAAACAATGACAATTCACTGAGAGAAACAAGCTCACCCCCTTGTTATTATGTTAATTTATTCCAACTAACCATCAACTAACTACACTTATCTATATAAGAAATTATACATCTATATAATTGAATCCCTAGCTTGGAATAATCTTAACAGAAATAGTCCTATGTATATGACTACAGTGAATTTTTTCTGGGGGTTGGGGACAGTCCTGGACTTGTGTTTTCATTATAATGGGAAACTTCCAATGTGGAAATTCTCTCCAAAAATACAAATAGGTAACTCATTGATAACTTGAAGTGTTAGAGAGTTTTCTGGGGCACTGAGAATTTTGAGTAACTTTCCTCTAGTCACATGGCTAATATGTGCCTGAAGTTCCCAAATCCAGTGCCAGCTTCTGAATCGCTACAGAATACTATCCTTCAAATTTTTGCTGTTCGCTTGTGATTAGTAACAGGAACCCTGTTGTAGAACAGACAAAATGTATGACATAACATTGTAAATTAATCATTAATGAAATTAAAAGGGAAAAAAACCTAATTTCACTAGTCCCTGGGATTGTAAAACCTAAATCTTTTATTTTTTTTTCCATTTGCCAAGTAATTCTAGGTCCCAGTGATATTTCCTAATGACATTTTTCTTTTCAAAAACTATATTTATCTTAGTAATTCTGCCTCATCTTTTCCTGAGTCCAAAGATTCAGAAAAGGCTATTTGCATCCTTCATAACCAGTTTCAGAGTTTCTTAGTTCTTTTGTAAAAAGCAGAGGGTATAGAATGTGGAAGCATATTTCTACCTCCTCTGACAATTTAGAAATACTACACAAATGATACTTGATATGGTTTCAACAACATGCCAAACAATATTGTATTATATTTTTAATTCAACTTTACTTTCTCCTCCAAATTTTCTCCCTTCCTCCCGTCCCTCACCCATTAAGAAGATAAGAAAACAAGATGTCTTAGAGTTATGAATAGTTGCGCAAAACTAATACCTAAATTAGCCATGTCAGAGGAAGGTAAGAAGAAAAGAAGGAAGGAAGGAAGGAAGGAAGGAAGGAAGGAAGGAAGGAAGGAAGGAAGGAAGGAAGGAAAAGTTAGAGTCTTGATATCACATTAAAAAAATAAAATGGAAAGGGAAAGGAAAATTATAGTTTTATACTATAGTTTAAGATATGGTACTGCTAGACTCCCTTACCATTTTTTTTCACTGATTCATTTGATATTCTTTATCTTTTATGCCTCCACACATATTGTTATTTTTTCTAGGTCTATAAACTACTTCTTTGGTATTTTGGTATAGCACTAAATAACCAAATTAATTTATCTAGTATTGTCATTTTTATTATGGCCTACAATTAGCTATTAACCTTTCTCCAGTTATTTAGATCCCCCTTTCTTTGTGTAAAAAGTGTTTGGTAATTATGTTCGTGCAGTTACTATGTGTATATTGGTAGTTAGATATGTAAGTATTTTATGCTGCTCATAATTATTTTAAATGGAATTTCTCTTTCTATCTCTTCCTCCTGGACTTTGTTGGTAATATATAAAAATACTGATGATTTGTGCGGGTTTAATTTATATTCTGCAACTTTGCTGAAGTTGTTCATTGTTTTCATTAGTTTCTCAGCTGACGCTCTAGGTTTCTATAAGTAAACCCTCATATCATCTTCAAAAAAGTGATAGCTTTGTGTCCTCTTTGTCTATCTTATTCTTTCCATTTCATTTTCTTGTCTTTTTGCTATGGTTAGCATTTCCAGTACAATATTGATGCTGATGATGAATATCCTTACTTCAGCCCTAAACTTATTAGAAAGGTTTCTAGCTTATCTTCATTACAGATAGTGCTTATTCTTAGTTTTAGACAGATACTATTATCATTTCAAGGGAAATTCCATTTATTCTTATGCTTTTTAGTGTTTTTTTAAAGTGTGAATGGATATTTTACTTTTTCTTAATTGATTGAAATAATCATGACTTTGATCTTTATTATTGGTACAATACATTATAAGTTTCCTACTATTAAACCAGTCCCACATTCTTAGTTTAAGTCTAGCATACTTATAGAGTATTATCTTTGTGTAATCTCCTTGCTAATATGTTATTTAATATTTTTATATCAATGTTCATTAGGGAAATTGGTCTATAGTTTTCTTTCTCTATTTAGACTGTCTGATTTGGGTATCAAGATCATATTTATTTCATAGAAGGAATTGGAATAAGGAAATCCTTGTTTCCCTGTTTTTTTACAAAAAGTTAGGTAATATTGGAATTAATTTGCTTTAAATGTTTGGGAGAATTAGCTTGTAAATCAATATGGTCCTGAGGATTTTTTTTCTTTGTGATTTTATTTATGGCTTAATTTCTTTTTCTACAATAGGGAGACATAAGTGTTCTATTTCTTGGTTTGTTAATCTGGGCAATTTATATATTTTGAAATATACATCCATTTCAATTAGATTATCAATTTATTGGAATATAATTAGGTGGGAATCTCATAATTTCTTTTATTCCTTCTTTATTAATTATAAATTGACTATTTTCCTTTTTGATACTAATAATTGGGTTTTTTTCTTTCTTCTGTTAAATGAAATTAGTTAATGGCTAATCTATTTTACCATTTATTCCCCTAACACTCACTAGAAAAAAAAACATCCTAGTTTTATTTATCAGTGTGATAGTTTTCTTTTAACATTTCACTCTGTTCATTTTTCCTTTGATTTTCAGGATTTTTATTTTGATGTTTAATTTTTTTAAATAATTTGTCAGTTTTCTAAGTTAAAGTTGCATTCCCAATTGATTGATCTACTTTTATTATTTTATTGATGAAAACATTTAGAAATATAATCTTCCCCTAAGTACTGTGTTGGTTGCATTACACTAATTTTGGTATGTTTTCTCATTGCTGTCATTATGTAGAATGAAATTATTGAAATTTTTCATAATTTGTTCTTTGAACCAGCCATTCCTTCTTTTCTATTTTCCCAAAATGTATTTATTTATTTTTAGTTTTCAACATTCATTTCCACAAGATTTTGAGTTACAAATTTTCTCCCCATCTCTCCCCTACCCCCATCCCAAGATGGCATGGCATGCATAGTGATTACCCCTTAGTTTAGAAGCTGCTACATCTTGTGTTATCCTGATTGTGTTTCTACAATACTTGATTCCTTTCTTCCTGGCTGCTTGTAATATTTTCTCCTTGACCTGGGAACTCTGGAATTTGACTATAATATTCCTTGGAGTTTTCTTTTTGGGATCTTTTTTCAAGGCAATTGGTAGATTCTTTCGATTTCTATTTCACCTCTGGTTCTAGAAGATCAGGACAGGTTTCCTTGATAATTTTTTTGAAAGATGATGTCTAGGCTCTTTTTTTGATATTTGATTTCAGGTAGTCCAATAATTTTTAAAATGTTTTTCCTGAATCTATTTTCCAGGTCAGTTGTTTTTCTGATGGGATAGTGCACATTATCTTCTATTTTTTTCATTCTTTTGGATCTGTTTTATAATATCTTGCTTTCTTATAAAGTCATTAGCTTCCATTTGCTCTAATTTTGAATGAATTATTTCCTTCAGTAAGCTTTTGGACATCCTGTTCCATTTGGCCAATTCAGCTTTTCAAGGCATTTTTCTTCTCATTGATTTTTTTAACCTCTTTCTCCATTTGAGTCACCCTATTTTTTAAGGTGATATTTTCTTCAATATTTTGGGAATCTCTTTTAGCAAACTGTGGACTTGTTTTTCATGCTCTTCTTACATCGTCTTTTCATTTCCTCTTCTTAGCTTTTCCTCTACTTCTCTTACTTGATTTTCAAAATCCTTTTTGAGCTTCTCTAGGGCCCGTGACCAATTCATATTTTTCTTGAAGGCTTTTGATGCAGGAGTTTTGACTTTGTTGTCTTCCTCTGGTTGTATGATTTGTTCTTCTTTGTCACCAAAGAAAGATTCTGTAGTCTGATTTTTTCCTCTGTTTGTTCATTTTCCCAACCAATTACTTGACTTTTGAGCTCTTTGCCAAAGTAGGACCTTGTTTCCAGAGTTGAGAGTACTGTGTCCTAAATTTCTGGGGTATTATGCAGCTGTTGTCAGAGTTACTTCTAGGCATCTGTAAATTTTCAATTCTTCTAAGGTGATATGGTTAAAGGAGAAGTGTTTACTCCTTTCGTGACCTGTGGTCTGGTCTGTGCATGACCACAAGCACTCTTTTCTGCCTCAGAGCTGTGAGAAGGTCTCCCTCTCCATAGCCACCACAAGCTCTGCCATGCCAGTGCTCGTCCTCACCCTGTTACTGCCACCCAAGATTGTGACCCCAATCCAATCAGGGCAAAGCAAGAGAATCCTGCCTCAGCATCAGCAAAGAGATCCCTGCAATTGCCCCCTGATCATCCACTTATTCCCCACACCATCTGTGGTCCTGGAGCTCCAGAAGCAAAAGCTGCTGCTATTATAACCTGCTGCCTCCACCACTGCCTCCACCACCACCACCTCTGCTGCCATGGGGCCTGGAGCCTGACCACAATCTTCTCTCACCCAGGTCCAACAGACTTTCCCCACTGACCTTTTACTTCGTCTTTGATGTTTGTGGGTTGAAAAGTCTGAAAACTGCCACAGCTACCAGTTATTCAGTCCCCTGAGGTCTGCTCCAACCTGATCTGTGTTGGCACAGGTCTTGCGGGATTGTGCTCTGCTCCCAGTCCAGTGTGATAGACCCTTCTTGTCAGCCTGCCAGGCTGTCTTCAGCCAGAGATGTGTTTCACTCTCATTTTGGGGGTTCTAAAATTTGTACAGTCATTTTTTCAGGTATTTGGAGGTGATTGGGGAATGAGCTCAAGCAAGTTCCTACTTCACTCTGCCATTTTGGCTCTTCTCCCGCCCCTTCTCTCCCCTCCCCCAGCCATTCTTTAACAGTAACTTAGTTTCCAATTAATTTCTAACTCTTAGCTTCAAAAGCCCTTTATTGCATTTTTTTTTTACTTCAGCTGAAACCTAATAGATTCTTCTCTACCCCTTTATTTTAAATCTCTGTGTATCTTTCTGTTTCAGGTGTGGTGTTTCTTGTAAATAATATACTGTTGGATTCTGGTTTCTAGTCCACTCTCTTATCTTCTTTTATTTTATACAGGAGTTCATCACACTCACATCTGCAGTTATAATTACAGTGTATTTCCTCAAATCTATTCTTTTCCTTCTTTTTTCTCTGATTCTTCTGATTTGTTTGTTTGTTTGTTTTTGCTTCTGACTAATGTCTCCTTTAATCTACTTTCCCTCTTATTCTCTTAACTATTTTACCTCCTATTTTCCTGCTGGACAAGACCCAACTGTGTATGTATGTGTATTCTTTCCTCCTTTAACCAGTTCAGATGGAAGTGAGATTCAAGTGTCGTCTGCTCTCCTCACACATGTTGTTTAGTTGTTTCAATCATGTTCAACTCTTTTTTTACCACATTTGGGGTTTTCTTGGCAATGATACTGGAATTATTTATTGTTTCCTACTCTAGCTCATTTTACAGATGAGGAAACTAAAGCAAAGAGGGTTAAATGACTTGCCCAGGATCACACAGCTAGGAACTGTCAGATCAGATTTGAATCCAGGTCTTTTTGCTTCTAGGTCTGATGCTCAATCCAATGCACTGCCTAGCTGCCCTCTCCACCCTAATACTGTCCTTTTTTGTTGCACTATTCTTCTTTGCAAACCCATTTATGTAAGATAATTTTCCCCATTCTTTCTATCCATCCCCATTCTCCCAGTGTATTCTTCTTACCCATTCTTTCCAATATGCTTTGGAGATCATAAAAACAACAAAATCATACTCTATCCCTCTCTCTGGTTAGGTTCCCTCTATAATCCCTAATGTTGATAGCATTCTGAAGAGCTACATGTATATCTACCCACATAGGAATGTAAAAAGTTTAAACTCATTCAGTCCATTGTGATTTTTTTTTCGTATTTTTCTCTTTATGCTTTTTTAATTTCTTTTAAACTTAAGTACAAAATAAGAAAAAAAAACCATTACTATGTACACAGCAAAACATAAAAGAGGATATAATATAAAGCAATAAATATCAATGTCAAGAAAACTTATATAATAAATGTTACATGTTTTCAAAACTGTTCAGCTTTTCTTTTCTGCCCTGTACATTTTCTTTTGTTCTCTGCTGTGTACTTTTTACTTTATTTTCCCCTCCCTACCCCCCAAAAGAAGGTTACAATTAAGTGTGGAGATAGATAGATAGATAGATAGATAGATAGATAGATAGATAGATAGATAGATATAGCTATTGATATCAATAGATATACACACATACATACAAATATATATACATAGATATCTATAAACATACACATACATACTCATACACATATATGTAAGACTGCACCATGCTTATTTCTACTTGTTATCTGTTTCTCTGAAGGTAGATAGCATCTTCTTTCATAAATCCAAGTCTTTCTGTGTTTCTAAATCAACCAGCTCATCAATTTCCTATACCACAGCCATATTCCAACTCAATCCCCTTCTGAGAGAGTCTCTGTGAAAGTTTTTCCCCAGTTTTCTGCATTCCTTCTATTCTTATCTATATAGGTTTTTACATAAGAAAATTTTAATTTAAAATAATCAAAATTATCCATTTTATACTTCAACAATTCTCTCACCTTGTAATGTGATTTAAGGTCTGATACTACTAGATCTGCTTCCTTTACAGTTTCTTTGTAGTTCCTGACCTTTTGTTCTTCTAAATGAACTTTTTAATTATTTTTTTCTAACTCAGCAAGTTAATTTTTAGTGACTTAGTTGGGATGGTATTACATAAATTGTTTAGTTACATAAAATTGTCATTTTTTGTTATATTGGCTTTACCTAGTCATGGACAATAAATATTGTTTCAATTATTTAGATCTAAGTTTATTTGTATAAAAAGTGCTTTATGTTTATATTAGTATAGTTCCTCTATCTTTTTTGGCAGGTATATTCTCAGGTATTTTATACACTCTAGTTATTTTAAATGGTCTAAAGCAACATTTTTTAAGCAATTGGGGTTAACTTGCTCAAAGTTACATGGCCAGTTATTTCTGGGTGTGGGGCTAAGTATCAGAGCCCAGATTCGATCCCAGGTCATCCTGACTCTGGGGCCGGTGCTCTTACTCACTCTGCCACCTGGTCACCCCTAAGCATTGGGGTTAAGTAACTTGCTCAAGGTTACACGCCCAGGTGTTTCTGTGTGGGTGCTAAGTGTCTGAGACCGGATTTGATCCCAGGTCATCCAGACTCTAAGGCTGGTGCTCTTACTTGCTGTGCTACCTGGCCACCCCAGTCTAAAGCAATATTGAATAATATGGCTGACACATATTGTAATTTCCCTATTTTTCTTTTTGATTGTCTATTTTAGCTTTAATTTTGTCTGACATATTGATTATAATCCTTATTTTAATATAATAAATTCTACTCCTGTCCTTTTTATGTTTTTGTGTATCTCTAATTTTTATAGTATTTCCTGAAAGCAATATATTGTTGGATTAAAATTTTTAATCTGCTATCAGTTTGCATTTTATGGGTAAATTCATCCCATTCACATTCTAAGCTATAATTATTTGTTGTATATTTCCCTCCTTCCTATATTTCCTCACTATCCTTCTCACCCTATTCCTATCCCTTCTCACTCCTCTTCCATACTTCAATGTGCTACCTTGCCCTCCTATTCCTTAACCTACCCAACTCTATAAGAGTTCCTCCCTTATCCTCTACTCCGCCTCTATCCCTTTGCCCTCTTCTTTCTGAGTATAGAAGAGTTTTATACCCGTGTGTGTGTGTATGTTGTTCTCCCTTTAACCCATTCCCACTGAGAGTAAGGTTTCAGCAATACCCACCCTTCCCCCTCCCTCCCAACTAGCTTCTTCTTTCTCAATGTTTTTCTTTTTTTGTTTCATTTGTATGAGATAATTGCTCCTTTTTATCTCTCCCTACAGTTTTTTAGAATCACCCTGTCATACTCACCTAAGTCCTACTTTTAAACTACCAAAATAAAAATAATTGTCATAATAGAATTGATAACATTTTCATATAAAAGAAGTAAATGAATTGGCCTTATTAAATCTCTTATAATTGGTCCTTAATGTTTACTTTTTATTTCTTCTGGATGTTTTGTGTTAAATTTCCCTTACATTCTCCTGTTTTTGTCACAAATGCCTGAAAGTCAGTTCATTAAGTGTTCATTTTTTTTCATTCATTGTTATACTTAACTTTCTGGGTAAATTACCTTTGTTCATAACTCCAGCTCTTTTGCTTTACAAAATATAATATTCCAAGATGTATGGTCCTTCAACATAGTAGCTGCTAGGTCTTGTGTAATTCTTTTTGTAGTTCCATGATATTTAAATTGTTTGCTTCCTTGTTGCTTCCAATATTTTCTCCTTAACCTAGGAGCTTTGAAACTTAGCTATTATATTTCTGTAAATTTTCCTCCTAGGATCTCTTTTAGGTAGTGATTGGTGGATTTTTTTTCTATTTCTGCTTTGTCCTCTTGTTCTAGAAATTCAGGGCAATTTTCCTGGATAATTTCTTGTACTATTGTGTCAAGATTCTTTTTTACCATAATTTTCAGGCAATCCAATTATTCTCACATTATTTTTCTTCAATCCGTTTTCCATATCAGTTGTTTTTCTGATGTTTCATATTCTCTTCTATTTTTTCATTTTTTTTATTTTTATTTTATTATTTCTTTATGTCTTATAACATCATTAGCTTCCCTTTGCCCAATTCTAGTTTTCAAGGAGTTATTTTCTTCCTTAAGTTTTTGGTTCTCTATTTCAATTTGGTTGATTTTCTTTTCGTAATTTTCTTGATTTTCTTGTATTGCTATAATTTTTTTCCCCTAATTTTCCCTCAGTCTCTCTGATTTTTAAAGTTCTTATTAAGTTCTTCTCAGAATCTTTTTGTGTTTGGGACCATTTGACATTTCTCACTGAAAAAGGAGTGGCTTTTTTAGCTCCATTATCTTCCTCTGAATATAAACCCAGATCTTCTCTATCTTCATAGTAGCTATCTATGATTGGGTTCTTTCTCATTTGTTTTCTTGCTCATTTTTATATTTTTTAGTTTTGTTTTGTTTTTTGCAGCTATTAGTGTGATCAAGTTCTATTCCTGAGGCATGGGGAGTAATGCCCTAAGCCTCAGGTCTATCTTATTGTTGTTTTCTGAGGTCTGTCCTAGGACTCAACCTTGGGTTCTCCTCTTCACTGGTAAGTCATGTCTAGAGCCCCAAGTCACTCTTTCCTGCAAAAGATCTTACTCCCTGTGGTCCTTCCAGTAGCTGCAAACTACAGCTGTCCTCTCTTCCCTGGAACTGAAACAAGGGACTCTAATCTCCTGTGAGTGCCCACAGCCAGCAGGGTCCCCACTCTTCTGCTACAGCACTCACCAGGTGTGTACTAGCTCCTTTTCCCTGCAGCCACATCCCAAGACACATCTAATCAACATAGCTGTTTTTGGCATCCCTCAACAGTGGAACATCCTTCAGTCTTATCCTCCTCACCTGTCAGACCCCACACTGTCCTGGAATTGAAAACTTCTAAGGCTAAGTCTTCCTCCCAACCTGAGCTGACACCAGAGCTTGTTGTTTGTTGATTCCACAGAATTGTCCTAGAGGTGTTTGCTCTCCACTCAGCTAAACCTCTATCCCTGGAGGTCAAACCTTTCCTGGGGTCTTCTTAGGTTTTCTTAGGAGAACAACTGCTTTGCCTTGGCTTTTGTTCATATCTGCTGCTCTACATTTCTCTGAGACAATATTCTGTCTTTTTCTATGGAGGAAATTTGGAGAACTAAAATTTTTCTGACCTACTCCCCCATCTTCCCAGAATCCTCTCTTTGCTTCTCTTGTTTCCAATGCTTATATCTCAGATTTTCTACTCAACTCTAGTCTTTTCCTTAGGAATGCTAAAGAAAGTTCTCTCTTTCATTAAAGGTCAATTTTCCCCTGGAAGTTTCATACTCTGTTTTTCTGGTCAGGATATTCTTTATGGCAAGTCTATATCCTTTTCATCTGGAATATCATATTTTAATAGTCTTCATTGCATTAAACTGGTAGCTGCTAAATCTTGTGTGATCCTGACTGTGACTCCCTAGTGGCTTAATTCTTTCTTTCTTGCTGCTTACAGTATTTTTTCTTTGGCTTGGGAACTCTGGATTTTGGCTATAATATTCCTGGGAGTTTTCATTTTTTACTTTCTTCCAGAACATGACTGATAGATTCTTTCAATTTCTATTTTGTTATCTAGTTCAAAGCTATCTTTGGCAGCTTTCATTTGTGATTTCTTGAAATATAATGTCTAGGCTCTTTTTTTTGTTCATGGTTTTCAGGCAGTCCAATTGTTCTTAAGTTATTACTCCTCTATCTATTTCCCAGGTCAGTTCTTTTAACTTCATTTTTTTTATTTTCTTCTACTTTTTCAATCTTTTGACTTTGTTGCACATTTCTTGATATCTCATGGAGTCATCAGCTTCCATTTGGCCAATTCTAATTTTCAAGGAGTTAAGTAGTTTTATACCTCTTTTTCCAAGCTATTAATTCTCTTTTCATATCATTCTTCCCTTGCCCTTGCTTCTTTTCCCATGTTTGTCCTCTACTGTTCTCAATTTGCTTTTAAAAATCATTTTAGTTCCATTTTAAACTCTTGCTTTCACTTTTTAACCCTAGGAATTCTCACCAGACTTGTGTTCAAGCTATGTTTTTTAGGCTTTTCTTGTAGATTTTGAGTCATTCTCTTGTGTGTTTGGTTTTAGAGTTTCCCTATTGCAGCAATAACATTATGATAGGATTTTTTTGCTAGTTCAGTCTTCTAACCAACTTATTGACTTTGTACTTTATGTTAGTTCTGGGCTTTGCACAATTCTGTGGGAGGAAGGGGATATCTGGCCTGAGGAGCTGCCTTTTCACATACTTCTGCTGCTTCTTCTACAGCTCCAGCTTTCAGTACTCACAAAATTTAGAGGGAGATTTAGTTACTGCCTTCCTTATATGAGCTCCATACCCAGGTTTGGATATGTTGACTTGTCCCTCATCAAGTGTTTCAGTAGAATATTGCTTGATTCAACCACTTTTAGTCCACTGGGAGTCTCTCTAGGTTTAAAGTAACTGAAATGCTGAGTCCACTTTGATCTGGGATGCTATACTCTGATCCTGTCATCAGTACCAAACAGTTTACTGTTTGCTTCTGCAGTTTGTTGCTTGCTAAGTATACAGTTAGGGCCAATCATCACTACAGTTGCTCTCCACTCTAGATCTATGACCCAGAACTGTGCAGTAGGCAACAAAGGTGCCAGATGGTAAAATTCCTCTACCTAGTACAAATTCAGGAGTCACTTGGGATCCCTTTTTGACCCACTGCCCTGGTGCCTGTTTCAGTCCTATTTTGTGCCTGTATGCCATTCCATAACCCACCTGTATCCCTGGCCAAATCCAGTCCTTAGTGTCTGCAGACCTCTCTTCCTCTCCTCCTAAGTTACCTTTGACTAGGAAGATAACTCAGTGTGATTTTTCTTTTTTTTTCTGAACAGAATTAGGACAGGCCCATTTCCTAGATTTTTATCAAGGAGTTCCTCATTCTGTCATCTTGACTATGCCTACATCAATTGAAATTAATTATAACATTCTTTGAATAGCATTGCAAGAGAAATTCTAAGAGACAACATTCTGAGCATGATCAATTAATTAGCATGGCTAACAACTGCCAACAGATAGACTCAACAGCCTCTCAATGACCAAAGACCCCAAGTGAGGGCAGACAGGGTCTTTTTAATAATCACTATTAACAAAATGACAAAGCAAAACCTTCAGCAGCATAAATATATCTTGTTCTTATTGGATAGAAAATAAAAACATGTCATGTTGATATTACATTTGGACCTCCCCATCTGAAATACCCTGAACCATAAACAAAACATGTGATTCAAGGAATTTGGGAATTGCCACAATAACTTTAATTAAATCAGTTTAACCTTTAGGTTAAGCAAGTTTCTACCAAATGTGGGTGAAGGGTGAAGTTACAAGTGTGAAGGTACAAATCAAAAGACTAGGAAGGAGATATAAGTCACAAGAGTACAATTGTGACCCAAGTGACCTGAAGTTACCTGAGTAAACTGGAGAGAGTAAGGAATATTAAGTCTTAACAAAATATAATTAGAAATCAATTTTCAATTTCACAATAGCGATGAAATACCAATCCCTTTGAATGATTTACTTTATTTGAAAATTAAAAAAAAATAATTTCCTTAAATTGAAAAGTATTCAGTAAGCTACCTACCTGATGCCAAATGGTGCTAACTTGTTTTTTATTCTTTAAGGATATATATTGCAGTACTCAGAAGATAACAGTGAGCAGTGGGGTAGTTTTCCTATCAGCCCTAGTGAACGTTCTTATCGATTAGAAAGTTTGAAGTGTGGCACCTGGTATAAGTTCACGCTTACTGCTCAAAATGGAGTAGGACCTGGGCGCATAAGTGAAATCATAGAAGCAAAAACTCTAGGAAAAGGTTTGTTTATTCTCTTTTTGCCTTTATTTGCTCTATTTTATGGATAGTAACACTAGCCCATTAGAATTAATGAAGAATAAGGTTGTGTCTTTCATATATGTGTGTGAGTGTGTGTGTGTGTGTGTGTGTGTGTGATATGAGTGAATGTATTTGGCTATATTCAACAGAGCTATCAGTGTAGCGAAAGAGAGAAAAAGTTTTAAAAGTTATTTCAGTTACTTTTTTAACCCCTTCACTAGCATGAAGAAATAAGAAATGTTGGAAAAACATGGACTTTGTGACCAATATTATGATTAAAAAACTATGAAGTTCATATTTGTTAGTGTCCCCACTTCCCTTTAAGTTCCCTGGTCTCCCTCTCCCTTCCCAGACAGCAAGTGTTTTATGTTTCAGGTACCTATTAGAAAGAAAATGATCATGTAAATTATGATCCTTCCAAGTATAACCACAGAAACAGTAGAGCTAGAAAGGTCCCTAAAAATTATCCAGTCATTTCACATCATTTTATATATGAGAAAGTATTTGAACTTTATAAGCTGATTAATTAATGGAGTTTTAGTCATTGTTAAATGGATAAGGAAGAGATTTTTTTGTGAAGAGGTCCTTCACACCAATACCAAATTAGGAACTATGTACTACATCACACATTAAGTTTAATCTCAATGAAAATTAAGACCGAAAATATTGATCAGGTCAATTTATTGGGGCAAGTCAGCTGAAACCCAGAAGCAATTATTTTGTTCCTTTTAGAATTATTTTAAATGACATTAAATTTAATTTTGAAAACTGGTCTCTGGTTTGATATCATTGTATATATAGTTTTGCTGCCAATAAAATCTCCATGTGCTTCTCTCCCATAGAATGAATATGATACGTACCACACTCTTATCATTCAAATTCTGTAGCAATTAAATTAAACTACTTTTTCAAAGAGACAATTTAAAGGAAAATGCAAGAATATTTCTTCCTCTTTTATTTTTGCTTTTATTTTCTTTATCTGAAATACTAATATTAAAATATATACTGTTTTCTAGAGCCACAATTTTCAAAGGAGCAAGAACTGTTTGCCAGCATTAACACCACTCGAGTGAAGTTGAATCTCATTGGTTGGAATGATGGTGGTTGTCCAATCACTTCTTTTATTCTGGAGTATAGGCCATTTGGGACAACAGTCTGGACAACAGCTCAGCGAACATCACTTTCCAAGTCATACATTTTGTATGATTTACAAGAGGCTACGTGGTATGAGCTGCAAATGAGGGTGTGCAACAGTGCTGGTTGTGCAGAGAAACAGGCCAAATTTGCTACACTTAACTATGATGGCAGTAAGCATTTTCATTTTATACCTGTTCCTTTATATTTCAATTTAAGAGTCTGGAACATAAATTGATTATCATTCTCTACTATCATTCTCCACAGCTAGAACAAGTGCCATAATTACTATTGGGTTTTAAAGTCACTCTTTTAAGTTCTTTGCTGATTGCTTTTTGAGCTTACATTGGCCCTCTGCATACTTAAGGGGAAAAGTCTGCTATCTCTGTATAAAGCTAAGAACTGAAAAATCTTATTTAGGTGATAATTTCATTAATGCTGAAAGATTCTTATTAAGGGGTTTCATGTAAACAATTACTAATGATGATAGTCTATTTTTCCCCTAATTCTTTCTCTGTGGCATTGAACAATAGCTTTCTTTAAAAAAATAATGCTTTCCATTCAATTAGCATGTATATTAAAAAGATATTCATTATAGTGGATATATACATATTGTATCCTAGGCAGAAGTAGAATTCTGTTTTCACCAATAAATATTTGATCTTTTGCTGAGGATTAAGATCAATTGATATTTTAAAAATCACATTGATTTGCAATATCAACTGGTTTGCAAAATTAGAGCACAGGGGAAGATCATAATCCTCATAAACAGGAAGAACTCATGGATAAGAAATTTAATTTACAAAAAGCATAGCAAAAGACCCAATTAAACCAAACCATCCCAAGGATATAGAGGGAAGATGATTTATGTTTACATTTCAATTAGAAATTATATAGGGAAAATGAATTTTGCTGAAACATCATCAATAATAAAGGGTACCCCCCAAATTCTGAGTACAGTTGTTAGCTACTCAAACTTTGTATAGTAGAAGATAGCAAGAAATATTTGTTATTTGACAAATTTTATACTTAATAGGGGCAAGAATCATTTAATTTAATCATTTAAAATTCATAAAAATCATATGTCTAGGACTGGAAGAAACCTCAGAGATCATCTAGTATAACCTTTTCATTTTAGAGATGAGGAAACAGACTTACAGAGGTCACATGACTTTTCCAGACCCTCAGAGAGAAAACATCAGTGACAAATTTGAAATAAGGTCCTGACTTCAGAGATTATGCCTAATCGAGCCCTGCTACTTCCATTGATTTATTTCTTCTGCCAGATCCTTAGCTAAGAGTTTTCACTTCTTACGATTTTGCCTTGTTGGGTATATACTTTTTTCTTTCTATCTCTGCAAGTACCTATTAACAGAGTTCTTACACATTTTGATGGGATGCCATTTCAATAAAAAACACTTTCAAAACAGGAGGGGAAAGCCAAAACCTCTTTCCCTCAATCTCCTTACTAATATTCAACTAAACATTAAGGACATATTTCTTCTGGGGAAAATTAAAATACAGAGTATAACAAAGCATTTTTCATGATGTTACAATAATACAGTACTCCATAAAAACAAGTTTTCTTTTATCACAGTACCTATAGGCAGTAAAATTATTTTCTACCATGAGTTGTAATAAATTACTTGTTTTTCTTTATGACTCTGATGATTTCTTTATGATTCTTCATGATCTAATCAATCCATATTTTACAATTCAGGTTAACAACAACTAGAAATATGAAGGTAGCTTTACAAAACTATATGATTACTTTTGGAAAGTTAATTGATAACCCATATATATAAGGCATTAAGGAAAGTCAAAATTTTTTCCACTTTAGCTCAAATAGAGGTTGATTCCTCAAATCATGAAAATTGGTTTTAAGGGCTCTTTTTCCCCTGCAAACAGATATTTATGTTAAAGTCCCCCTCCAAACTATTCTACTTGCTTTATTGTTAATTTTGTGACTGCTATTTTTGGAACAGTCTACCGATTGTACAATTAGGAATAGTCTAAAAAAACATTGAATTCCAAATCAATTCTTTGTCATCCACATATGTACCCTAAACTTCAAGTAGAACATTGCCTATACCCACTTGCTAAGTGAAATCCATTTGACACAAATGCTGCTGATCTGTTACAGAGATATGAATTTAGTGTACTAAAGGATGAGCTAAAAAGTAAATAGTACTATATTTAGGAGAGAGGAGTATGTTGAGTAAGTGAATTCATCATGTGCCTAGTAAGTAATTTTATAAGATATCCCAGGTACCACTGTTTTATTTTTTTCTAATAATTTATTATTTCTAAAAATGAAATCATTTTCTCTTCATAGTAATCTAACTTCATGAACTTATTTTCAGGCACAATTCCTCCACTTATTAAGTCAGTTGTCCAAAATGAGGAGGGACTGGCAACTAATGAAGGATTAAAGATGCTAGTGACCATTTCTTGCATTTTGGTTGGAGTCTTGCTGTTATTTGTGCTACTGTTGATTGTACGGAGGAGGAGGAGAGAGCAGAGATTGAAGAGGTTGAGAGGTAAGAGAATTCAGAAGTCAACTATTCACTCTCGTATATTATCTAGTATATTTTCACTGTACCTTGATACCAAAATGTAATATGAAATTACAATGATATCAAAAAATTATTTAAAACTGAATCTGTTATATCTATTCAATCTCACTGTAACCACCTCAATAAAATGAAGAAACATTTGTTAAGTACCTACTATGTGCCAGGAACTCTGTGCCAAATACAAAAATACTAGGTGGCAGGTATACAAATACAATACCTGAAACAATTCCTATTCCCAATGAGATTACCTTCTAATGAGTGGGACAACAAGAACATATACAAGTGTGTAGAGAATAAAGAAAATAATGACACATGGAGGCAAACTTGGTAGATCAGGAAAGACTTCCTGTAGAAGATGGTTGTATCTTGAAAGAAGCGAAGTACTCTACAAGAAGGAGAGCCACTGAAAAGGCACAAAGACAGGAAATGAAGTGTCAAGTATGAAGAATAGAAAGGACAATTTGACTGGATCATGGAGTGAGGGAGGGAGAGTCCAAAGATACTGGAAAGATTGCTGAGGCCAAATTGTAGAAGACTTTAAAAGCTAAAAAGAGGAGTTTATGTTTGATTGTAAAGGCAATAAAGAACCACTGCTAAAGTTTACTGAGTAGATGAGTGACTTAGTCTGATCTATATTTAAGGAAAATTAAGTTGGGCATAGAGTATACTAAAGTGGAGAAAATAATGTAGAGAGAGCAATTAGGAGGATGTAATAATAATCTGGGTGAGAGGTGATGAGAAATTGAACTAATATGGTAGCTGTATGAGTAGTAAAAATGGGTCAGATTCAAAAGATGTTGTTGATGTAGAAAGGGCAAGATTTGGCAACTGATTAGGTAGGTGAGATGAAAGAAAGGAGTTGAGGATAATACAAATTAGAAATCTAGGAGATTAGAAGAATGTTGCTACCTAAAACAAAAATAGAAATGTAAGGTGAATAGGATTGAGGGAAAGACAATCAGTTTTGTTTTGAACACGTGTCAGATTTTCTCTGAAAATAATTTCTTATACATTGCTACAGATGGGATTGGAAGGTAGTCCCTTATTTGCAATGATATTTTATATCAGTGAGTTAGAAAACATATTTTCCTAAATTTTAGTTGAAGCCCCACATAATGTTTTACCTGAAAAAAAATGAGAAGGAATGATGCAGATGCCAGGTCCAGCAATACACTCCTTTTCCATCAAGTATTAAGAAATGTTCATTTTTTTACATAAATTCAATATAAAGTAAAACACATAAATAGAAATAAAGCAAAACAAAAACCCAATCTTCTTTCTGCATTCAATATGATTATCTTTACATTAATCAATTACCTTGGTGACACATTTGAATGGTAAATCTTTAATGAAGTCCATCAACCCAAAGAAATCTTTTACTTGAAGTCCTAGAGGGATATTTTTATATAACACTTTTACCTAGAACATAATCCCATGGAATAGATCTCAAGGCCCAGTCTATGTAGCCTGCATTCTTTTCAAGTAGTTATATCCAGTAAGTTTTGAAATATCTACCCAGGAGAGAAACAGTTTGGCAAAATTACGCAACATTTATACTGCATCTGAAAAGACATGCAGATCTCTCCATTATACAACCAATAATCAGATAGTATATTCCCTGCAAAGAATGAGGTTGACTTTTTTTTTTAACTTCACTCAGGCCATGCCTTTTCGTACAAGAGGCTTTGTTTTAATCTTTGGCAATGTATATATTTTTTCCTTATTCAGCTTATTTCACTCTGCATCAGTTCATAAAACTCTTCTTATGTTATATGTTCCGTATAGCATAGTGATATCCCACAATTATTTAGCCATTTCCTATCGATGGTCAACTACTTTGTTTCTAATTCTTTGGTAATATGAAAAGTATCACCATGAACACTGGGCATTTGAGAACTTTTTCATTCAGACTGCCTAGGACAAATTGTATGAGTAATTTAGTCAATTTTTAACATGATTCCAAGTTTCTTTCCAGAATGGTTGGACTAATTCATATATCTACTAACAGAAGTATACTGACAGAGTGTCTACTAAAAGATTATGCCTTCTGTCCCAAAGCAATTGCAAATATTGCTTATCTTTATGTCACCTTTACCAAATTGCTTTATGAAAGAGAGCAGAATAATTAATAAGAAAACAAAATCCAATAATTTATTTTTTTAAAATACTTATGTAAAAAGAATGATACAAAGAGCATGAAAATGACATGTTTCCAAAAAAAAGTTTATTATGCATCATGAAATTCCAGAAAGATGGATTTGTAACAATAATTCGTGCTAGTAAATCATTTAAGAATCCATTTAAAGATGTATTTAAAACTAAAATTAGCTTTATTTTCACTGGAGAAACAAAGAGTAACTCAAGGATGCCCACTGTCTACTTTTATTTGATGTAGCTCTAGAAAGCCTAGCAAGAGCAATGAAACTAGAGGAATATAGAAATAAACATTAGCAAAGAAAGACAAATATCATTCCTGTTTTCTGACACTATGGGAAAAAAGAAGAAACTTAGAAAACCCCCCAAAATTAGCAAAGAAACTGATTAGACCGTTAATAGATTAAATATCCGGATACAAATAAATCCAGGAAAAAGCCTATAGAATAAAAACAAAGGAGGAAAGAGTAGAAAGAGAAATATTATTTAAAGTAACAACAAAATATGCTATCTGGCAGTCAACTTACTAGTATGTACCATATTCAAAATATATAAATACAATTATAAAATAATTTTAAATTTTTTAATGACAATCCAATGGATATTCATTGCTCATGGGCTGTAAATATGCTACCTCAATTCATTTACAGGTTTGATATTATATAATCATAATTACCAGGGGAATGATTCAAGAAAAGTAATATAAATATTTGTTAGATCTAAAGAAAATAATAACAAAATTCATTTAGAAAACAAAAAGTGTGAAATGTAAAAGGAAACAATGAAAATGTAGGATTAAAGAGGTTCTAGAAATCTTCTTCTAGAAATATAATTATATCAAAAAGCAGTTTTGAGCAAAATTTTTATGCTGGCTAAAGAAATAGAAAAGTAGATTAGTGGACTGGACTAAATGAGCAATTATCAGAACAACAGGCTTCAATAACCTAATAACTCACGTGAAAACAAAATAGAAAAAGGACAGGTTGTGCAGGGATTTAAATGACAAATAAATGAATTTATATCTGATCCTAAAGGTAATGAAGCTACTTCAATTAGAGATTGTTGAGTAGGAAATGATGTGTTCAAATCTCAGATTTAGGAAAATTTCTTTGGGACCTGACTGGGACATGGTGGATTAGTGGTCAAAGATACCAATAATATAATATTTATGTCTTATGAATATAAAAACAATCCAGTCATCCATGGGCCTAAACAAAGGTCATATCTTTGAAAATAAAAGGAAGACATATTCAGGATATGTTGTAAAGATAAAAGAAATTGAACAACAGATTGGATATGTGGTGTATATATGAGTGAGAACTTGAGATCAACACCAAAGCAGTGTAAGTTTAAGTGACTGAGAGGATGGTATGGAAGGAAAATATTATAATTTTTGCAGTAGAGAGAATAATGACATTTAGTTTATATAGTATTTACTGAATTTGAGATGCCTACAGAATACATAGTATAAGATGTCAAGAAGACAGATGGTGATATAGGACTTGATCTAAGGAGAGAGACTAGGGCTGGATAGGCAGCTGAATAGATTTGCCACCTAAAAAGTCTTTGATAACTTTGGAGAGAGCAATTTCAGTTGAAGGTTAGAAGCCAACTTGCAGAAGATTCAGAAGGGAGTAAGAGGAGAGTGAATGAAAAGTATCTAGAATAAATGACTTTCTCAAAGTGTTTATTTAATAAGTGGAGAAGAATTGCAGACTGTAGGATCACAATTCCAAATATACTGAAAGAGTATGTAGAAATGTTACTAAAGAGAACAAAATGGGGAAAAGTTAGACTGAGGCAAAGATATATAGATAAGACACAAGTGGAAACTGAATAATCAATGGAAAAGTTATCTAAGCCTTTTTAATACCAAAACAAGATGACTGAGAAAACTAGTGCTGTCTCCCAGAACTATATCTTTATGAGTCTTCTATACTCTGAACAGTACAAATCATTTCACAGTTAACTGAAAGATATACAAAATGTAAAATCTCTTGATGCTTATTGTTTGTTGATTATGAAAAAACATTTAATTTATTAGACCAAAATGCTGCCTTACATGTTCTTTTTGGATATGGTATCTCTCCTCCATTGATCAAAATCATTTAAGACTTATATAACAGTGCCTATTTATGGATATGCTGATTATAAACATCAGGAACAGTTCCAAAGAGAGATGAGTTCTTGACAATGCTGTTCATCAATGTGATGAAGGAGGTCTAGAAAAGAGTTCAGGTTGAAGTAATACCTCTAGTAGAAGGCAAGGTCTTCTGGGTGCTCCTGTGGGTGGAAGGCATTGTGCTTTTTGCAAAATGCCCCAGGACATTACAGAGTGTCCTAGAAAAGATCTATAATCATCCAAAGGAATTTGACCTGACCTTCCACGCAGAAAAGACCAAGTGGAGGAAGAATATCTGTTCTACAGATTATAGCATGCATTTGGAGAGATGATCTATAGAGCTATAGAGTAAATTATGACTGGGTCAGAGGGTACAAATAAACAATAAGGTGGGGCCACAGTTGAACAGGAGGAAGAAAATTAGTTTGATTGCCTTCAGAGAATTATAATGCTTCATTTATGATCGCAAGTTTCCCATGGAAGTAAAAAACATGTTTTAATACCAACATCCCACCAGTATTGCTATATGGCTTTGAGATATGGATTATAACAGTGTCCAAAAAAAATGAGAAGTAAATCTCACACTGAGAATAATGGAGGCATGCTCAGTATGAGCAAATAGCAATAATTGAGAAACTCTAAAGAAGAATAGGAATAGAAAAAGTCCTAAAGGAATTCTTACATTTTTTGGTTCATTCTGAGACTGCCTTTCTTCAGTCCCTATACTGACCCAGAACTTGGTATAAAGGTAGTGACAATCCCTAGGACCTTACCTCACTCTGAGGAACCTAAGGAATTAGTGTTCTCTTCCATTTTTCTCTAACTCATTCCACTGGCTACCTATTGAGTCTTTCTAAAAATTGTTAGCCATTACATCTCTGGTATCATTCAAAAATCTTTTCCCATGGTCCCAATACTCCTCCATAGCAGCTGTCTTTGATTTTCCACACCTGGGGGCTGTGGAAGACAAGAGATATATAAACAAATAGGTACAAAACAGATACAAAATTAATTTGAGGGAGAGTGTTCTTAGAAGTTAGGACTTTGTGTAGAAAATGTGATAAGCCAGGTTTTAAAGGAAAGAAGGGATTATAGGGAAGAAAGTGAGATATTCTGATGTATATTTTCCAATATGTACTTTTTAGGTTTCTTTTCCCTTCTAAGTATAATCAATACTGTGGTACCTTATGTACTCAAACAAGAACTAGCAATCATAGTTTACTTTGATTTTATTTTATGGAGGGAGAAATAATATGCTTTAATATATGTCTGAACATTATAATCTCATGTTAGCTTACTAATACTCTTATGGTCTAATAATACATAACTATCAGAAAGCTGAATAATGGAACTGAATTACTCCTTGGTCTATAAAACACACTGTTTTGAGATATCTTAAAATGTTTATAAAACTGTCTTTCTTTTATGTATGTAAAAGAATTGAATTGCTTTTTATTCCTAGACTTACCAGGTTCATAGTTGCAAAAATTGGTCACAAATAATTGGAATCGAAGTAAATGCCCATCAGTTTGGAATGACTAAACAAACTATGGGACAAGAATGAAATGGAAGGCAGTTGTACTGTAAAAGATGGCAAATGTGATGAATACAGAGCAGCATGGAAAAAGCTACATGTATTAATTCAGAGCAGAATGAAGAAAACAATATTCACAATTCAAAATTCACAATACAACTCCCCAACTCCACCCCCCCCAAAAAAATCAAAAGTGAATGTTGCAAAATTATAAAGCATGGCTTTAAAGAAAAACATCCCTACTCCATTCTTTAGCAATAGCGAGAGGTCCATAAATTTATATTGAACATATTTTCAGACTTTTTGATGTATTTTTTTCATTTGTACTGATTTTTCCTGATTCTTTTTGTTAAAAGATACTATTTCCTTTATGGAATAACCCCCTGGAAAGCTGAGGGATAGAGGAGTGATACAGGAGGAAATCATGGGGGTGTAAAAATATTAATAATAATTTATTTTTTAAAAGAAAAATAATGGGTTTGCCTGTTGGCAAACTTTTCTAAGTTATGATCTGTGCAAAATAAAATTGAATTTTCTAGATGGACCAAAAAATTAATTTATGATTAAAACCTTATTACATTTTGAGAAGTTTTCCTACTCCTTAAAAATTTTTAATGAGATATGATAGTCATGTGTAGAGAGATTTAAAATGGTTATAGAACTGCTTTGTTATTAATATTGGTCTGAACAAGGAACAATTCCATTTTTAATTGCCTAATGTGGGTTGGAGAAATTGTAGAAATTAGTCAACCCAAAATACATATTGTAAATAGAAAAAAAAATGTTAATAAGTTGCTTGTCTTTTGCTGACATTAACTATTATTTGGGTTTTCTTTGTTCCCCAGATGCAAAGAGTTTAGCTGAAATGCTTATGAGGTAAGAACAAAATTCATCATCCACAGGCTTAATTTTAATGATGTTTTCCAAGTTGCTGTGATAATTTAAGTTATAAGTAATTACATTTAAATATATATATATACATATGTATGTATAGTGGTTTCGATTTTTTTCGTTTATCATATAATTTCCCATACAAGTATATTTACTTGAGTTTTCCTATTGAGGATCCATTGTGAGTTTAAAAAACTAAAAAAATGCTAAAGGAAAATAATTTTTATTTACCTTTTCTCTGAAGTGTGTTTTGTTTGTTTGCCCCATTTGGAAGGGTTCAAAATATGGAGATACTAATTCATAAACCCTCTTCCTGTTTGGATTAGATCAACTTCTTAATTTAATGTGTCGAATAAAAACTCTTAGAATCCTTATCCCAACTCCCTGTCTCATAAGCAAGTCTCCAGTACTGCAATTAAGACTACATCTTCCTTCAGAATTCTAAGAGTATTCCTGAGAGGTTGTAGTGATTCTCTAATGCCATCACCTCAACCTCCCACTTGTGTACTTCTCATGGTTATTAGTGTAGAAGCAATTAACTAAACCATCCTTCAGTACCTTTTTTAGGGCTTATAAAATAATTTTATATTTTATTTTTTCATAACTTAATGTAAAAACAATTTTTCTTTCTTTTTTTTTCAAATTTTGAGTTCCAAATTTTTCCCTTTATTGAGAAGTCAAGCGATTTACAAAACATCTTTCCATGTAAGTCATGCTGTGAAAGAAAAAACACAAGAAAAAACATGCAAAAAAAATAATGAAAGTAAAAGAAAAGTGTTCTTGAACTGCATTCAGGTCCCCCCAGTTCTTTGTCTGGAGATGGACAGCAGCTTTTATCATAAGTCCTTCAGAACTGTCTTGGATCATTGTATTGCTGAAAATAACTAAGTTATTCACAGGAGATCATCATACAATATTGGTGTTAACTGTGTACAGTGTTCTCCTGGTTCTGCTCATTTCATTTTGCATGAGTTCATGTAGGTCTTTCCAGGTTTTTCTCAGAGCATCTTGCCATTCATTTCTTATAGAACAATAGCATTCCCTTACAATCACATAGAATAACTCATTCATCCATTCCTTAGGTGATAGATTTCCCCTCAATTTACAATTCTTTGCCACCACTAAAATATCTGCTATAAATATTGTTACACATGTGTCCTTTTCCTTTTTTATATATCTTTGAGATACAGACCTAGTAATGGTATTTCTTGGTCAAAGGGTATTCATGGTTTTGTAGACTTTTGGGTATAGTTCCAAATTCCTCTCCAGAATAGTTGAATCACTATACAACCTCACCAACAGTGCACTGATGTTTTAATTTTCTACATTCCTTCCAACATTCATCATTTACTTTTTCTGTCATAATAACTAATCTGATAGGTGTGTGGTGGTAGCTCAGAGTTGTTTTAATTTGCATTTCTCAAAACAGTAGTGATTAAGAGCATTTTTATGGGACTATAGATAGTAAGTCAGTTTTCTATATATTTGAGAAATGAGGTCTTTATCAGAGAAACTTGCTGTAATTTTTTTTCACAGTAATGATTACCAACTATATATTTCCCTCCACCCTATTTTTCTCCTGTTCTTTCTCTCCTTTCACCCTGTCTATTCTCAAAAATATTTTTTCTTCTGACTTTTGCCTCCCTCAAACTACTCTCCCTTCTATCAACTCCCCACCTCATCCCCTTCCCCACTATTTTCCCATATGGTAAGATAGATTTCTATACCCAACTGAGAAATTCCCTCTCTAAGGCAATCCTGATTAAAGTAAGGTCCACACAGTTCCCCCAAATTATGTCTCTATCTTCTCCTCCACTGTAAAATCTCTTTGGGGTCTCTTTTGTTAGATAATTTACCCTATTCTACCTCTTCCTTCCCCCTTCTCCCAGTACATTCCTTTCTCACCCCTTATTTTTATTTTTTTTAGGTATTATCCCTTCATATTCAACTCAAACACATACTTTCTGTCTATATATGCTTCTTCTAACTGTCCTAATAATGAGAAAGTTTTTAGGAATTACAAGTATCCTTTTCCTGTAGGAATATAAAAAATTTAATTTTAACGAATCCCTTGTGATTTCTATTTTTTGTTTACTTTTTTATACATCTTGAGTCTTGTATTTGAAAGTCAATTTTTAGGGGCAGCTAGGTGGTGCCCCTAGATAAAGCATCAGCCCTGGAGTCAGGAGGACCTGAGTTCAAATCCAGTCTCAGACACTTAACACTTCCTAGCTGTGTGACCTTAGGCAAATCACTTAACCTAATTGTCCTGCTTTCCCCCTCCAAAAAGCAAAAAAAGTCAATTTTTTATTCAGTTCAGATCTTTTCATTGGCAATTCTGAAAAGTTCTCCATTTCATTGAATATCCATTTTCCCCCAGAGAATTATGCTCAGTTTTGCTGAGGATGTGATTCTTGGTTGTAATCCTAGCTCTTTTGCTCTTTGGAATATCATATTCCAAGCCCTCTGATCCTTCAATATAGCAAATGCTAAATCTTGTGCGATTCTGACTGTGGCTCTACAACATTTGAATTATTTCTTTCTGGTTGTTTGCAATATTGTCTCCTTGACCTGAAATCTCTGGAATTTGCCTATAATATTCCTGGGAGTTTTTGTTTTGGGAGGAAATAAGGGCATTTTACCATGACAATTTTTTAAAAGATTATGTCTGTGGGGCATCCAGGTGGCTCAGTGAGTAAGAGCACCAGCTCCAGTGTCGGGATCACCTGGGGATCAAATCCAGGCTCAGACACTTAGCACCACACCCAGAAATAACTGGCCGTGTAACCCTGAGCAAGTTACTTAACCCTGATTGCTTCAAAAAAAAAAAAAAAAGGTTATGTCTAGGCTCTTTTTTTTTTATCACGGCTTTCAGGCAGTCCACAAGGGCAGTTGTTTTTCCAATGAGATATTCCACATTTTTCTCCTATTTTTTTCATTCTTTTGATTTTGTTTTTTGTGTCTTGATGACTCATAAAGTCATTAGCTTTTGCTTTACCAATTTCATTTTTTAAGGAATTATTTCCTTCACTGAGCTTTTGTACCTCTTTTTCTATTTGGTCAATTCTGCTTTTCAAAGTATTCTTTTCTTCATTGGATGTTTGTCCCTCCTTTACCATTTGGCTTATATATATATTTTTTTTAAGATATTGTTTTCTTCAATATTTTTTGTGCCTCCTTTACCAAGCTGTTGACTTTTTCATTATTTTCTTGCATTACTCTCATTTCTCTTCCCAATTTTTCCTCTCTCTTGCTTGATTTTTAAAATCCTTTTTGAGCTCTTCCATGGCCTTGGACCAATTCATATTTTTTAATTTTTAAAAATTTTCATTTAATATTTTTAATCAGGCCAAATGCTGAATATATCAGGGCTATTTTTAATATATATTTTCTGATTTTATTTTAGACTTAAACACCAGAACACAAATATAGAATAAAGGGGGGAAATCATAAATTTAAATATTGAACTTAAGCACAAAATAAGAAAATAAAAAAGGATGTCATGTGCACAGCAGAATATAAGATAGCATTCAAAATATATAATAATAAATTTTCACTTCAAGAAAGCCTGTATATTAAATACTACACATTGTGTTGAGAGCTGTCCTTCTTTTCTTTGCTTCCTTGTAAGTTTTCTTTTGTTCTTTACTATGCACTTTTTACTTGTTTTTTTTTTGCCCTTCCTCCCCCCCCACTGCAGAAGGCTACAATTAAGTATAAATATATTACTATATAAATATAGATATATGCATACACATATATACACATATAGAGAGACATATACTTTCCCTAACAAATTCTACTCCTGAACTTTGTTTATATGTTTGTACATATCTCTTGTTTCCTATCCCTACTGACTCCTCTACTTTACTTCTACCCACTACCTTGCCCTCTTATTTCTTAGCCTACCTCCCTCCAAAGGGCCCTCCCCATCATCCCATTCCCATAAATCTAAACAGCCTTCTGTAGCTTTCTATAACCTATTCCCTCACCCTCCCCTCTAGAGATCCTTCACTTATCCTCCCATTCCCATAGATCTAAACAGCCTTCTATAACCTTTAACCTATTCCCTCACCCTATCCTCTAGAGATCCCCACGTTATCCTCTCCCCTTTCCTATCTGCTTACCATTTTATTTCTTCTAAATTTAAAAGACTTTTATACTCTTATATATGTGTATGTATGTATGTATGTATTTTTCTGTCTTAAACCCATTCCCAATGAAAGTAGGTTACCAGAACTACCAGTCCTCCTCCCCCATTTAATTCCTCTGTTTTGATTCTTCCTCTTGCACCTTCTTTGTATAAAATAATCCCTCTTTTAAGAGTTCCTAAATGGTTTTGCTTTTTAAAGTCATGTCATACTAAGGTCTACCCCAATCTTTCTTACAAACTACCCAATTACTAATGATAATCTTAGATATATATACATTTTACATACATAAAAACTAAATGATCTGTCCTTAATGAATCCCTTGTAATCAGTGTTTAGTATGTACCTTATGTTTCTCTTGGCTATTACATGTCAAATCTTCTATTAATTTCAAGGTTTGTTTTTTTTAATGAAGTCTTGAAAGATTGACAGTTGATCAAATGCCCATTTTTTTCATTCAGGATTATGCTTACCTTTGTTGGATATGATATTTTCAGTCAGAGCTCCAGTTATTATGCCTTCAATATATAGTGCTACAAGACCTGTAGTCCTTTAGTGTCTCCATTGCTAGGTTGTGTGTGATTCAAATTGTGGAACAATCATATTTAAATTGATTTTTTCTGGTTACTTTTAATATTTTATCCTTGAACTGGGAGTTTCAGAATCTGACTATAATATTCCTATGTGTTTTCCTTATAGGATCTCTTTTAAGTGGTGTTTGATGGACTTTTTTTTTATTTCTACTCCCCCCCAACCTTGTTCTAATGCTCCAGGACAATTTTCTTTAATTATTTCTTGTATTATTGTATCAAGATTCTGTTTCTGATAATAGTTTTAAGGTAATCCTATTATCCTTATGTTTTCTCTTCTTGATCTGTTCTCCAGATCAGTTGGTTTTCTTATAAAAATGTTTTATTCACTCTTCTATTTTTTCATTCTTCATATTTTTGTTTAATTATTTCTTGATCTCCTGTAACTTCACTGGCTGTACTTTTCCCAATTCTAATTTTCAAGGTGTTATTTTCTTCCTTAATATTCTGGATCTCCTTTTCTAATTGGTTCACTTCATTTTCATAATCTTGTTTTTCTTGAATTATTATTTTTTTTAGTTTTTCCTCCATCTCTCATTTGATTTTTAAAGTTTTTTAAGCTCTATGAATTCTTTTGGGGCAGGTGACCATTTGATGTTACTCTTTAGGGTAGAGGAGGGTTTCTTTGCTTTAATATCCTCCTCTGAAGATGAACCTCAGTCTTCTCTATTCCCATAATAACTTTCTATGGTTGGATTATTTCTCCTTTGCCTGTGTATTTTTTTGTATTAATAGCTTAAATTTTATAATCACCCCTAGTCTGGGATATGGGGGATGGTGTCTCTTGCCCCAGATCACAGTTCTCCCCTCTAACCTGGAACAAAAGCCAAACTTCCAGTCTCTGGAATGCCTGTAGTCGTGGCATTCTGCCCCACTGCTTCTGCACTCATCAGGCATGTGCTGGTTCCTTCTAGCCCTTGACACTCTTCACAGCACAGCTGGGTCTGGTGTTCCTTGTCAACAGAGGTTCCCTCAATTTTCCCTGGCTCAGATTCCCAACTCCCTTTGCTATCCTGGAGGTAAAAGTTCTGGTGGTTGAGGCTATATTGGCCTCCCAATTCAGCTATCCCCAGGGCTTGTTGTTTGTTGTTTAAGCAGCTTGCTGCTTATTGTTAAGGAGAAACCTATCCTGGAGATTTTTACTCTTCAAATGGACCAAACTTCTTTTTGGGATTTTCTTCTGATCTTCTCCAATTATCCCAGGAAGACCCCTCTTGTGTCTATATTTTTATTTAGTTTTATCTGCACTTTGTTTGTTTTAAGGTGCTATTTTATCTCTTTTGTTGGAGAAAATCTTGAGAGCTTGGAATTTTCTGACTTACTCTGCCATCCTCCCAGAATGCTCTCTCCAATTCATATTTTTCTTTGAGGATTTGGATATAGGAGAGCTGATTTTGTTGTCTTCTTCTGAGTTTGTCTTTTTATCCTCCCTGTCACCATAGTAATTTTCTATAGTCATGATCTTTTGTTGCTGTTTGCTCATTTTCCAGACCATTTCTTGACTTTTGAATCTATGTTAAAGTGGGGCTCTGCTCCTGAAATGGAAAGGGCACCACTCCAAGCTTCAGGTTTTTTTGTGCAGCTGTTTTCAGAGTAAATATGGAGACCTGTATGTCTTTGGTTCTTCCAAGGTGGTGTGATCTAGGGAGAGGTATGTACATTGCGATAGACTATGGGTGACCACAAGCACTCTTTTCCACCTTGGAACTGTAAATAAAGTTCCAGCTCCCATCCCCCTTGCCCTGGGACTGAGACCAGGGATGGTGACACTTCAAAAAATGGGGAATGCAACAAAATCCTGCCCATGGTGCCAGCAAAGGGACCCCTGTAATCTCCTTCTGATCAGTTGTCTGACCCCGCCCCCATTACCAACTGTGGAATGAAAGGTCTGGAAATTACTTCTGCTGCCACTGATTTAATTGCCCTACAAGGCCTGTTCCTGGTTTGCTGGTGCCTGGTCTGTGCTTGCATTCCCTGCACTGGACTGTACTCTACTTTCACCCTGTTGCAACACACCTTTCCTGCTGACCTTCTAAGTTCTCTTGGACAGGAAAATTATTTCATTCCATCCTTTTGCAGATTCTGCAACTCCAGAATTTGTTTTAGGCATACTTTTAAAATATTTTGAGGTGCTTGGGGGAGAATCCCTGCCTTTTCTCCATCATCTTGGTCCCATCTTCTTTGAGATGTGTGCTTGATAATGGGATATAGTTAGAACAATTGGAACAAAACAGAATCTGGGAAAAATAACCTCAAGCTTAGAGAGTACATGTAGCTAAAGGGTACCAACTCACAGTTTCAGAAACTGACGTGGAGTCATTTTCTCCTCTTTTTTTTCTCCACATAATTTCTTTGCTGTCTTTCTTTGTATATAAATCTGTATCCTAGCCTGTAAGATCCTGTTGTTAGATTCTCTGAGGACATCAATTAAAAAAATTGGAAGTGCAATATTACTGACAAGTTTGTCTTTAACTCAGAAAGGAGTGATGAGATTATTCACACAATTGCATGTTATAATCTGGAGAATAGATATTTTTGATCCACTTTGTCTTTTCTATGTGGATGGTCAGATGAAAAAAAAAACTTTAAATGATCATAGCTCTCTTCCAGGAGATTTTATAATGCCTTGGGACTTGATGCAACAAGTACAATGTCATCCACATGCAAGAGCAACTGGAGGACCTCACCACCTATAAGAGATTATAATTCAACTTGAGCCTCCTCCATCCCTCTCATTAACACCATTGTCAAAAATTCATCTTTCTATTTGAAATCTTTTCTTATGCTTTTTATCATCATATCACCAAATAGAGTTATTTCTGTTATTATATCAATCTTGAATGATTTTGATGGATGGATGGGAGACTTTTTGTTTAAAAATGTCTATAATGCAGCTTTTTGGTTTACTGAATAAAATCTTTTTCATTATTCCCGAAACAATAAGCAGTAAAATTTTAATATTCTCTTTCACTAAACTAAAAAAATGAAGATAAGATCCACTGTAGATTATCACTTGTGAATTAAGATTCCTACTTGGACCCTCATGAAGGATGCTGGTAGTTACTCGTGCTCTTTCAGTTACCATTTTTTTTATTAATAATGTTTCAAAACCTTGTATATCAATCACTCAGTGCCTTCGCATTTGTTTCTCTTCCAGTTCAGGTCTCTTCTATGTACACTTGGTTCAATCTGGTTGCTTTTCCAATATTGTATTCATTAATGCCATTTAAAGCATTATGTCCATCCTTCCATATAAGGACATTCAGAATCATGATATGTGGGTAGTTATTCATGTTTTCTTGATGGACATTTTTTCCATAATAAGAGTTAAGATTATCTCCACACTTTTTGTGGAAAAAAATACCCAACTTTACTCATTGCTTTCTCTTCTCTTATCCCCTTAAAGGTTTTTCCTTCTCGTCACCAGCTAGTGATGAATGCCTCACAGATCAGAAAATTCTGCCTAGATTGTAGTTCATCTGTGCTTGTTGACTTAAACTTATCAAGGGGAGCTGGGTCCTCTCCTACTATTTCCTTTATACTTATACTCCTTTTCAGTGTCAGCTCTCTATTACCTTTATTGTTTTGGTCTATCTTATCCGAACTTAGCAGAGAAAATAGAAGCAAATAAAAAAGTTGAGCAAGTCTACCTTCTCCCCACCCCTTTTGTTATAATTCCATTTACTTCAGACCCTAGATCTTTTTTTAATACTTCTCTTTTATATCAACATAACCCTCTTCCCTCCTAATACAAAAATCCTTCAAAAAAACTTTTAATTATCATTGTGTTTCTTCACTACCCCTCAATTCATTCTGAAATTTAGTACTGAAATTTAGACACTATTTTGACAGTATTATGCCATGCTTTTGTAGTTATTATCTCTTACCTGTACTTACTTCCAATTTTTTGCACACACATATGCACATACACACAAAGATATAGGTATATGCAATTTGCTTGAGGAGATAAGGATGCATCTTTTCCCCCTTATTTGTAGACAGGGAAAGCATTTTTGTCACCCCAAATGATGTGTAAGTTCACTTTTCTAATGCATTTCACACAAGGCTTTCTTGATGTGCTGTAAGGGTGGAAAGATATTATTCACAAGTGAATGTGATATAAAAAAGTTATCAATAAATATTTAACATTTGGAAAGAAATCTAACTTTTTGATGAGTTCACCTCTTTAGAACATTAGAGTAACACTTCTTGAAGAGAGGGGCTATGGCACTTGGTTCTTTGTATCATGGAGCCGACAACTGCTTACTAAAATGCTTGGTTGTTTGGTTAATGTTAAATTAATTGATAGACAGTACAAGTAAGGGAATTAAAAAGATGGGGGGGGGGGAAGAGGAAGAGAATTCCAGGCCTAGGGGAAAGCCAGTATAAATGTACAGAGTTGGGAAGTGAAGTATCTCATTCAAGAAATAACAAGGAAACCAGTAGATCATAGAGTGCATGGAAGGGAGGAAGGTAAGAATAATATAAAGGTAGGAGGTGCTAAGCTATGAAGGGCTTTAAAAGACAGGGTTTTTTTTATTTTATCCTGGAAGTAGTAGGGAACTACTGGAGTGTATTGAATAGAAATATAATATAGTCAGACTTGCATTTTAGGAAAATCACTTTGCTGAGTATATTTTTTTATGAATCAAAAAAGAAATGAGCAAAAAATATTTCAAGTCACCACAGGTTCATATTATGTGCTGCGTGCTATCCAATGAAATAAAGTACAGCCAAAGTTGCTTTTTTAATCACTTTTCTTTCTGAATGGAAAATGGAATAGGAGAGACTTATGTCAGGTAAATTAACCACAAAAGGTACTTTTTTAACAAAAAGACAAGAACTCAATGGAAAATCCAATATATAAGATCCAGAAAAAAATATAAGGAAATCATTAAAGACGAATTAGGGGTTCATAAAAGTCAAGCTTTTAACTTCTTATATATAAAAATATTACCAGAATTCTTAACACTGTCATTATTACTAGGATATTTTGAAAAAAAAAATGGGGCTGTGTTGAATATGATTGCAAATATTATTCTAAAATGATTCTAAAATCTAGAATGATTCTAAAAAATTGGATAGCAAAAGTAAAAGGAGCAATTATACAAATGCGGCATGAAAGGAAGAAAACAGGATACAGGAGAAGCAACTGGGGGTGAAGGGCTAGTAGTGCTAGAACCTTACTCTCATAGGATCTGGGTTAAGAAGGGAACAGCATATGCATCTAAAATTGTATAAAAATATTCTAAACTTATAAAGAAATAAAAGGACAGGATAAGGAAGAGACTTTTAGAAGAGACTATAGATTAAGATTTAGAAGGATAGGGGAGAAGATAAGGGAGGGACTCTAAAAGGGGTGCATAGAATAGGAGTGTAAAAGGAGAAGATAAGACAATATGGATAAAGTAAAAAAAAAAGAGGCTGAGAAGGAGAGTAGCAAGTAACAATGGGATGGAAGGAAATTCACAAATGGTATTTATAACTTTGAATGTGAATTGCATGAACTTACCTATAAAACAGAAATGGATAGCAAAATGAACTAAAAATAAGAATCCAACAATATACTGTTTGTAAGAGACATGTTTAAGAATCAGAAACACACAGAGTTAAAATGGAGGGTTTGGAGTAGAATTTATTATACTTCAGGTGACGCAAAAAGGGCAAGGTAGCAATAATGATGTCAGACAAAGTTAAGGCTAAAACATATTTAATTAAAAGAAATAAACAGGGTAACTACATTTTGATAAAAGGTACCATAAACAATAAAGCAACATCAGTTTTGAACCTATATGTACCAAAATACTATAGCATCTAAATTTTTAAAAGAAAAGGTCAATGAACTACAGCTAGAGATAGTACTATAAGGGTGGGGAACTTTGATCTTCCCCTCTCAGAACTAGATAAATCTAACCAAAAACAAATAAGAAGTCAAAGAGATTAATAGAATTTTAGATTATCTAGGTTTGATAGATATCCAGAGAGGACTGAATGGAAATAGAAAGGAATACACCTTTTTCCCATGGTTCATGGTACCTTTACAAAGATTGAACATATTAGTAACTAGAAAAGCAGAAATATTAAAAGAGAATTTTCAGATCACAATGGAATAAAAATTATGTTTAATAAGGGACCGCAGAAATACGGATTAAAAACAAGAGATTAAATGATCCAATCTTAAAGAATGATGGGTTAAAGGACAGAATTCTTTAAAAGAATTACAATAATGGGACAACATATCAAAATCTATGGGAAACAACAAAAGTAGAGGAAAATTTGTATCTCTAAATGCTTACATCCACAAAACAGAGAAAGAGCAGACCAATGAATTGGATATGCAATTTAAAAAATACTAGAAAAAAAAACAAACTAAAAATCCCCAATTAAACACTAAATTGGAAATACTAAAAACTAAAGATAAGATTAATAAAATTTAATGTAAAAAACTGTTGAATTAATAAATAAAATGAATAGTTGGCTTTATGGAAAAACTTTTAAAATAGATAAACCATTTGATTAATTTGATCTTTTTTAAAAAAGTGAAGAAAAAACAAATCAATAGAATTAAAAATGAAAAGGTAAATATACCAATAACAAAGATGAAATTAAAGCAATGATAAGTAGTTATTCTGACCTATTATATACCAATAAATTTAACAATTTAAATGAAATGAATATTTACAAAAATATACATTTCCTGGATTATAAGCAGAAGAAACAGAATACCTAAATGGATCTATTTTAGAAAAAGAAATTGAACTTACCATAAATGGGTTTTCTTCTAAGAAAAAAACTATCAGGACTTGAAAAATTTACAAGTGAATTCTATCAAACATTTAAACATTAACTAATTCCAATATTAAATATATTATTTTAAATAATAGTCAAAGAAGGGGTTCTACCTAACTCCTTTTATGAAACAAATATGATACTGACACCTAAACCAGGAAGAGAAAAGGCAGAGAAAGAAAATTCCAAACCAATTTCATTAATGAATGTGGATGCAAAGATCCTATATAAAATACTAGTTAAAAGATTGCAGCAATATATTACAAAAATTATATATTATGACTAAGTGGAATTTATACCAGGAATGCAGAGATAGTTTTACATAAGAAAAACTAGTCATGTAATTGATTATATCAATAATAAAAGTTTTTAAAATCCTATGATTATATCAATATATGCAGAAAAGCTTTTGACAAAATACAATGCTCGTTTATATTAAAAACATTTAAAGGTATAGATACAAATAAATTTTTCCTTAAATTGATTTTTTTAACTGTTTACCTAAACCCATCAGCAAACATTATTTGAAATGGGGATGAGCTCGAAGCCTTCCCAATAAGATCAGGTGTGAAACAAGGATGGCCACTATCACCAATATTATTCACTGTTCTCTTGGAAATCCTAGCAATAGCAATAAGAGAAGAAAAAGAAATAGAACGAATCAGAATAGGCAATGAGGTAATAAAGTTATCTCTTTTTGCAGATGATATACTTAGGAAATCCCAAAGACTCAACTAAAAAGTTAGTTGAAACAATTAATAATTTTAGCACAGTAGCAAGATATAAAGTAAAACCACATAAATCACCAGCATTCCTATATATCACAAACAAAACTCTGCAAGAGCAGATAGTAAGAAATACCTCATTTAAAATAACTCTAGACAGTTTAAATACCTGGGACACCTTCCAAAACAAGCCCAGGAACTATATGAACAAAATTATTTTAAAAAATTTCTAGACATAAAATCAGATTTAAATAATTAGAGAAATATTAATTGTTCATGGGTAGGCAGGGCCAATATAATAAAAATTATAATTTTACCTAATTTAAATATTACCCAAATTACCAAAAATATTTTCCTAAATTAGAAAAAAATAATAACAAAATTAATTTAGAAGAATATCAAGGGAATTAAGGGGGGGGGGAATGAAAAAGAAGGAGGTTTAGTGTACCAGATTTGAAACTATAATTTAAGGAAGTAATTATCAAAACTATCTGGTACTGGTTAAGTGATAGAAAAGTAGATTAGTGGGACAATTTAGCAGCAAATGAACATAGTAACCATGTTTTTGACAAGTGTAAAGACTTAAGTTTGGGTTATAAAAATTCATTATTTGGTAAAAAAAAAAAATTGTGGGAAAGCAGAAAAGCAGTCTGGCAGAAATACAGGCTAGGCTAATATCTTACATGATTTACCAAGATAAGGTCAAAATGGATGCATGATCTAGATATAAAGAAAGATATTACAAGAAAATTAGAAGAACATGAAACATATTACCTGTTGAACTTATGGATAGATGAACAATTTATGAATAAAGAAGAGATAGAGAATAGTGTGAGGTATAAAATGGATAAGTTCTATTACATTAAATTTTTTAAATGTTTTGTGCAGATAGAAAAAGTGTAGCTAAGATCAGAAAGAAAGCAGAAAATTGGGGGAGAAAATTTAGACATTTTCTCAAATAATGGTCTTATATCTCAAGTACATAAAAAAGCTTTGTAAAATCTCTAAGAAAATGAGTCATTTCTCAATTGATAAATGGTTGAAGTCTATGAACAGGCAGTTTTCCAATTAAGAAATCAAAGAAATTTATAGTCATATGAAAAAATGCTCTAAATCATTATTGATGAGAGAAATGCACATTAAAATAACCTTGAGATATCATTTTACACCTATCAGATTGTCTAAAATTATTGAAGGGGAAAGTGACAAATGTTCAAGGGGATGTGGAAAAATTGAGACACTAAATTCACTGTTGGTGAAATTGTGAACTGATCCAACTATTTTGGAGAGCTATCTGGTATTATGCCTAAAGAGTTATTAAGCTGCTTTGACCCAGCAACAACAGTACTAGGTCTATTCTCAAAGATGATTAGGGGAAAAGGAAAAGAAGCTATATATTCTTTCTTATTTTTTAAGCAATCGGGGTTAAGTAACTTGCTCAAGGTTACACAGCCAGTTATTTCTGGGTGTGGTGCTAAGTATCAGAGCCCGGATTTTATCCCAGGTCATACCGACTCTGGGGCCAGTGCTCTTATTCACTGAGCCACCTGGCCGCCCCTGAATCTATATATTCTAAAATATTATTAGCAGTTCTATTTGTGGTAACAAAGAACTGGAAATCGTGGAGATGCCCATCAATTGAAGAATGACTGTGCTATGTGATTGTGATGAAATGCTATGGTGCTATAAGAAATGATAAGCACTAGGATCTTATAAAAACATGGATAGACTTGCATGAAATAATGAAGAGTGAAATGAGCTGAATCAAGGGATTGTTGTGTATATTAATAGTCGTTTTAAGAACAATTTTGAGCAATTAAGTCATTTTGACTATTATAAATACCCAAATTAAATACAAAGGACTTGTGAAGAAATCCACTATCAATATCCAGAGAAAGAATGATAAATGTTTGTATAGAATGTGTGTGTGTGTGTTATGGTAGCCATCTCTACTTTATTATATATTTAGAAGGAATAGTAAGTTGTGTTTAATAGATTTGCAGTTTCATGTGCATTCATTTGCAATCATATTATTTTTATTCTGCAAGATTATTAAAGTTCTTGTTTTATTTCATAAATTATGAATGAAATGAGCAAAAATTTTTAAAATGGTACCTAGGATATAAACAAAAATTCATGTGGAACAGCTAGTTTTATTCACATGGGGAAAAAGGAATGCTAAACAATAAAGAATAAAGGAATGATTGCAGTATTTTGAGAAGCCTCATCCCACCATCTACCTTCTCCTCTGCTCCTACTTAGGAGCCTATGAAAGCATCTAGAACAAATCTCACAACCTTATTAATGCGGTAGATTATAAATCAAATGCTATTCAATCTTAACTGTGCCCTCTGTCTCAAGGAAGTAATTTTAATCCTTCATGACCCATCTCATTCTCTGCAAAAATTATTACAAATCTTATTTCCTGCTCAATTTTCCCACACTACCAGCTCTCCCCTTTTCTTCAGCCTCTTACATTGCTGACAAAATTAGTTATTCTGCCTACAACATGCCCATGTCTCCCTATCAGCAAAACAAAACAAACAAAAACCCTCACTAGATCAGTTTAATCCTGCTAACTATCTTCCCATATCTCTCCTCCCTTTTGTGGCTAAATTCTCTGATAAAGTCATCTATCTGTAATATGTCTTTCCACTTCCTTTCTTCTCAATCTCTTACTAAATCTCTACAGTCTGGCTTCTGACCTCAGCATTCAATTGCATCTGCTCTAGTTACCAGTGATCTCTTAATTGCCAAATTTAATGGCCTTTTCTCAATCTTCATTCTGCTTGACCTCTCTATAACATTTGGCACTATTAATTACTCTCTTCTTTGTAGCACTCCTCTCTCTAGTTTCTCATGAAAAAAGTTTCATGTTTTTCTTGAAAAGCTCTCCTGTTTTTCTCCTACCTATCTGACTACTACTTAGTCTCATTTTCTACTAGATCCTGGGTCATTTCTATTCTTCCTTCCTATTATTTCACTTGGTAATTTCATCAACTTCCATGGATTTAATTTTCATCTCTATACTAATAATTCTTAAATCTCCTTGTCCAATCTGGCTTCTCTGCCGACTTCCAGTCTTGCAATTCCAACTCTTTTTTAGACATCTCATACCGGATGGGCTATAGATATCTGAAACTCAACATATTCAAACCTGGGTTCATTATTTATCCCCCATTATCTTTTCTCCCTACTTCCAATTTTCCTATCACTAATAAGGGAGTAGTTTTTGTTCTAGAAACAGATATCCTAGAAAATGAAGTCAAGTGGGCCTTAGAAAGCATTGTTAACAATAAAGCTAGTGGAGATGAGGGAATTCCAGCTGAACTATTTAAAATCCTAAAAGATAATGCTGTTGAGTGCTGCATGCGATATCTCAACAGATTTTGAAAACTCAATAGTAACCACTGGGTTGGAAAAGATAAGTTAAATCCCAATCCTAAAGAAGGGCAATACTAAGGAATGTTCAAACTACCAAATAATTGCACTCATTTCACATGCCAGGAAAGTTATGCTTAAGATTCTACAAGTTAGGCTTCAGCAATATGTTAATTGAAAATTACTAGAAGATCAGGCTTGCTTCCAAAGAATCAGAGGCCTTTGACTATGTAGATCATAACAAAATGTGGCAAGTCTTCAAAGAAATGGGAGTTTCAGATCATCTTTCTTATCTCCTGAAGAACCTGGATACAAGCCAAGAATCAATGATTAGAACTGAACATGGAACAATTTGTTGGCTTAAGATTGAGAAAGGAATACAATAAAGGTATATATTGTCACCTTATTTAACTTATATGCATAGTACATTATTCAAAATGCCAGCTAGATGAATCAAAAGCCAGAATAAAGGTTGCTGGCAGAAATATCATCAACAATCTCAGATATTCAGATGATACCACTCTGATGTCAGAGGGTGAAGAAGTAAGAGGCTTCTTGATGAAGATGAAAGAGGAAAGTATAAAAGCTGACTTGAAGATAACATCAAAAAGAATAATATTGGTCCCATCACTACCTGGCAAATAGAGGAAGAGGAAATGGAACCAAGTGTGAGATTTTATATACTTGGACTCAAAGACTGCTACAGATGGCAACTGCAGCCATGAAATAAAAAAAAAATCTTTCTCTTTGGAAGGAAAACTGTGGTGAATATGGACAGCATACTAAAAAAGCAAAGATATCATCTTTCCAGCAAAATCCATATAGTCAAAGCTATGTTTTTTTTAGTAGCAATGTATGGCTGAGAAAGTTGAGCAACATATAACTGATACTTTTGAATTATGATGCTAGAGTAGGCCTTTGAGAGTCCGTTGGACATCAAGGAGATTGAATCACTCAGTACTTAAAGAAAGTAATTCAGGTTATTCACTGAACGGTCAAATACTGAAGCTGGAGTCTCAAAAATTTGGCCACATAATGAGAAGACATGACCCATTGGAAAAGACCCTGATGTTGGGGAAAAAATTAAGGCAAAAAGAAAATGGGATGGCAGAAGAAGAAATCAATAGATAGAGTCATGAGCACAATTAACACGAACTTAGAAGGACTTCAAGAGAGAGTGGAGTACAGAAGGACATAGAAGGGCCTGGTGTGTTATGGTCCATGGGATCATGAAGAGTTGGAAATTACTAAATAGCTGAGCAACAACAACCATCCTCCCAGTTATCTAGGCTTCCAACCTAGATGTCATCCTGACTCTGTCCTACCTCCTATTATCCAATCCATTTCCAAGGATTCTCAAATTTACCCTTGTAATGTCTCTCCACCCTGACATGGGCCCTCATCATCTCACCTACGAACTATGTTAATGACCATATGGTTGTTTTCCCTGCCTCGATATTCTCCCCATTCCATTCCATCCTCTACTAAGTTGTCAAAGTGATCTTCCAAAAGGGCAGATCCAGCAATATCATCATTCTGCTCCCTTCCCACCCCTCTTCATTAAGCTCCAGTAGCTCTCTGTCTCCTCCAGGATCAAATATAAAATGAATTATTTGACTTTTAAAGTCCTTCATAACCTGCCTTTCTACTTCTCCAGTCTTCTGTGACACTATGTGCAAGCAGCTTTCCAGAAGAATGCTACTCTGAACAGCTTTTAAGGTTCTGATTACACAGTATAGTGAACATTCTATTTATTCCACAACAAAGCAAAGCAAAACATTCACAGAAAATCAAGGTGCAGCACTCGCAATATTACAACTTATCACAGAAAATCACAATATAGTATTCACAATAGCTTATCATTAAAATGGCCACATAGTTTCCACCACAGGGGCCACAAAGTTTTGAACAAAGAACAATCATCTCAAAGTACAATAGTCAAAGTCTTCCATTCATGGGGCACACTAAGTTAACTCAATCAGTCACTTATTCAGCAATCAGTTACTAAGTATCATTAATCACTAAGTACAATCATTAGAAAATACACAGACCCTCCACCCCTAGGTCACTAGTAAACTACAATTTCATCACTACTCAGTACCCATGGAGAGGTCTTTTCATCTTGACTCGAGGCAGGCAACTAATGCCTGAATCCACCAAACAGTCACCTGGATTCAAAGGCAGATAGCTCCCAGTTCCTTGTCCAGCTTTCCATGTGAGTCCTGCTCCACATTGAAGTTCACAGGGCCCAGTCCATCTCAAATCCTTCACAATTTCTGTTCCCAGTAATTCAAGGCTCAACCAAGCCAGAAACAGACAAAAGTCTTAGCATCCTGGTCATGCTTCCTCAGTCTTCTGCAGCTCATTCAAAAAATGAGAATAACCTTTTCCAGCCTGGAGGGTGAGAGGGGGCATTCTGAGTTCCTGGAATCCTCTTCAGAAGAAGCTCCACCACCACAAGTTCTCAGGAAATTCTGACTCAGTTCTCGATCCTCATTTCTCTTCTGTAGCTGCTCTGCCTCCAGATGCTGGTACCAAGAAATTCTGAATGTCCCTACCTGGGGCTTTTCCTTATATACATACAGAATTAGCTTCCTGTTTCAGCCAACCCCTTCTTGTTACATCAGTGACAGGAGTTCATACCTTCTGTTTCCCCAACAGAGGCTTAATCAATTACTAAGTGCTAAGTACCTCCTACCTCTGCTTAACTTGAAAAAAGGTGCTAAGTACCTGCTTACTTGCCAATACAAAAAGGGGTCTTCAGATTCTAATTACATTACCATTACATTTTCTTATAAGTACACCTCCTCTCCACCTCCACCAGGTACTCTGTTATCCAATAATATTGGCCCCCTTGCTTTTCCTCCCTAGGACACTCCTAACTGAACATTTTTGCTGCTTGTCCCTCATGCCTGGAATGTTATCCCACCTCATCTCTGCCCTCTGTATTCCCTCAAGCACCAGATAAAATCTCACCTTCCGGAAGAAGTGTTTCTCAATTCCCCTTAATTCTCCTGCCTTCTCTTTCTTGATTATTTTCTATTTATCCTGCATATAGTTTGTTTGTGTGAAGTTGTTTACATGTTGTCTCCTCCATTGGATTATTGGCTCCTTGACAACATACTGTCTTTTACCTTTCTTTGTATTTTGACACTTATCATGGTGCCTTTCACACAGCAGGTACTGAATAAATCTTTATTGGTTAACTGACCAATTTAACTGAATTCATTCTTTTCCCATAATCTTCATCTCAAAACTTTTTGACATGATGTCCCATTTTCTCCTTTTCACCAGTCTCTCAGAAAAGGGTAGCTCCTTTCCTTGCCAAGGATGACTCTTCTACAGATATACTTGATCCCACTAACTTCTCATCTTCTCCAATAAAATGAATCTGTTCTTTCTTCCTAAAATTTCCTCCCCTATTACCCTCTAATATGTGTCTCTCCATCCTTTAAAAAAATATGGAATTGGGGACAGAGTCAAGATGGTGGAATAGAAAGAGGACTTCTGCGGGGCTATGGCGCCCATCTCCTCCAATTCATGTAAAAGGTGACTCAGAACAAACTTTGGAGCTACAGAACCCACAAAATGACACAGAGAAGCTATCCACCCACTGAAGACAGCCAGGCAGGCCAGCAGGAATTGGCCAGCACAGCACTGGAGAAGCTGAGCCCAGTCCCACATGAGTCAGAGGTTTTAGCCCCATGGTAGGCCTGACCAGCCACCAGCTAGAGGGACTTCACATCACCAACAGCTGTGGCAGTTTCTAGAATTATCAACCTATAGATGCTAAGGACAAAGTAAGACATCAGTACAGTGTGGACTTTGGAATCTGGTAGTTCGGCAGTGTGGTCAGACTTTATCCAATGGAGGGAGAAGCTGCTGAGGCACCATGGCTGTGCAGCTGCCACTATGTGGCAACTTCAGCTCCTGGCCTGCAGACTGTAGGGGAACCAATGGATTGCGGTCTAGGGTGGAGGTCCTGTGGTATGTGACCAGATTGCCAGAGTGTGTGGAGGCTTCAGAGAGGGCACCCAACCAATAGCTCTGGCAGCTCCCTTGTATGGCAGCAGAGTCCTACTGTTGCAAAAAGCCCAAAAGTCAAGTAATTGAGTGGCAATATTAGCAAGCAAAGGAAGCAAAGTAAACAGAGCAACCAAACATTACACTCCTATTTTGGGGACAAAAAGGACCAAAGAATTGAACAGGAGGAAGACAGTGACATCAGAACTCCTGCACCAAAAGCTTCCGGGAAAAATATGAGCTGTTTACAGGCCATAGAGGACCTAAGAAGGATTTTGAAAACCAAATAAGAGAAGTGGAGGAAAAAATTGGGAAGAGAAATGAGAATGCTGCAAGAAAATTATGAAATGAGACTCAACAACCTGAATAAAGTAAATAGCACCTTAAAAAACAGACTAACTCAAATGGCAAAAGAGGCTCAAAAAGACCATGAGGAGAAAAATGCCTTAAAAAGCAGAATTTGCCAGATGGAAAAAGAATCTCAAAAGCCCACTGAAGAGAATCATTCCTTCAGAATTAGATCTGAGCAAATGGAAGCTAATGACTTTATGAGAAATTAAGAAATTACAATATATTAAATTAAACTATTAAAACTACTAAACAGATCCAAACAAATGAAAAAATAGAAGGCTATGTGAAATATCTCATTGGGAAAACCACTGACCTGGAAAATAAATCCAGGAGAGATAATTTAAAAATTATTGGACTACTTGGAAGCCATGATCAAAAAAAGAACCTAGAAATCATCCCACGAGAAATTCTCAAGGAAATATTGCCCTGATGTTTTAGAACCAGAGGGCAAAATAGGGTTGAAATAATCCACTGATCACCTCCTGAAAAAGATGCCAAAAAGAAAACTCCTAGGAATGTTATAGCCAGGTTCTGGAATTCCCAGATCAAGGAGAAAATATTACAAGCAGCCAGGAAGAAACAATTTGAATATTGTGGAAACACAATCAGGATAACACAGGATCTGGCAACTTCTACACTGAGGGATCAAAGGGCTTGGAATATGATATTCTGGAAGTCAAAGGAGCTGGTATTAAAACCAAGAATCACCTACCCAGCAAAACTGAGTATCACTCAGATACAAGGACTTTCAAGCATTCTTGCTGATAAAAAACAGAGTTGAATAGAAAAATTGACATTCAGATACAAGAAGCAAGAGAAGCATGAGAAGGTAAACAGGGAAAAGAAATCATAAGGAACTTATTAAAGTTGAACTATTAATATTCCTACATGGAAAAACAATAATTTTAACTTATGAAACTTTTCTTCAGTAGTTGAAGGGAATAGAAATATATATATATATATATACACATATACATATATGTCTATATATGAGGGTATATGGGCATATGAATACATATGTGAATGTATGTATATATGTTTACATGTATACATAGATAGAGGGCACAGAACCAATTTAACAGGAAGGGATGATACTTAAAAGGTGAAATTAAAAGATGAGAGAGGAATATAATGAGAGGAGATGGGTAGAGACAGAATGGGGTAAACTATCTCATATAAAAGAGGCAAGGGAAAATGGTTACAATGGAGGGGAAGAATAGGAAGACAAAAGGGAATGGGTCAAACTTATTCCCATTGAATTTGGCTTGAGGAGGGAATGAAATACACACTGAATAGGGTATCTCACCCTCCAGGAAAGTAGGGGGGGAATGGAATGAGAGAGAGGATGATGGAAGGGAGGGCAGGCTGGGGCGGGGAGGGAAGTTGGAAGCACCCACTTTTGAAAAGGGACAGGATCAAAGCAGAGAATAGAACAAGTGGGAAGTGGCATAGGAGGGAGGGAAATATAGTCAGTCTTTTTCAATATATCTACTATGTTATTGTTTTGCATTAGCCACACATGTACAACCTATACTGAACTGCTTATCTTCCCAGTAAGGGTGGGTGACAAGGAAGGAAGGGAATGGATCTGGAATTCAAAGTTTTAAAATCAAATATATACATGTACATATATATATATATACTATTAATAATACTATTTTACATGTAATTGGGAAATAAGATATACAGACACTGAGGCATAGAGATACAATGGAAAAGTTGAAAGGGGTATGGGAGAAAATATGGGAGAGAGCAGATTGGAGGAGGGAATACCTGTGGGACTGCTATTTTGGGGCAGTGGGTAGGGGAAAAACGGGGAGAAAATTTGTAACTCAAAATCTGGTGGAAATGAATGATGTAAATCAGAAGTTAATAAATCATTTGGAAAAAATGTAGTTCTTATATCTGGTTTATGTGACACATAGTCAAAATGTTCACAGTTATTTAAATTATTAATAATTAGTTAAATTACCTAATGATAAATTGCCTTTGTTGAGTCAAATGATCTGTCTACTGGTCTTTGGAAAAGATCTGATCTAAGTCCAAAAAGAGAATGCTATACTTCCTCAGAAGTTATATATTTTTTTAATCTTATTCTATTTGGGTGCCAGTAAAGATGGTAGTAGAAAATATTCAAGCTATTATTTTGAGATATGTCAGAAAATACTCTCAGAATTTTTAAGTGACTCTAATCCATTTAATATTAGAAGTCTGTTATTAATATGTGATATACTACCCTTGTTAAAAAAAAGAAAAGTATTAATAAATGTATTCTTCAGCAACAAGATATAGGCATAAATATATGTATGTACACATATATGTATACATATATATTTTTATATATTGGATATAAATACAATGTCCAAAGAGTTATGTGATATCATTAAAAAGCACCTCAAACTTGGCTTGATACATTCTCATTAATGTTATCTCCTAAAGTGGTAAGAAATCTTCTTCATGTTAGTGAATTGAGATTTGGACAACCTTTACCAATAGCTCTCAATTCCTCACTCATGAGCTGGGATCATAACTACAACAGTTTAAAGTATTTGAATTTTTTTAGCTTGATTCTTTGTTGCATCTTTTAAGATACCAATGTTGTAAAAAAAAAAAAAACAGCCATCTAATACTTATAATTCTGTCAAAGATCAAAAAGTCACTTTTCTAATTGGAATTTATAGTATTTATTGACATTTTATTAGTAACTAATTTACTTTTATTGAATTTTTATAATGCAGTTGTGTTTATTGAAGATTTTTACTGAATGATTAAACATACACAGAGTCATTGCATATTTTTGTTTGCTTTTACTAGGTAATTATCTAGTTAGGTTCTGAAATTTATATTCTAACATACAAATTTTGAGGTTCATTGCCAATATTATACAATAATTGCTCACTATACTTTAAGAGAATGAAAACATTGCCAGACAAGAAGTTAGGGTTTTTTATGTAAAACCTAAATATAAATTGTGTTACAAATTTGTCCATGTAACAACCTACTGAATAACTATTTGCTATAAAATATCTTTCTGTAGCATTTATCAAAATAGCAGATTCATTTAGATTTTACAAAATAAATTGGAATTATTTCAAGATTTTTCGATAGATTAACAGAGCAAAATTTGTATTTTTTCCTAACCCCTTGGTCATCAGCTTGAAATTAACATGTTTTACGTGCTTCAAACCAATTAACCAATAGTGATTTATTAAATTCTTTCTGTATGCCAGTAACTGTGATAGATAACAAAGAAACTTTTTTTTGTTTATTTTTGTCTTTTTGGAGGAGGGAAGGCAGGGCATTTGGGGTTAAGAGACTTGCCCAAAGTCACACAACTAGTAAGTTTTAAGTGTCTAAAGTCAAATTTGATTGAACTCACTTCCTCCTGACTCCAGGACAGTTGCTCTATTCACTGCATCGCCTAATTGCCCCAGAAACTATTTTTGAAAGACTTATTTAATTTGTTTCCTTCTCTTCTCGCCTCCATTATTTAGAATCAAAAGTGTATTTAACCCATTAAATATTAAACTGTTTTGCTGTTTTTTGATGTCTGTCTCCAATTTCATTTCTAGTAAGAATACCAGAACCTCAGATACTTTAAACAAACAACAGACTCTGAGAATGCACATTGATATTCCCCGTGCGCAGCTTCTAATTGAAGAGAGAGACACAATGGAGACCATTGGTAAAGTATTAATATACTTGTTATTCAACTTTAGAAGATACAAATATTTACTCATACAGTGCCTACTTCAGGATAGGGGAAAATATTTAAATTTGAATGTCACCTCAGAAAATAATCTGTGATGTTGTGACATGAAAGAGGAAAACTGACAAGTATAAAGTTTACCCCCCAAAAAAGAATGAAAATTATTTTAATTCAGCTCTAAACCAGAAACCTTATAGTTCACTCATAGCATAATTGTACTTTAAGATGATTGCTAGAGAGCCACTACTGACCTAGAAATAGGCTATAAAATTCCTAGTATCCTAGAGTACAAAATCACCTTAACCAGCAAGTTCCTGAGGCTCTCTTTCTTAAGCTTAACTTCAGGTTGAAAAGAAGACTTACCATTGGAGCTCCTTTGGAATAACCTTAATGTAGCTATAAATGAATTTGTGGTATTTCTGTTTCTTTTCTCTTGATACCTCTTGAAAATCCCAATGGAATGGGAGGATTGCACAATTATTCTATATTCCTATCCTTGGTTTCACCATATGACATTTCAAGAACCGTTGACCATCCTGGTTTTCTGCTTCAGAAGATCTGGAACTATACCAGGAATACTATTTATCACCACAGCTAACTTAACAAGCTTGATTGATTGTCATGTTGACGGTTTGGAGAAATGTTGATCAGGTCTAGCCCAGGACTCAATCATTTATTAAATGATCCTCTGGTGGCCTGAAAGGGTTCACATATTTTCCAACATACCTTATCTTACAAGGGACTTTTTACAAGCTTGTTCATATCAGGAAAAGCTTTCATTTTTGTTTTCTTTTGACTCCAATCTTTGAAATGAAATTTCCTCTGAATCTTTTTTATTCTTATCCTAGATCAAAAATTAAAATGTAGTTACTTCCAATATGGTATGTGATATTTGCTAAATGTTTCTACCATTACTAAGTAATAATCCAATTGACAGAGATTTACACATGTGGATCCTGTACATATGTTTTCTGGGCATCAGCCAAAATTTGCCCTTTTTTTCACGTCCCTCCATTGCTCTTGGTTCTTCCCTCTAAAGTCAAACAGATTAAGTATGATCCCTCTTCCCCATAGCAGCCCTTTAAACTCCCAAAAACATCAATAATACCCACCTTTAGTTTTCTCTTATCCAATTCCTTCAACCAAATCCAAGATGACATAGGCTATCCTGGTTACATTCAACTGGACACACTTTACCTTACCACCTGATGTGAAGGGCAGAGTACAGAGAAGTTGGCACTTCTTTATTTCTTGAAGCTATGCTTCTCTTTATGCATCCCAATATCATGTTAATTGATGGCATCTGGATAATCAATGATGATTTTGACAGATATATTAACTCATGACTACATTAAATGGTCATCTAGAATAGTAGATTAAAAAATCAATGCTTACTTAATCAAAAAGGAAGAAAGCACAAAGGGAAGAGAATAGCTTAAAATTTCATTTATTCTTATTGCTTACAGCCAACCCTAAAGTGGTAGCATCTGTTTATTTTCAAAAGAATTTTAGAAAAATTGACAGAAATTTATTGATGGTTATGTATGTTGTTGGGTTTATTTAACTTCTTGGGCTTATTTAACTTCTCATATTTGCACAAATGCTAACATTGGAGGAGTAAACACATGAATACGTAAAGCATAAACATTTTAAATGTTGTTTCGTAGATGACCGATCAACAGTATTATTGACTGATGCTGACTTTGGTGAGGCATCCAAGCAGAAATCTCTGACAGTGACTCACACAGTCCATTACCAGTCTGTGTCTCAGGCCACTGGGCCATTGGTGGATGTTTCTGATGCCCGACCAGGAACTAGTAAGTACCATCAGGATCATTACAGACTTGTTTATTTACGTGGGGGATACGCAGAGATTAATGAGTACCTATATAATAGGTTTTGTTAGAATACTGATCTCTTACTAATTGCCTTCCCTGAGCCTCAATTTCTTCACCTATAAAATGTGGAGGTGTAGCCAGATAAGCAAGATTTCTTAGCACTCTAACGTTTTGTATGATTATCTAAGTATATTTTATAAACTGATTGAATTATACATATTGACACTGAAGCTTTCAAGATATGTACAATAAGTGAGAAAATATACCTGATAAGTAAATGGTGAATTCAGACCTATTCCTTTCTATACATAACAGGAAACTTAGTCCCATCCACAAAACTGAGGCTTCAGAAACTATAGGAAACAGAAATCAATGATATAAAAGGCAGACCATAATTCTAGTTCACATGACATGGCTTTAGTTTCATAATCTCTAATCCACAAAAATGTTCATATCAGAATCAGAATAATTATAGGACACAGCTTGATACCATCAGAAGTGTTGCACACTTATACTTTTTATTTAAGATCCATGCACTTCAGGGTCCAATAGAGACACAAAAAGAACAGTGAGCTATTTATATCCCTTAACTGTACACTCCTTGATGAGCATAGAAGACTAATTAATGAACAAAATACTTCATCATTGTTTTATTTATATTAGAACATTATGAGACCATAGAAAATATCTTCCATGAAATCATAGTACATTCAAATATTTTTTGCATGATGGATTAGCTACTAATTTATATGAAGTAGTCTCCTAAGCAAAAGAAAATACATCTTATCTGCAATTTTGGTTGCTGTTATGTAGACAGAGCAGCTGAAGATGGGGGAAAGAGGCTTAATTATGGAATGACTCGCACTTCAGGACTCTGGATACTCAAACAATTCACCCTTTAGGATTTTTGCTAACCTTAGAGTATCACATAGTGTACTGACATATCTAACTCAAGGAAGCTAGAATCTAACATTTTGTTATTAGACAATATTTATTAATATTGTGTATGGATTTTTAAATTTAGGTAAAAATCAGACATGATCCTCCCACAACATGTTTTGGTTTGCCATTTCATTCTCCAGCTCATTTTTTATAAATGAGGAAACTGAGGCAAACAGGCTTAAGTAATTTGCTCAGGTTCACACAAGCTAATAAATGTCTGAGGCTAGATTTGAACTCTTGATGAAAAATTGAATTCTTGATAAAAAAAAGAGCTGAATAGAAAATTTGACACTCAGATACAAGAAGCAAGAGAAGCATGAGAAGGTAAGCAGGGAAAAGAAATCATAAGGAACTTATCAAAATTGAACTATTTACATTCCTACATGAAAAAAATAATTGTAACTTATGAAACTTTTCTCAATATGAGAAAAGTTGAAGGGAATAGAAATGTGTGTGTGTGTGTATATATATATGTGTGTGTATGTGTACATACATATATCTATATAGGAGGGTACATGGGCATATAAATATGTATGTGAGTGTGCGTATATATGTGTGTGTGTGTGTGTGTGTGTGTACAGGTATAGATAGAGGGCACAGAACCAATTTCATAGGAAGAGATGATACTTAAAAGGTGAAATTAAGAGGTGAGAGAGGAATATAATGAGAGGAGATGGGGAGAGACAGAATGGGGTAAACTATTTCATATAGAAGAGGCAAGGGGAAATGGTTACAATGGAGCAGAAGAACAGGAAGCCAAAAGGGAATGGGTCAACCTTATTCTCATTGAATTTGGCTTAGGGAGGGAATGACATACATACTAAATAGGGTATCTCACCCTACAGGAGAGTAGGGGGAAGGGGATGAGAGGGGGGATGATGGAAGGGAGGGGAGGCTGGGGGGGAGAGAAATTGGAAGCACCCACTTGTGAAAAGGGACAGGATCAAAGTAGAGAATAGAACAAGTAGGAGGTGGGATAGGATGGAGGAAACTATAGTCAGTCTTTCATAATATATGCATTATGGAAATGTTTTGCATAGTGCAACATGTGCAACCTATATTGAATTGCTTATCTTCCGAGTAAGGGTGGGTGACATGGGAGGAAGGGAATGAATCTGGAATTCAAAGTTTTAAAATCAAATGTTTAAAAAAAAAAAAAAATATATATATATATATATACTATTATTAATGTTATTTTACATGTAAATGGGAAATAAGATATACAGGCATTGGGGTACAAAGATCCATCGTGCCCTACTGGAAAGTTGGAGGGGGGTTGGGGGGACATAAGGGAGAGAGCGCATTGGAAGAGGGGATATCCAGTGGGATCACTATTTTGGGGGGGTGGGTAGGGGGAAAATGGGGAGTAAATGTATAACTCAAAATCTCATGGAAATGAATGATGTAAACTAGAGTTAATAAAGCATTTGATGGAGTAAAAAAAGTAAAAGATAAATTTGTGATAACTATTATATGTTTAAAAGAAATAGCAAGTTGTATATAATAATTTGCATCCATGTGCAAATTATATTGCTATGTTATGGAAATTTATACTTTATTTCATAAATTAAAATTCAAATAATTAAACTTTAAAAAAAACAAAAAGAAACAAAAAAGAAAAAGGTGCATAAAAAGAAAAAAATTAATAAACAAAACCAGTTGAAGGGGAAGAAAGGAAAGGAGATTTTATAAGACTTCTAGCTGAAAGTATAAAAAGATGGGAAGAATTTGACAACTAAATGAAAGGGGAAAAAGAAAATAATTAAAAATTAAGTTAATCTACAAAAGTAGGGAAGCATAATAAACAGGAAGGAAAGTTTGAGATTAAGTGGAAGAGAACCTTTGAGAATAAAGTTACTGTAAAGTGGATTAAGTAAATGTAACTGAAGAGACAAAGTACCGACTTTATAGAAGAAGAATACAATTCTAATTCATTAAAAAAAATATATCAAGAAAAATGGAGGAAAACAAAAACATAGCCTTCTTAATTTCAAATTTTAAAGGATTTAAAAATCCTATACTATGAAAGAGAGTGACAGAATGGATAAGAAAACAAGATTATACAATCTCTCGCTTAGAAGAGTCGCACCTAAAGAGCCAAGAAAACATACAAAATAAAAATGAAGCACTAGAGGAAAATTGACTATGCATTAGGTGAAAACAAAAAAGGAGTTTCCATTGTTCTATTAGACAAAGCAAAAACAAAAAAACTCACAAGGTAAAGAGAGATTTTTTTTAAAAATAAGTTATTCTGAAAGGAATTAAAAAATAATAAACATATCAATATTATACTCATATGCCCCAAATGATCCAGAATCTCATCTCTTAAAGAAAAACATTGATTAAATTACAAAGAAATTGTAGCACAATAAGTCAGGATGTTAATATCCTCTAAAATTTGGACAAATATACCAGAAAGGTCAGCAAGTAAGACAGTAGAGAGAGCTCCAGGCCTGGAGTCAGGAAGACCTGAGTTCAAATCTAGCCTATCACTTACTAGCTATGCGAGCCTGAACAAGTCACTTAACCCCGTTTGTCTCAGTTACCTCATCTATGAAGTTAACTGGAGAAAGAAATGGAAAACCACTCCATTATATTTATCAATAAAGTCCTAAATGGTATCACAAAGAGTCAGATATTACTGAAACAACTGAACAACAACAAGTAGAAAGATTAACAAAACAGAAGATAAAGAATTGAGCAAATTGCTTGAGAAATTCAGCTTAAAGACTTATGATGTCTTCTACATGGGAACACTAACACATGTGTGTGCACATGTATGTAAGTATGCATGCATATATGTATATTTCTCAGAGCCATATGGAACTTTTGCAAAAATTTGACAATGTCTTAGGCACAGAGATACTGCAAATGAATCTTAAAAGGGAGATATAATAAACAAATCCTTTATATACCATAACACAATAAAAGTTAAATCAGTCCAAGAAAGAGAAACAAAAGACAGGTCCAAATTGGAAACTTAACAATGAAATACCAAATAAAAAATAAATCATAAGAATAACTATAATTATGTGACAGAAAACTACAAATGATGATAAAAGCACACAAAAATTGCTGGGATGTAGGTTAAGTGGTCAGGGGGCATGGATGGTAGTGGATTGTATTCCTAAAAAGACATAGTAACAAAATAGAAAAGGAATAATAAAGTGAAGATGCATTTCAAAATCAGAAAACCAGTCAATAATCCAAAAATCAGAATAAAAAGGGAAATATTGAAAATTATGGGAGGAAATAGATAAATTGAACATTAAAAAACCATAGAAATAATAAAAAATAAAATCCAGTTCTATGAAAAAAACTAACAAAATTGATAAACTAACTTGATTAAAAAGAAGAGGGCAAGCAATCTTATCGACAAAACAACAAATGAAAAAGGTGAGAGCAATAAAACAAGAAAAAATAAGAAGAATTTTCAGAAACTACTATACATATAATAACAAAACTGGGTACACTAAAGAAAGAAGGGAATGCCTACAAAAATATAAAATCCCCAAACAGAAGACCAAATGGAAAATTCAATCTCAGAAAAAGAAACAGAAGAATCTTTTTGAAAACATTCTGCCTCCTGATCTATCCCAAGATGAATTCTATCAAACTTTAAAAAAAATTAAAAGCAAAGCTACCCAAATTATTCACAAAAATTGAGAAATAAAGCACTCTAATAGAGTCCTTTCATGAGACTAATGTAGCCCTAATATCTAAATCAGGAAGAATGAAGCAAAGAAAAAGAACTACAGATCAATATCATTAATGAATATTAACTCAAAAACTTTTAAATGCTATCAGAGTACAGCAATTTATTCAAGAAATCAGTATGACCAAGTTGGACACACATAAGAGATAAACATATTTTATCATTTGGAAAATATTCAGCGTAATCATATTACAAACAAAAACATCCCAAACCATATGATTTATTTTAATATATTTAGAAAATGAAAATATATTTAGAGAAAAAGATAGAATACTCTTGTGCAAAAAATACCTCCTACAATATATAAGCATGGAAATTTTTATCATGAATAATGTTGATATTGTTGTTCAGTCACTTTTTTCAGTCATATTGAACTCTTTATGAACTCATTTGGAGTTTTCTTGGCAAAGATACTGGCATGTTTTGCCAGGTCCTTCTCCAAATCATTTTACAGATAAGGAAACTAAGGGAAACAGGGTTAAAGGATTTGCTGAGGGTCACACAGCTAGTAAATGTCTGAAACCAGATTTGAATTTATGAAGATTAGCCTCCCTGACTCCAGCTCCAATACTCCAACACTGCACCACCTAGCTGCCCATGAACAATGTCTTTCTGGAACCAAAAGTAAACATCATATAGAGTGTAGATCCACTAAAAAAAGTTTTCTTAATAAGTAGAGGATGCCAACTCTCCCCACTCTTATTTGATTTCATTTTAGCAATAATACAGGAAAATGAAGTTTAAAAAATAAATATAGACAAATAACAGATAAAAACTTTCCTTATCTCTTGAAGACATGGTAGTATCCTTAGAAAATCCTAGGTAACAGGATACTAATTTACACAATTAAAAACTTGAGGGGAGGCCAGGTGGTGCAGTGAGTAAGAGCACCGGCCCCAGAATCAGGAGACCGGGATTGATTCTGGCCTCAAATACTTAACACCCACACAACATAATGGTCTGTGTAACCTTGAGCAAGTTACTTAACCCCAATTGCTTAAAAAAAATTGAACTAAGTGTCAGGTTACAAAATAAACCCACAAATATCAAAAGAAGTTCTATATAAAAATAATAAATTGGGGCAGCTACATGGTACAGTGAATAGAGCACAGGCCCTGGAGTCAGGAGGACCTGAGTTCAAATCCGGCCTCAGACACTTAACACTTACTAACCATGTGACCTTGGGCAAGTCACTTAACCCTAATTGCCCCTCCAAAAAAAAAAGCAAAAATAATAATAAATCCAAGGAGCTAAAAAATAAAAAGGAAAATATTATTGCAAATTACAAAATGCATGAAATGTTTACCAAAGCACATGAAGTACTACTATGGATTCAACACCAAAGTCTTCCTTAAGAAAATAATGAGTAACTTAAAAAGCTAGAGGGAATATTCTGTGGTCATGATTTTGTGGTGCCAATACAATACAGCTGTCATAACAATATAATAAAAATAACAAAACTAATAAAGTTAATATGTAGTTTTAATGCTATACCAATGATATTCTCAAAAGGAATACTTTATTGAACTCAATAAAATAATAAAATTCATTCAAAGAAACAAAAGATCCAGACTACCAAAAGAAATCATAAAGAACAGTAGAGGGGCATCCAGGTAGCATGGCGAGTAAGAGCACTGACTCCAGGGTTGAGAAGACCTGGAGATCGAATCCCGGGGTCAGACACTTAGCACCCACCCAGAAACACCTGGCCGTGTAACCTTGAGCAAGTTACTTAACCCCAATTGCTTAGGGGTGGCCAGGTGGCTCAGCGAGTAAGAGCACCAGCTCCAGTGTCGGGATGAGCTGGATCAAATCCAGGCTCAGATACTCAGCACCACACCCAGAAACACCTGGCCATGTAACCTTGAGCAAGTTACTTAACCCTGATTGCTTAAAAAAAAAAAAAAAAAGAACAGTAGGGATAAAGTAGAACTGCATTTCCAGACCAGAAATTCTAATTAAAAAATAGGAGTCATTAAATCCATTTGGTACTGTTTTAAAAATAGTGTAAATTCTTCATTTCTGCCTCATGGCCTCTCAGCTCCCTCCAAGTTTAAGATAAAATCCATCTTCTGCAAGAAACTTTTCCCAGTTCCCTATAATGTTAGTGTCTTCCCTCTGAGACAATCTCTTGTCTGTTCTGTGTGTATGTATGTGTGCATATGCACACATGCACATACATGTATACACATACAAATATATATGCATATGTGTGTTTTGCATATATATACACATGTGTGTTTGCCCATGTTCATACACATATATTCATATGCATGTACATATTGTACATAATTGTTTGAATGATGTTTCCCCCGTTTACTTTTTTGAGCAGGTACTCTTATTGGGAATTTTTTGTATCCCCAGTACTTCGTACAGTGTCTAGCAATAAATGCTCAGTAAATGCATGTTGACTTACTGGTTGAATTGGCCTGACAAGAGAAAATCTGAAACTGTGGAACTCAGTAATACATTGTGTGATGAACATCACTCCAGAATGAGTGGAAATAACTGGGAAAAATACAAAGTAGTCTTTCAGAATTAGATGTAGTTTTACCCTTATTCCATATTCACAATAAATTCAAAATGTATATGTTAACCAAACATTAAAAAGATCATACCATAAATAAGTGAAGCAGATCATATATTTTCCCATGTATGGGTAGAAAACATGATAAAAGCGAGATAATATGAACAATTTTTATTCTATTCTTCTGCACAAACAAAATTAATGTGTAGTTATAAGAAGAAAATCAGTTGAATACAGAAAAAAATATTTTTACCAAATTTCACAGATAAGGTTTTGATATCCAAGATTACCTAACAAACACACGTGTACATGTATTAGATATATGAATGCATGTATATATATGTATATATACATGTTTATGCATAATGTTCAAAAGCCATTCCCTGATAAAAAAAATATCAAAGGATATGAACAAATAGTTCTCAAAAGAATTATGGCAAACTATTTTTTAAAAGCAATTGTGGTTAAGTAACTTGCTCAAGGTTACACAGCCAGGTGTTTCTGGATGGGTGCTAAGTGTCTGAGCCCAAATTCGATCCCCAGGTCATCCCGACACTGGGGCCTGTGCTCTTACTCACTGTGCTACCTGGCCTAACTATTGTGCTACTATGGCAAACTATTAATAATCATTTGAAATAATGCTCAAAATTATTAAGAGAAATGCAGACCAAAATAACTAAAATTTCATTTCACACCCAACAAGCTGGCAAAAATGACAAAAGATGAGAATGGTCAGTGTTGGAGGGGCTATGGGAAAAAATAAGTCCACCATTACATTTGCTGTAGCTATGCACCAGTACAACTATTTGGGGTTTATTTTAACAGTATTTTTCCCCAATTACATATCAAGACAATTCTTTGCATTCATTTTTAAAAGATTTTTGAGTTCCAAATCTTTCTTCCTCCCTCCTTCCTTTCCCCTCCCCTCTTCCAAAAATGGTAGGCAATTTGATATAGTCTACACATATGCCATCATGTAAAACATATTTCTGTATTAGTCATAGTTGTGATATAAGAAAAATATCAAAAGGAGGAAAAAAAGTTTTCTGAAAAAGAATAAATTAAGTGAAAAAAAGGTATTCAATCTGCATTCAGAGTCCATCCGATAATCTGGATGTGAATAGCATTTTCTTTAAGTCCTTTGTACTTGTCTTAGATCATTGTGTTGCTGAGAAGAGGTAAACCATTCATAGCTGATCATCACACAATGTTGGTGATATTGTGTGCATTTTACCAGTTCTACTTATTTCATTTCATGTCATTTTGTATAAGTCTTTCCATGTTTTTCTGAAATCTGCCTGCTCATCATTTCTTTTTTTTTTACTTTTAAACATTTTTATGTAAAGTTTTGAGTTCCAAATTCTAGCCCTCACCCCACACCTTCCCTTTATGGAATATAATAAAATGCTTCATCATTAATTCTTTATGATTGTCTTGGATTATTGAATTGCTGAGAATTTCTAAGTTATTCACAGTTCTTCATTGAATAATATTGTTGTTACTATGTACAATGTTGTCCTGGTTCTGTTCACTCAACTATGCAAATTTTCATGTAAATTTTTCCAGGTTTTTCTGAAATCTGCCTGCTCATCATTTCTTATTGCACATTAGTATTCCATTACATTCTATACCACAGTTTGTTCAACCTTTCCCCAATAGATATCTTCTCAATTTCCAATATTTTGCTACTACAAAAAGAGGTCCCATAAATGATAGTCCTAGTTCCTTTGTTTTCCAGAATACCGTGCTACATGACCTCTGATCTTTTAATGTAGCAGCTGCCAAATCATGGCCAGATTCTCTTTCTGTTGTTTTTTGCTCATCTTTTTTGGCCTTTTTCCTTTCTTTTAAATTTGAGTTTTGCTCCTGGGGTGGAAGGAGCCCTATCTCAGGCTTCTTGTACCAGAGGCTGTAGTCCTTAACTATTACCTGTTGTTTCACTGATGTTGCCCTGAGGCCCATGGGGGACTCTTATGTCTGGTGTTGTGCTAAGGGGGTCGGGTGGGAGATGGCTTGTGCTACTGGAGGCTCTAGAGGTCTGACAGCTTACCTCGTGCCAAGTCAGAGTCCTAGAGCTGCTATCTGGCATGTGCTGAGGTTGGTAGGGTGTCTCTGCATTACCCCAGGCCTATGAAGCACATGGTGGTCTGGCTGCTGAAGGTTGCATGTTTGCCCAGGGCTATACTGAACTGTGGCAGTTCTTGAACCTGGAGTCTCCCCACTCCCCATTCCCCTGGTATGCTGAGGCATGTCCTGGTGTTGGCATTTGCCTGTTCCATCACATCAAGATACAGGATTTCCCACTGGTTTGCTGAGGTGTCATTTGTTGTTGGCTTGCTGGGATGACTCCTGTCTTGGACTGCAATACCCTTTTACCCAAGTGAGACAGACCTTTCTTGCCAATCTTCCAAGTGTCTTGAGCTAAAATATTATTTCATCACATCTTTTTGCTGGTTCTACTGTTCCAAAATTTGTTTGGGGATGTTATTTTATGCTTGTTTGGTGGTGAATATGGGAGACTTACAGCAATTTACTGCTTATTTGACCATCTTGCCTCCCCAAAGTATAACTATTTTGTATGCAATTCAAGTGACTAAAATGTCTATACCCTTTGACCCAGAGATTCCATTAATAAGAATATAACCCAAGGGGGCCATTGATTAGAAGAGAGAGTCTATACATATATATTATAAAAAGCACTCTACTAGATATATGGAAAGCTGGGTTTTAATTCTTTATCTCTACAACTGTAAAATCACACAGCAAGTCACTTTTCTTGACTTCAGATGAGAAGGGTTGGATAAGAAGGCGATGATCCCTTCAACTTCTAACATCCTGTCTTCCTTTACCTTTGATATTTTAGTGAAAACCAACAATAGTAACAGATCAAATTCATTTTGAAGCCTTCCCTGACCCTATTTTCTTTCACACACCCACACCCTCCAAGCTAAAGGGGGCTTTTCCTCTTCCTCAAATTTCTCATAACACTATGCCTTTATTCTAATCACATCCACTGTATATCATGACTTCCACTAAACAGATTGGATTTTCTTTGAGAATGTGGGAAGTCATTTTTTTCTTTGTATGTTCTTTACCAAATTTAGTACCTTTGTACATACTAGGAACTTAGTAAATGCTAATCAAATTGAATTGAATGTCACAAGGAAGAATGAGTTATGTGGCCAATGAGAGTGAAAAAAAATTAGTGCTCTCTGAATTCAGACACCACCATAGATTGAGCAGTCAGTTAAGGTTTCATAGAGAAAGTATGACAAGTGGAGCTTCAAATGATAAGTATGATTTAGATCTAGAGAATCAAATTAGTTTTTCTGCCAACAGTGCTCATACTTGGTTGATTTCTCATTATGTAGTAAAGACAGATTTTGTGTTTTGCTCTTTACAGATCCCACAACAAGGAGGAATGCAAAGGGTGGACCCACAACTAGGAACAGATATGCCAGTCAATGGACTCTCAATAGGCCCCACCCCACCATTTCAGCACATACTCTCACTACAGACTGGAGGTTACCAACTCCCAGAGTCACAGGATCAGTGGACAAAGAAAGTGATAGTTACAGTGTCAGTCCCTCACAAGATACAGGTATGAATAACGCTGCTCTGCTGTTCTCTGACTCTCAGTGGTCATAGCACCAAATTAAAATCACAATATTGGATCCATGAACTGTTCCTGTTTTTCTTTATAACATCTTGAAGAGAACCCTGAAAATTTCAAGGAAGTTTCTAGTTCATTTACGACCACTACAATTCTGTAACCTCATAGTCAGGGCTGAACAACCACTACAAAATAAACCAATCAAAGAAGCACGGGCATCACGTAGCTTTGCCAAAAATACAAGAATGGTCACTATTCCTCCTCCTCTTTCTTTTTAAAGTCCTTTAGTCTGGAAATATAAAACAAAATTAAAACTACCCATAGGAACGAATAAGGAAAAATAACATCCTTTTCTCAGAAGAGAGGTACATGATTTTGAATATGTAATGAAGATGCATTTGCTTTGTCTATTTTGCTTGAATATTTTTTACAAGGAAGTAGAGATGGGTTTCCATTTTAAGGAGTAAACTGTGGCATTATAAACCAAAGGAAATAAATTTTTTTTTTAAGTTTACCACCCATACCACTAAACATTTTTCTGTTGGTCTTCTGGAATTTCCTGAACCTATCTACAATGAAAGCTAAACCAGGAATATGATATTTGATCCCTGAGACTGCTTATATATTCTCAAAATTTAAGGCAAACCTTCTGAATACTTAGGCAGTTTGATCAACTCAGAAAGTGACTAAATTTAAAAATAGTTCAGTTGGGGCAGCTAGGTGGCGCAGTGAATAGAGTACCAGCCCTGTAGTCAGAAGGATGAGTTCCTATCTGACCTCAGACACTTCAATTGCCCTGCCCTTCCCCCTCCAAAAAGCAAAAAGAAAATAATTCAGTTATCAAATAAACCATCCTACCAGTAGCCAATTATCCCCAAGAATTCATTTTTACAGGAAATAATATATAAGAATTGTACCTACTGTAGGGCATTAGATTTTTTGTTGGGTAGTATTGTATATTCCTTTAAAATTCCTTTAAAAAATAAAAATAACTATATATTAAAATAATACTCAAGAGTAATTTAAATGGACAACTTTAACTTGGTGAAAATCTTCAGAAATAGAGTACAACAAAAGTAGAACATGGAGGAACCTGACCATGAAAAATTCTTTCATAAAAACGTATTCTTCTTAAATGACTTTCTTAGAATTTTATGGAAGTGGATTCAAAATTGAATTGGAAATATATAGATTCAATGAACAGCCAGAAATTCTTTTATTTAAAAAGAAGGTATTTCCTTTTTCTTTTTGCTATCTAACCCATGAGTCTAATAATATGACGATAAATCCAAGAGTTTGATGAGTCACTCTTCATTTTCATGCATCATATGAAGACTTTCTGTAAAAGCAAAAAATCACTATATTTCAGTCATCCTAGTGATAAGTCTCTCTAAATTTAGCTATACCATTCTTCTGGAATATTAGTATAATCTATCACTGTCCCTGCCAAAGTTTTGTTTTGCTGTCAGAGCCTTCAAAAACCCAGGATTACTTCTATGCCATGATGAGGCATAATATTTGGATTTTTAAAATTAAAAGGTAAGTACTAAAGGAATCAATAATCATTAATCTGGGGAAATTTTTAGTCTGGAATCTTCTGACCAAAGAAGAATTAGACTTTAGTGAAATATTCATTAGGTGAATGAAATTATTAACTAACTCACTACAGTTTATTAAGCCCACCATGAAAAGCATCAGAAGTTAATTTCCATGTTTCCTGCCACTCATATACTTCTGCATTTCTATGAAGAATTGTTGTTTTCCATAACATGAGATGTTATATTATGTTATATTTTGCCTAGATCGAGCAAGAAGTAGCATGGTCTCCACAGAAAGTGCCTCCTCTACCTATGAAGAACTAGCAAGAGCTTATGAACATGCCAAGATGGAAGAACAATTAAGACATGCAAAGTTCACTATTACAGAGTGCTTCATATCAGACACATCTTCAGAACAGTTAACGGCAGGGACTAATGAGTACACAGACAGTCTGACCTCCAGCACCCCTTCAGAATCAGGGATCTGCAGGTTTACTGCATCTCCCCCTAAACCTCAGGATGGAGGACGAGTAATGAATATGGCAGTTCCAAAGGCACATCGACCAGGTAAGAAAATGTACTCAGCCATTCTTGGAAGAACTTTGATTTTTGTTTCCTATTTCATGGCTACTTTGATGTCTAAGATAGGCTATTCCATAATGAATGAATGAATGAACAAAATCCAAGAGATTGATCAGAGGTGAGGTTTATTATATCTTGCTTGTGAAATCTTTTGTCATTGATTGACAGTCAGGGGGAGAAGTACATTCTTGGTTATTTAGTATTTGGAATGACCACTTTATCAAGAGGGTCAAAGCTTAAAATACCTAGTTATATAAATACCTGACTCTAATTTGTCATTGATAATTCACACACATCTGTGTGTGCATGTATGTATGTATGTTTGCATGTATTATATAGACATATACCTTCGTGTGTGTGTGTGTGTATAATGCAGGTTTGGAAGGCAGGCAGACAAAATCAAAACAGAGACATAGAAAGAGAGAGAGAGAGAGATCAATTTTATCACTTTAGTGGCTAGAACTGGGCCATCCTGTTAAATGTGCTTTTATTTCACCTATTGCTCATTTTTAAAAGTTTTGCTGGTTTTCTTTCAAAAATGTATCTTTACTTTAAAATAACTATTGTTCTTTCTCTTTTGATGGCATAAAGGTCATCTTAATAAACCCTATGTAAAAAGAAAGATAAAAAATACATATTATTAATTGAGCAAATAGCAATCCTAATGACTAAACATATATGCCAAAAAAAGGTAAAGAAAGATGGTTTGTTATATTTTCCTGTTTATGTATGTGCCTCTAAGGTAAAGGATAGGCTATTTGAGGTTTGAGAGAGGTTATATATTTTTGGAAATTTTTAATGCAAATGAATAGCTGACATTGCTTAAGATGGCATTCCGTGTCAATATGGGACATTGTTAGTATACCTACAAAATAGGAAGAGATAATCAAAGGGTCTTAAAATTTGGGTACTAGAAGGATTCTGGGAAGATGGTGGAGTAGGTCAGAAATTCTAAGCTCTCAAGATTTTCCCACACAAAGTAGTTAAAATAGCACCTTAGGGTGAACAAAGTGTAGGTGGAAATAAATAAGAACAGGGGCATAATCAGAGTCCTCCTGGGACAATTTGAGAAGATTAGAATAAAAAGCCCAGGATGAGATTTGGCCCCTATGAGGTAAACACCTCCAAGCTAGGTTTCATTTTAATAGCAAGGGGCAAGCCTCTTAAACAACAAGCAACAAGCCCTAGGGTTGTTGAGGCTGCCTCTGCCCTAGCCATCAAAACTTTTACCCCTGGTATAGTAAGGGGAGTTGGGCATCTGAGCCCAAGAAGATTGAGGGAACCTCTGTTGACAAGGAATGCCAGACCCAGCTGTGCTTCAAATAGTGGTGGGGGCAAGAAGGAACCAGGACACGTGGTAAGTGCAGAAGCATTGGGTAGAAAGCCCCTGGCTGTGAGTGCTTACAGGAGGTTGGAGGTTTGGCTTTGGTTTCAGGCTAGAAGGGACAACTAAAGGTCTGAGGCAAGAGATACTATTTCCCACACCCCAGGTTTAGAGATGATTACAATAATTAATGTTACCACAAAAAAATGCAAAGGAGAAAGAATCCAACCATAAAAAACTATTATGGGAATAGAGGTGACCAGGGTTCATCTTCAGAGGAGGATACTGAAGTAAAGAAACCCCTAAAGACCAACATAAAATGGACCCCTGCCCCACTAACTACTAGCCTAGTTACTAGCCTAGCCCCCCATTGTTCATCTACTTCCCACCACTGAGCCTATCAAAATACCAACATGCCAGGTCCTGCCAAATGAATTTGACTCAAGTCTTCTCAGTCAAAGAAAAGTAAAATTTATTAAAAGTTCGATTGCATTAGACACAGAGCAAGGCTGTGCTAGGTCATTCTATGGCACTTTCACTATTCTATGGCATTGTGAGATGGGGTCTTATAAACAGAAGTTTGTGGGAGGAATCTAGGTGTGGTCCAGAGGAAGAGTTTGGGGGAGGGTCTTCAGGAGGAATTAATGAGGTCAATGAGTGATTAAGGGTGAGAAGTAGCTGGAGGCTACAGACAATGGTGGAATAGACCAGTTCAAGTGTGTGTTGACATTTTGATAGGCTCAAGGGTGGGAAGTAGATGAACAATAGAGGGCTAGGCTAGTAACTAGGCTAGTAGTTAGCAGTTAGTAACTAGGTTAGTGGTCTGGGCCCAATCAAAATGTAAGGCTTATTGCCTCATGAAAATGCCTCATCAAATGAGACAATTTAATCAGGAGTTCAAGGGAGGTTCCCAGAGCCTGTCCTTCAAGGACTCAAGGAGAGCCTGAGGGGCCTTCCAGAGCCCATACCTCATCATCCTCCCCTCAAACATATGGGACCCAAATTCCTTTGGGGTAAAGGGCAAAGGTCTCAGCTTCTGAAAGTGCTTCCTGTTGGCAAGGAGTGTACAGCTGTCCCTGCCTCTCTGGGTCCCATTCAAGTGTGTCAGACTTCACATTCAAGGTGTCAGACTCTAGAATGTGGATGACACCAGGGACAGTGGGCTGGAGAACTTGGATTCAGTCAGATATTTGCATAGCCTTAGTGGTCATCCAGAGGTTCATGGTTTGAACCCTGAAGGAGACAAACCTGGCAAGGAGGTTAAGCAAACAAAAACCAAACAGGCACCAAAAAAAGAAATAAAAAATAGAGAAAAGACAATTTCCCTGGTACAAAAGACAATTTTCCTGATTGGAATTAAAGATGACTGTGGCAAGGCCAAAACACTGTCAGATATCCCATTCCTTTCTAAATTGCTCTATAGACATTTAGCACATGAAAAGCATTAGCAGGAACAGAATCTAATAGTTTTCAAGAACAGGCAACAACTCCCAAAGCCTATTCTCTCCTTCCATCATGATAAAGAGTGAAAGGTTTTTCCTAGATTGGATAAAGCTGGAGTGTTGGTCTCATTTTTTCCTCATGGTTTTTCATTAGACCAATAAATTTTACATTATCTCTCCTGGATCTATTTTTCAGGTCAGCTATTTTTCCAAAGAGATATTTTAAACATTTTTTTCATTCTTTAGATTTTGTTTGACTGATTCTTGATGCCTCATAGAGTCACTAGCTTCTACTTGTCCAATTCTAATTTTTAATGTATTGTTTTCTTCGGTTAGTTTTTGTACCTCCTTTTAAATTTGGTTAATTTCTCCTTTTAAGAACTTATTTTCTGGGGCAGCCAGGTAGCACAGCGAGTAAGAGCACCGTCCCCAGTGTCGGAAAGACCTGGGGATCGAATCCAGGCTCAGACACTTAGCACCCACCCAGAAATAACTGGCCTTGTAACCTTGAGCAAGTTACTTAACCCCAATTGCTTAAAAAAAAAAAAGAATTTATTTTCTCCAGTTAGGTTTTGCACCTCCTTATCCATTTGTCAATAGTATTTTTTTACGGATTTGTTTTCTTCAGTGAAATTTTTTTTTTCATTTTGCCAATTGTATTTTTAAAATGATTGATAGATTTTTCTTCTACCTCTCTAATATGGCTTTTAAAATTCTTTTGAGCTCTTCCTAAACTGCTCTTTGGGCTTGAGACCAGTTCATATTCCCTTTTGACGTTTCAGATGTGGGTATATTGTCAATGCTGTCCTCTTCTGATTATGTATTTTGATCTTCCCTGGCTCTATAGCAGGATTCTATGGTCTTTGCTTTTCCAATTTTTATTTTTTCCCATTGTGATTTCCTATTTCCTGGCGTTTAAAGTGGATATCTGCTTCTGGGGCACAGGGTGCTTTGACCTACACTTCTTATGCCAAGAGCTGGCTGGTGTGTGCTGAAGCCGAGGTCAGGTCTTTCTGTGTTTCCCCAGGGTTACACTGAAACTCACAGCATGAGGTGTGGGGGAGGGGTGGTCTAGCCACTTCAGGTCTTCACTTACCCAACCCTGGGCTAGAGCTCAGGTAGGCTTAGTCACTGGTGGATGCCTGTCCACAATGGTGTTGGCCAATTCCCCTGGATGTGCAAAGGCACACCTGGGTCCTGGTGTTAGCACTTACTGCCTCCACTCCCTTGGGTCTCAGGATTTTCCACTGGTCAGATGAGGTGGGGCTGGCTAGGACACCTCCCATCCTACACTGGTCCCCTTCAGTAAGAGAGACCCTTCCCCTTGATCTCCCTAGACTCTCAAGCTAAAAGACTGCTATATCCTTTCCCCTGGTTCTGTTATTGTAGGGGGTTTTCCTTGGGCAACGTTCTCTGGGTTTTTCAAGGTGAACAAGGAGGGAATAAAAGAATTTATGGTTTCCTCTGCTATCTTGGCTCCTGGAAATTCAAGTGAAACCATCCATTTTAATAAGAAATGCTAGAAAACTAATATGTTTTCTTTGTTTGATTTACTTTTTTTTTTTTAGTTTACATCATTCATTTCCACAAGATTTTGAGTTACACATTTTCTCCCCATTTTTCCCCTACCCACCACACCAAAACAGCCATCCAACTGCATATCCACTCCCCCAACCTGCTCTTTTCTGTGTCTTCCCCCATCCTCTCTCTGACTTTCTAATAGGAAACAGTGGATCTCTATGTCCCAGTGCCTGTATTGCCTGTATATCTTATTTACCAGCTACATACAAATAAAAATAATTATATAGATATAGATATATTAAACATTTAATTGTAAAACTTTGCATTCCAGATTCTTTCCCTTCCTCCCTCATCATCCACCCTTACTGGGAAGATAAGCAATCCAATATAGGCTGTACATGTGTAATTATGAAAACATTTCCATAGTGGATATATTGTGAAAGACTGATTATATTTCCCTCCATCCTATCCCACCCCCACACTTGTTCTATTCTCTACTTTGATCCTGTCCCTTCTCAAAAGTGGGTGCTTCCAGCTTCCTTCCCCCCTGCCTGCCTGCCCTCTCTTCCATCATCTCCCCTTTCATTCCCTTCCCCCCTACTCTCCTATAGGGTGAGATACCCTATTTAATGTGCATGTCATTGCCTCCCTAAGTCAAATTCAATAAGAATAAGGTTGACTCATTCCCTTTTGCCTTCCTGTTCTTCCCCTCCATTGTAACAGTTTTCCCTTGCCTCTTCTATATGAGATAATTTATCCCATTCTGTCTCTCCTCATCTCCTCTCATTATATTCCTCTCTCACCTCTTAATTTCACCTTTTAAGTATCATCCCTTCCTATTAAATTGGTCCTGTGCCCTCTGTGTATCTATACCTGTACACATATATACATACACTCACATATGTATTCATATGCCCATATACCCTCCTATATAGACATATATGTATGTATATATGTACATATATATATATATATATATTCCCTTCAACTATTCTCATATTGAGAAAAGTTTCATAAGTTGCAATTATCTTTTTTCCATGTAGGAATGTAAATAGGTTAACTTTGATAAGTTCCTTATAATTTCTTTTCCCTCTTTACCTTCTCATGCTTCTCTTCCTTCTGGTATGAGTGTCAAATTTTCTATTCAGCTCTGGTTTTTCATCAAGAATGCTTGAAAGTCCTCTATTCCATTGAATGACCATATTTTTTCCTTGAAACATGATACTTAGTTTTGCTGGGTATGTGATTCTCAGTTTCAATCCCAGCTCCCCTGACCTCTGGAATATCATATTCCAAGCCCTTTGATCCCTCAGTGTAGAAGCTGCCAGATCCTGTGTTATCCTAATTGTGTTTCCACAATATTCAAATTGTTTCTTCCTGGCTGCTTGTAATATTTTCTCCTGGATCTTGGAACTCCAGAACGTGTCTATAATATTCCTAGGAGTTTTCTTTTTAGGATATTTTTCAGGAGGTGATTGGTGGATTCTTTCAATCTCTATTTTGCCCTCTCGTCCTAAAACATCAGGGAAATTTTCCTTGAGAATTTCTTGAAGGATGATTTCTAGGTTTTTTTTTTAATCATGGCTTTCAGGTAGTCCAATAATTTGTAAATTATCTCTCCTGGATCTATTTTCCAAGTCAGTGGTTTTTCCCATGAGATATTTCACAATACCTTCTATTTTTTCATTTGTTTGGATCTGTTTAATAGTATCTTGATTTCTCATAAAGTCACTAGCTTCCATTTGCTCTGATCTAATTCTGAAGGAATGATTCTCCTCAGCAAGCTTTTGAAATTCTTTTTCCATCTGACAAATTCAGCTTTTTAAGTCATTCTTCTCCTCATGGGCTTTTTGAGCCTCTTTTGCCATTTGAGTTAGTCTATTTTTTAAGGTGTTATTTTCTTCAGTCAGGTTGTTGACTCTCGTTTCATAATTTTCTTGCAGTATTCTCATTTCTCTTCCCAATTTTTCTCCACTTCTCTTATTTGGTTTTCAAAATCCTTCTTAAGGTCCTCTATGGCCTGTAAGCAGCTCATATTTTTTTTGGAAGCTTTTGGTGAAGGAATTATGACTTCATTATCTTCCTTCTGTTCCATGCTTTGATCCTCTCTGTCCCCAAAATAGGAATGAAAAATCAGATTGCTGTGCTTGCTTTTCTTCCTTTGCTTGCTCATGTTGCCACTCAATTACTTGACTCTTCAGCTTTTTACCACAGTAGAACTCTGCTACCAGAGAAGGGAGCTTTGTCCCAATATCTGGGGTTTTCCCAGCTGCTGGAGCCATTAATGGGCTGCTCTCTCTGAAGCCTACACAGACTCTGGCACCTGTCACATACCCCAGGACCTCCACCCAAGACAGTGATCCAGATCCAAGCAGGTTAAAGCAAGAGTGATTACCCCTCAGACTGGTCACTTGGTCCCCATACAATCTTCAGGGCAGGAGCTCTGAATCAGCCATGTGACGGCAGCTGCATGGCCCACCATGCCTCAGCTGCTTCTCCCTCCAGGTGGTAAAGACCGGACCTCACTCCCAAACTCCCAGATCCCAAAGTCTACACTGCACTGACCTCTCATTTTGTCCTCAGCATCTATGGGTTGACAATTCTGGAAACCACCACTGCTGCTGGTAATCTGAAGTCCCTCCAGCCAGTGGTTGGTTGTGGCTGCCCTGAGGCTAAAACCTTGGTCTCACTCCGGGCTGGGCTCTGCTCCCAGAGAACTTCATTGGCCCCTTCCTGGCTGCCTGTTGGGCTGTCTTAAACAGGAAGTTAGCTTTTCTCTATCATTTTGTGGGTTCTGTAGCTACAAAGTTTGTTTAGAGTCATTTTTTACATGAATTGGAGGAGGTGGGACTGGTAGCCACACAGAAGTCCAATTTCTACTCAACCATATTGACTCTGCCCTGAAAACTAATTTGTTATAGTCTAATATAAGACCAAATTCTTACTAAATACCAAAATAAACTTAAAAAAATGAATATGGACCCTGGATATAAAGAGTCAGAATGAGAGGAAAAATAGAGATATCAGGTTCTTTTCACACTGTGACTCAAAGAATTCCTAACTTTAAAAGGTATAAAAAATATTATAAAAGAAAAAATAGAAATTTTTGATTCACAGAATTAAATAGCTTTCTAGTGGAAAGAAAAGAGATATCAAATTGGGGGAAATGTCCACATCAAATATCATTAGTGGTTTGATTCCAAAATATGCAAAGAATTTACAAAAAGATATAACACAAAAAAAAGCCATTTTCCCAGAGAGTGGTCAAATGACACAAATTTTTTTTTTAATTTGCAAGAAATAAATGACCATTTGAAAGCGGAGTCAAAATCATTAATAAATATTAACTATAAGAGCATGGTTGTTTCACCTCACACAATACAAATTTTAAAAGATGTAGAAGAGTCAATGTTAGGGCCTGGTACAGGAAGATACAAGTATAACTATAGAGTGTTCCAACACTTCAGAATTTCATTTTGGAATTACTAATTTGTTCACACCCTTTAACTCAGAAATCCCACTGCTACTCATATACTACAAGGAAATCAAAGATAGAAACAAAGGTTCTGTGGTAACAAAGACCTGGAAATAAAGTGTGTATCCATCATTTGGGGAATGATTGGGAAAATGGTGGAACATAAATTAAATACAATAAATACTTTAAGTACAAAAATAATGAAATTCAAATTAAATACACAAATTGCGCTATATAAAATGAATATGAGGCATTAAGAGAAAGGATAAGATGAATTTGATCTGATAAAGACCGAAGGAAACAAAACTGGAAGAACAATATAAACAATAGCAATATAAAAAAAAAATCACCAAAAGGAACTTAAACTGGATCATAATTAACTATTTAAAAATCTTAAAATTAATATTACCTATTATTTCCTATTCATTGATTCCTACTTTATTGATTCTACAATGTAAATTATTTTATGCCATATTAATTTTCTAAATAAGTCTGTATCTGCCTAAAACCACCTTACTATATCCTTGAGTGATCTTAGGAATTTGGTTTTCCCTCTGAGCTAGTTGAAAAGAAAAATTTCTATCAGATATGTCAACTGTCCTTGCCTGTCACCGCATAATTAGGGGAGATTTCATCTCTTTCAAGGAGACAGTGAGTCTAGTAGTAGCAGATGGGTCCCCTAAAACAATCAACATTATTTAATTGTCAGAAAAGGGCGTGATTAGCCTCATCTGAATGCCAGTCTATTTTTCTTAGGATAGCCAATTATAATGTTCCATGACTACCAAGATCACTTTCTTTCTTGTGTGTCAATAAAGGAGGTCTCCCCTTTCTCATTGGGGTTGCTAACTTTACTACAGTGGTCAATCTCACCAACTTTGTTAACAGTTATATGCATCACTATTTCTTAAAATTACATTTTAATTTTCCCTAATTACACATAAAGGCAACTTTTAACATTTACTTTTTAAAATAGTGAGTTCCAAATTTCTCCCTTCCTAACCTTCCCCATCCCTGAGAAGGTAAGCAATTTGATATAGGTTGTACATGTACAATCATGCAAAAAGGATTTCACTATTAGTCATGTTATAAAAGAAGACACAGAGCCAAAGGAGAAAAAGTACACAAAATAAAGAAAGTGAAAAGTAATATGCTTTGATCTGTATTCAGACACAATCAGTTCTTTCTCTTGAAGTGGATAGCATTTTTCATCCTAAGTTCTTTGGACTTGTCTTGTATCATCCTATTGCTAAGAATAGCTAAGTCATTCAGAGATGATCATCCTACAATATTGCCATTACTGTATACAATGTTCTCCTGGATCTTCTTACTTCAGTTTGCATCAGTTTATGAAAGTCTTCCCAGTTTTTTCTGAAATCAGCCTGCTCATCATTTCTTATAGCATAATAGTATTTCATTACAATCATATACCACAACTCATTTAGCCATTCCAATTTCAAATTTTTTGCCACCACAAAAAGAACTGCTATAAATATTTTGTATAAATCAATCATTTTCCTCTTTTTAAATTTCTTTGAGATATAGACCTACTAGCAGTATTACTGGGTCAAAGATTATACAAAATTTTATAGCCCTTTGGGCATAGTTCCAAAGAGCTTTCCAGAATGGTTGGGTCAGTTCACAACACCATCTACAATGTATATTAGTGTCTCATTTTTCCCACATCCCATCCATCATTTGTCATTTTCCTTTTCTGTCCTATTAGCCAATCTAATGGGTATGAGATAGTGCCTCAGAATTGTTTGAATTTGAATTTCTCCAATCAATGCTGTGTTAGAGCTTTTTTTCATAGCTTTGACTCCTTCCTCTAAAATCTGCCTGTTCATATCCTGTGATCATTTATAAATTGTGGGATGATTTCTATTCCTAAATATTTGATTCAGTTCTCTACATATTTCAGAAATGAAACCTTTATCAGAGACACTTGCTGTAAAAATTGTTTCCTAACTTTCTGTTGTTTCCTTCCAAACTTGATTGGTTTTGTTTGTGCAAAACCTTTTTCATCTAATAAAATTAAAACTATTCATTTTACTTCTCATAATGCTTTCTACCTTTTGTTTGGTCACAAATTTTTTATTAATCCATAGATCTTACAGGTAAACTATTCCTTGTTCTCTTAATTCACTTATGGTACCATCCTTTATTTCTAAATTATGTACCCATTTTGACCTTCTCTTAGTATACAGTGTAAAGTGTTGGTCTATACCTAGGTTCTACCATACTGTTTTCTAGTTTTTCCAGCAGTTCTTGTCAAATAATGAATTCTTGTCCCAAAAGAGGGAATCTTTGTATTTGACAAACAATAGATTACTATGGCCAATTACTACTGTGTCTTCTATATCTAATCCATTGATCTATCAGTATATTTCTTGGCCACTACCAAATAATCTTGATGATTACTGCTTCACAATACAGTTTGAGATTTGGTATGGTTAGGCCACCTTCCTTCACATTTGTTTTCATTAATTCCTTTGATATTCTAATCTTTTGTTCTGCCAGATTAATTGTATTATGATATTTTCTTCCTCCATAAAATATTTTTTTGATATTTTCATAGGTATGGCACTGAATAAGTTAATTTAGGTAAAGTGTCACTTTTATTATATTGACTTGGCCTACCCATGAGACAATTAATATTTTTCTGGTTGTTTGGATCTGACTTTATTTGTGCAAAAAGTAATAGTTCAATTTGGGAATTTTTAATTTGTTCTTTCTCTAGTTTTTTAGTTGCATGCCGAATTCATTCATCTGTTCTTTCTCTATTTTATTCATTTAAGCATTTAGAAATATAAATTTCCCTTCTAAGTACTGCTTTGGCTGCATCCCATTAATTTTGGTATATTGTCTCATTGTTGACTTTTTAATGAAATTTTTGATTGTATGATTTCCTTTTGACCCACTTATTCCTTAGGATCAGATCATTTGGTTTCCAATTAAGTTTTTATCTATCTTCCCATGGCCCTTTATTGAATATAATTTTATTGCATCATGATCTGAAAATAATGCATTTAATATTTCTGCCTTTCTGCATTTGATTGTGAGATTATAATGCCCTAATACATGGTCAATTTTTGTGTAGGTGCCATGTACCACTGAGAAAAAGTATACTGCTTTCTATTCTCATTCAGTTTTCTTTAGAGGTCTATTATATCTAACTTTTTCTAAAATTCATATACTTCTTTCTTTCTTCTTTATTTCATGATTAAACGTATCTAGTTCTGAGAGGGGAAAGTTGAGGTCCCCCACTAGTATAGCCTCATTGCCTATTTCCTTCTTTAATTCGCTTAACTTTTTCTTTAAGAATATGGATGCTATGCCATTTGGTGCACATGTATTTCGTGCTGATACTACTTCATTGTCTATGATGCCTTTTAGCAAGATGTAGCTTCCTTCCTTATTTTTTTTAACTAGGTCTATTTTTGCTTTGTCTAAGAAACTGATTGCTACTGCTGCTCTTATTTTTTTCAACCTCGGCTGAAGCATAATAGATTCTGCTCCAGCTCATTATTTTTACTCTGCATGTATCTCTCAGGTTCAAGTATATTTCTTTTAAATAACATATTATAGAATTCTGGTTTTTAATTCTTTCTATTTAATTCCATTTTATGGATAAGTTCATCCCATTCATATTCACAGTTAAGATTATTGACTGTGTATTTCCCTCCATTCTATTTTTCCCTGTGTCTCCTTCCCTCTCCCTCTTTTTCTCTGACTTATCAAAAGTTTGTTTAGCTTCTGTCTACTACCTTACCTTCCATCAGCCTCCTTCCACTTGTCTTTTCACCTTTCCCTCCTACTTCCCTGTATAGCCTACTCAATTAGTGTTTTTCCCTCTTTGAACTGATTCTGATAAGAGTAAAGTTCAAGTGCTGACCAGCCCATCATATTCCCCTCCATTGTTAAAACTCTTTCTTTTGTGACTCTTTTATGTAAAATAATTTTCCCCATTCTTTTTCTTCTTTCCCCCTTCTCCTAGTGCATCTTTCTCATCCTTTAAATGTATTTTTATCTCACATCTGTGCCCTCTAGTCTGTCTGCTCCTTTTAACTGTCCTAATAATGATAAAGTTCTTAAGAGTTACAATGATCATTTTCCCATAGAGAAATGTAAGCATTTTAACCTTATTAATTCCCTAATGATTTCTCTTTCATGTTTGCATTTTTGTGCTTCACTTGACTTTTGTATTTGAAAGTCAAATTTTCTATTCAGATCTGGCCTTTTCATCAAAAATACTTGAAAGCCCTCTATTCTGTTAAATATCCATTTTTCCACCAAAAAAAATTATAATCAGTTTTGCTCAATAGGTTATTCTTGGTTGTAATCTTAGCTCCTTTGCCTCCTAAAATCTCACATTCCAAGACCTCTGATCTTTTAATATGGAAGCTGATAGAACTCATGGCTCAATATTTGAGTTGTTTCTTTCTTACTCTTAGAATATTTTCTCCTTCACCCAGCAGCTCTGGAATTTGGCTTAAGATATAAAACTCCCGGAGGGAGTTTTCATTTTGGGATCTCTTTCAGGAAGTGATTAGTGTATTCTTTATACTTCTATTTTACCATCTGGTTCTAGTATATCAGGCTGTTTTCCTTGATAATTGCTTGAAATGTAATGTCTAAGTTCTTTTATTGCTCATGAATTTTAGGTAATGTAATAATTCTTAAACTATTTCTCCTCAATTTTTTTCTAGGTCAGTTTGTTTTTCTATGAGATATTTCAAATGTTCTTCTATTTTTTTCATTATTTTGATTTTGTTTTATTGTTTCTTGGTGTCTTATGGAGTTATTTTTCCAATTCTAATTATTAAAGAATTTTCTTTTTTTATTCTTTGTTGTTTGTTTTGGGGTTTTTTTTGTCTTTATTAGGAATTATTTTCTTCAGTAATCTTTTGTACCTTCTTTTCCATTTGACTAATTCTGCTTTTTGAGATTTTTTTCCCTTAAGTGCATTTTTTTGCTCTTTTACTATTTGGCCAATTCTGTTTTCTAAAGTGTTACTTCCTTCAGTATATTTTTTGTACTTTTTTTTAAAGCTGTTGAATATTTTTCCAAATTTTTTCTTTCATAACTTTCATTTCCTTGGTCAGTTTTTCCTCTGCCTCTTTTATTTGATCTATAACCTCCTTTTTGAGCTTTTCCAGAAGTTTTTCTTCAATTTACATTTTTCTTTAAGACTCTTCTTGTAGTTTGAAACTGTTGTCTTCTTTTGGGTTTGTGTCTTGATCGTCTCTCTTACTGTCACCATAATAATTTGTTATAATAAAGTTCTTCTTCAGTTGTTCACTCATTTTCCAGGCCATTTGTTGACTTTTAACTTTGTGTTAAAGTTGAGCTTTGCTCCCATGGTGGAGGAGGCACTGTCCTAAGTTTCAGACCTTTCTTGCTCCTGTTTTCAGTAGCTCTGGGGGTCTGTTGGTTTTCAATGCTTCCAAAGTATTACGATTTAGGAAGAAGTATGGTCATGGCTCTCCTGGCCTGTGCTCTGGTCTTTACCCCAAATGAACCTTGTCCCTCTCTGACAATCATTTCTAGCACTTCTGGCACAAGAATTTTGACCAGATCCCCCACTCTCCTTCAGCCATAATTGCTAGTGTTCCCCTTTATCTTTGGATTGATACCAGGGTCCCTACTCCATTGTGAGTGACCACAAGCACCCCTATCCTCCCTGGAACCTGGGTCAGGGCCCCTGCTCCCTTCAGCCACAAGTGCTATTGTTCCTTTTGGCTCTGAGTTTGCAGCCATTTGTGGGCAATGCAACTGGAGTCCTGGACCCAGCACCAGCAAAGGGTCCTCTGCAATCTCATTCCAATCAGTTGTTTGAAACTCCACCCCCCACCATCTATTGACTGAGAGATCTCAAAGCTGCTTCAGACAATGCCACCACCTCTAATTCCCACTGTTGGCTTGTCAGAGAGAAATCTGCATTACACTAGGGGGGATTAATCACCACCCTGGAGAGAAAGACATTTCCTATCAACCTCCTAAATCTCCTAAGGCTGGAACTTTGTTTCAGCTGAATTTTTGGTTGGTCCTGCCATTCCAGAATTCTATTGAGTTATTATTTTGAGTTGTTTGGAGGAAAATTTGGGAGAATTCAGCTGAGTGCTTCTCTACTCCACCAAATAGGGGTTATACTTCTTGAAGTTCCTTCCTGCTTCAATTTGTCCTAGAACTTTTTTCAGACTTCCTTTAATATACTACCAACTTATTGCCTCTGTTACCTGCTCCTTCCTGTTATTAGATCATTTGGAATGGCAATGATGGCTTAGGTAGAGCTGGCAGCTTCCCATAAGATATTAATTCATGTATTTCTATTAGAAGGCCTGAAACCTCAAACAGAATTATTTTTAGGAATATGCATATGTATGTATGTATTTTTGTGTATATATGTATGAGTTTTGTGAAATATATGTTTTGTGAATATATGTTTGTCCCCAATGTGCCTTTTGCATAAGAGAGAATCTACAGAAACCACAAGAATTAATTTTGAGAATACTGGAGAAAAAAAATGTTACTAGCCAGTTTTATGTATAATTGTTTTCCTTCAGATGTAACATAAATAAAGGCTAAAAGTTTTCAGTAAGAGGTGACAGAACATATGTTAAGGTTTCCAACAAGGTGGAAAGATCATGTCATTGTACTTTAAAAATACATAAAGCATCTCATATAACAAGCCAGGAATAGAAATACAATTCTTGTAAACAAACTACCTCTATCCAGTTCCTATTACTTATTTAAAATGTTTTGAAGTTACAGTTTGAGGGTGAAGAAGGAAATACCAAAAAAAGGTTTGTTACCACACTACAACATTAATATTAAATTAGAAAAATGTTAAATCTAATTCCAACTAGAAATTACAGACATACTGGTAACTAATCCTTTGATAGTTAAATGTTACTGCATCTCTCTTTTCTTTCTCTCCATTTCTGCCTCTCTCTGTCTCTTTTTGTTTCTTTCTCTTAATATAATATAAAGGAAAAATATTCACCTGTTCACATACAGTTATAAAGTTCCATCTGTTCAGATGTATCAACTTTATTATAAACATATATTTTGACAAAAAGAAGAAAACTTTTGTGTATCCCCCCACTCCCACCTTAAGAGTTGTACCAAATGATTCCACTTAAGTGTTTTGAAAGTATACACCAGGTGCTCTGGTCAAGATGGATGAGTAAGCAATTGACTTCCCTTTGCCATCTCACACAAGTAATACTCCAAAAAAAAATTTAAACTAACAATAAAAAAGGAAAGAAAATAAAAGTTCAGAAGGAAAATTCCACAGGGAGAAAACCAGATAGACTTTTTAAAAAGTGGATGTATATTGATATCTTTTATTTTTATATCAAGTGTTTAAGGGAATATATTTGAGACAAAAAATCAACATATCAAAAAAGTCTGGCATTGTATGCAGTTTTATGCCCATAGTCCCAATAGTGTTCTGAAGCCAGCTCAAATCAGCTCTTGAAAGCCTATTGCTAAATTTTCACCTTAGAAATTGGAAAACACTATAAATCATGGCTTAATATAGGCTTTTATTGATTTCTAGGCTTTAAAAAATGATGGAGAAAAATGTCAATAATATAAAATAATCTTGAAAGTCTGGTGTGTGAAAAAAAATTTAGAAGAGCCAGTTGTTAAATATTTACCTTCACACCTTTGCATAGATTCCAGTCTCTACAAAGGAGCAGAAAGAGGTGACTTCCTATAATCTCTTTGTTGAGATTAAGTTTGTTTATTATAATATTTCATCATTGTTTTAATTTTGTTGTGGTTGTGATTCTTTCCATTCACATTGTTGTAGCCATTGAGTATGTTATTTTCCTAACTCTGTCTATTTTTAATGCCACCATTGTCTTAATTCATGTTTAATGTTGGGACAAAATGAGGTACTTTGAATATATTGAATAATTAACAAAAGGAGGTTTATTTTGTCCTAATACAAAAATGTTATTCAGTAAGGATATAGTGGAAATCCAACTTTTCTTAACTTAGTCTCCTTTGTCTACCTATGGAAACATGGTTAGTCATGAGTTCAGGATATGATGACTTACGTGGTTTTCAAGGATCCATCAAGTCCATTATACTCCACATAGTTGGGACTTTTGTGCCTTAGATGGCCAAGAAGCTATATCAGAGAAGCCCAAACAGGTCCCATTCGGGAATTAGTGTAGATGAAGCTCTTCTTTGCCTCATCCCTCAAATCTCTATCACATGCCACGCATGCAACCTAGAGCTAAGCCCATTAGAAAAAACCTTTTCTAGTAGGAGGGGAAGAACCTCCTGGTAACACCCACATTCCCTAGATTATACCCTGTTACCAAATAAGTAGCTGCTGAAATTCAATTGTCTATAGCTAGATAGAGCCATCACTAAACTATGAAAAATAATGGTCCTCCAACACCCATTAAGTGAGGGTCCATTGGACCAATGAAGGGTTCCAGGCTCTGAACTGGAGTTCTCAGTAATTAACTATTTGTGAAGGGCACTAATTTAACACCAGAGATATGTAGGAAAGCATAATATTTAATGTACTGCTTCCATTTAGCAATAGAAGGCAAGACAATGTGACAAACATTTATTAAGCACTTACAACATGCCGGGCAACAGGTTAAGTGCTAGGGATACAGTACAAACCAAGTGGCTACTCTGAGGAACTTGGAGCTCCAGAAGCCTAAGAGTCATTTATTCCGGCCACCTTTTGGGACCTGCCAAAAGTTCCACTAAGTCTGGTCTTTAAGGACAGAGACCTCAAAGACCTTTCAGGATCATAAGGGTCCAAGACAATCTACTTTATCCTCCATGGTTATACCCTGTTCTGGGCCCAACTTGAGGATAAAGTAGACAGTGTAGATTCTCCAAAATATGAAGAATCCAATAAGCTATACTGGGCTTTCTTCTTAGATCAAGTGTCCCTAGTTTGTTCTGAACTGTGCCTGGAATCCTATGGGTTTTACACATCCATGATATTATCCAAAACTTGACTGAGCAGGCTGGACCCTGGATTTCTTGGGTTGATTGCCAACCTAATGCTTTTATAGCTGCCATTTGATCTAGGATCTCTGACTACATGGCCTCATAGGGACCATTTACAACATTTATAACAATGTAAATTATATACATCAAAATCCTCAGGAAGAGAGAACTTTTTTAGATCTCTGTCCACTGTAATGTGGCAATATGAGGACAGAGAAGGTATATTAAACTCCTTCTTGGTGGAAATAAACTGTTCCTCATTAATCTCCGCCTTTTGAATAAAGGGGAGGAGGAAAGCATTGGCAAGACGATAACCCACATTAACTCATGCTGGGCCTAAAAAGAAGCAAAACTGTCCCTGAGACCTGATTGACCTGGTTTCCTTAATGAACATTCCTAGTTGGCCTCCCAGGTAACTCAGGGGATGAAATATTTCTTCTCTAGTGATGGAGATGAAGGAATTTGGAATCTTCATTATATCAGGTCCCTTTACAACAACCTATGAGGAAGGTAGATGTCACCTAGGAGTATGCAACAGATGACAGGAAACTTACCAAAGTCATCATGCCTATCTCTACAACTGTTTTGTCTTCTTTTAGAAAAAGCTAATCCATGCTGGAAGAGTGAAGAAGGAAGAACCTGAGCCTACCCTATGTTGGGAGTGGGGGGAAAGAAGTTGAGTCAGGGCAACATTGGTACATATTTATCCTATCACCAGTTTTGCATCAGTTCATGAAAATATTTTTGTGTTTCTCTATATTCATCATGCTCATTTCTTACAGCAGAGTAGCTTTGCTATACAGTACATTGCATTAATGTACCACCACTTATCTTATAATTCCCCAAATCATGGGCATTTACTTTGTTCTTTACTACCTCAAGAAGTATTGTAATAAATATTTTGGTATATATTGAGATAAGGGATTTTTAAATTATTTGTACTTTGTCTCTAGCACATAGTATAGGGTCTGGCACCTAGTAGGCATTCAAATATTTTTTATTAAGGTCAATGACTTCCTTGGGATGTATGCCTCCTAACAGTGGGATCTTGGGATCAAAAGGTATAAACATTTTAGCCACTTGATTTATTCCAAAGTGCTTTCTAAAATAGTTGTACCAGTTCATAACTCCACTAACAAAGGATTACTGTGCCTGTCTTTCCCCAATCCTGCTAATATTGACTATTCCCATGTTATGTCATCTTATCCAGTTTTCTGGAAACCTCAGAGTTATTTTGATTTGCATTTCTCTTATTAATAGCTAACATTTATATAGTGTCTACTATGTGTCAAGCATTGTGCTAAGCACTTCACAAATATTTTCTCATTCAATCTTCGCAACAACCCTAAGAGGTAGGTGTTATTATTATCCCCATTTTACAGACTTGCCCAGGGTCACACAGCACTATCCACTGTACCATCTAACTGCTAGTAGTGGTAGGCATAGTAGTAATAGTAGTAGTAGTAGTAGTAGTAGTAGTAGTAGTAGTAGTAGTAGTAGTGGTGGTGGTGGTAGTAGTAATGTGGAACATTTTTTCATAGTTTTCTATTTTTTGAGTTCTTTTCACAATTTTTCATATCCTTTTATCACTTATCTCTTGAGAGATGGCTTTCTGTGCTCATATATTTCTATTAATTTTCTATCTATATTTCTATATATTTGTGTATGATAGAGTATTCTAAAAAAAAAATAAAAGTGGGTATGAAAAGGTAAAAGGGAGTAATTATAAAATGGAACGTGAAAGGAAGAACTAAATGAAAGGGAAGCAGATGGGGGTAGAGGGCTGGTAATGTTGGAACCTTATACTCATCTGTGTTGAAGAGGAAAAAACATGTGCATCTGTAAGAGTACAAAGGTCTTCCAAACATGCGGAGAGGTGGGAGAACTGAGGAACAGGGTAAGGGAGAGACTTTTAGAGGGGTATGAGATTGGGATTTGGGGGGTGGAGGGAAAGGATGCGGGGCTTTTGGAAGGGTGTGTGGATACACCACATTTATAATTTTATCCCACAGAGGCTAGAATTGTCTCCACTTCTATCCCCCTTTTTCTCTAATCTTCAATCTTTCTCTACATGGATAGGTCTTTCCCTGCTATCTTTAAACACAACCAAGTCTACACCCTTCCTTTTAAAAATTCTCTCTAGTTTCTACCATTCCACTTGCTTAAGAGGGTTCCGAATCTGTCTCTGGCCAAACTGACTATTTAACTAAATCACTCAGTCTCTCATTGCCCCAGGTATGCCTATCTTCATTGGTAGAGGAAATCTCAAAGAATCATAAATTTAGAGTTGGAAGAGACCTTAGAGAACATTGGGTACAACCTTCTCATTTTATAAGTGAGGAAACTGAGTCACAGAGAATTTAAGTAACTTAAGCATCAAGGTTATAAGCAAAAAAGGGAATGCTTTGATGTAAGAAACTAGAGTTAGGTTTTGTGGATATATAATCTGTTGTTGCGGAGGAGAGAGAGCCAAAGAAAGGATAACCACCCATTCCTTTCTCCTTTCCCTCCACCTTTAATTACTATTCAAGCCCAACTGGCTCTTCTGAAGCCTAAGACAGACAAGTTATCATCCTCATCCTCATCCTCATCCTCATCAACATCATCATCATTTGTGGCCAGCAGGGTCCCAAGAAAACCTAGATTTTCATCATATGTGTCCAAAGACTTTTCTGCTGATGGTGTCATAAATACGGGCAGTTGAATTCATGTTCTCTGATTGTAAACCCATGTTCAGCCTTCTCATTGAATGTAAGTTCCTTGAAGGCAAGAATTAATTAGCTTGCTATTTGTCTTTTTATCCCCAGTAGGTAGCATATTGCACTTCATAAATGCATGTCGACTGACAAAAAAAAATCTATATATCTGAGATACTAAACTCTCATAAGAGATATTTTGACTCAAAAATTTTCCCTGGTTTTTCTCTTCAATTCTAGGTGCATTTTGTTTGTGTAAAAAAACTTTTACTTCAATAAAAATTATCTTTTATCTTTTAAATTGTCTTTATTCCTTATTTGCTTAAGAATCAGTCCCTACCAAAGGTAAATGAGTTAATCGTTTTATTATTTTAATGATATAATAATTAATGTTCAATTTACCTATCCATTTTTCATTTATTGTGTAATCATCTAAAATGTTTCTAAGTCAAAATATGGCAGTCTGCTTTCCAGTTTTACCAGAAGTTCTTATAAAATAGGGAGTTCTTTCCTAGGTGATTTATTTGGGGGTCAGAGGTTCTAAGCATTGAGTTACTACATTTCATTATCACATACCAAATGGTTTTGACAATCACATGATTCTAAGTTGTTTTCAGGAATAATTGGAGTCATAGCTTGACCATAGTGTGCCTTCCTTTTTACAGCCCCATTAGTTCAGATCCCAAGACCTGGTACTTACTATGTGACCATAGAGTATGTGACCTCTATCTAGGTCTCAGTTTCTACATCTGAAGAATATGTATGATACTGAAATATCATAGGGTTACCATGAGACTCAAAAGATATACAAACACATACATATATGTGTATAAATCCATATATACATATGTGTATGTATTGATATGTACATATATGCCCTTCCCTTCAAAGACATATATATATATAATCCACTATTTTATTATCATTTTCATTATCATCATTATTATTACCCTCAACTTTGTAGCTTCCCTGTGTAAAAAAAAAGATAAAATAGATGTAAAATGAGGTTTTGGCACTCCTTGAGGTCTCAGGAATTTGGCTTATCATTGGTTCATCATTCTCAACACTGTGTCCCTCTTTTGCTTCACTCAGAAGTTAATAGTTTCAATCATTATGTTCCACAGGTCTTCAAATCTTTAGGATGAATTCATTTTTCTTTTTGGCTGTGTTGTTCCAAAGACTCTGGCTGCCTCCATCTTTCTGGTTAGATTGCCAATCTTGAGAGATTAAACAGTAGCAAAGAGGCATCTATTATTCACATGTATAGTGAAGAAATACAGCTGTATCACTTGATCTGTGCAGATGGGCCTGATGTCACCCAACTTTGTGAGGCACCTCTGATATTCTATCTGAGAACTTTAATTATACTGTGAGCTAACATTGTGTTTCTTCTGTTTTTGCTCTCAGGTGACCTCATTCATTTGCCTCCTTATCTTCGAATGGATTTTTTGTTAAATAGAGGGGCCCCAGGCATCAGCAGAGAGCAGAATTTAGGACAGGCTTGCTTGGAACCTCAGAAAAGTCGAACCTTGAAGTGTTCCACAGTCTTGGAGCCCATTCCAATGGAGGCATCATCCACAAGAGAAGGACAGTCATGGCAAGCTGGTGCTGTGGCCCCATTACCTCAGAGAGAAGGAGTAGAGCTGGGACAGGCAGCTAAAATGAGCAGCTCTCAAGAATCACTGCTGGACTCTCGAGGCCACTTAAAAGGCAACAACCCCTATGCCAAATCTTACACCTTGGTATAACAAGCAGAGTATGGCTGGACAGTGGCTGTAAATACAATTAAAAACAAATTCAATTAAAGCTACTTTTTTTAAAAAAAACTGGATTCTGATATTTATAATTAAAGAAAATTGTCAAAATATTTTAAAAAAAGGTAAAAAGAAAAAAAAAAGAAACCACAGATACTTCAAAGACTCCCCTGCTTTTTTTCTTTCTGAGTGTGAGCTTCATCTGACTGGGCATCTGATGTTTTTGGGTAAAAGAAGTCCAGTTTTCTGATCTTCACAGGATGTTGAATTTTTACTGATTTTTCTACAAAGTGCATGGGGAACAAACAAAACATTCTGACTGGAAGTCAATCACACAAGATTAAAGAAAAACAGGGGGTAATCACCTTATTTGTGGATTTTAAGGGACATTGATTTTAGGGGAAGGAAAAGTCTTTAATCATGTTTGCACACTTTTTTTTCCAATTAGAAAATGGATCCTCAATTGAGCTTTTTGTTGTTGTTGTTGCTGTTGTTACCGTTAATTAGAATGAGTCTTGTCTGTGAAGGGGGGAGGGGAATGTTAATTTGTTTTTCCTTTTTGTTTGTTTTTTAGTTTAACAAGAAAATGCATTTTGTCTAATTGAAATAAACAAAAAAAAAGTTGTCTGTTTCTGATGTATGCTGGCATTTCCTAGTTGTAATTCTATTTTAAATGGTTAAGACTAAATTTGGCACCTTATTTAGTGACACAAAATAGAAAGCAACGCAAATTATACACTCTCTGTGCCCCACTACAGCCTATAACCAACACAGAGAAAATGCAATTCCTGATGTCAAGTAATTTGCAGCAGGCCAAAGAACCCCCTATGGAACTCCTGTTACATTTGAGGATTAGAAGAAACCAAGATAAGACAGTTGGGCACCACAGGCAAGGTACAGATCTGCCCATAGGTGTAACACAAAACTACACCTTCTCTGAGTATGCACACCAGAGACTTTGAATTTTTGGTAATAAATGTGATTTGATTTCATCATAAATCATACCCAGTGAGCAGAATTTCCTAGCATTAATAAAATGTGTATTTATACAAATATTTAAAATTATCCTTCATTGACCTTTCTTTTCCCATCCCATATTGCTCTTTAGGCACAGGGTTGCCTTTGCTACCCTTAGTTCCTTTTCCTCTTTTTTTTAAAAAAAAAGAGGCAATTGGGGTTAAGTGACTTGCCCAGGGTCACACAGCTTGTAAGTGTCAAGTGTCTGAGGGCATATTTGAACTCAAGTCCTCCTAACTCCAGGGCCAGCACACTACCCACTGTGCCACCTAGTGTACCATCCTACTCTTAGTTTTAACAATAATGATTAGGTATTCTGAAGCCGAAGTCTCAGACACTTTAATAGCTGTGTGACCCTGGGCAAGTCACTTAATGCTTTTTGCCTCTGTTTCCTCATTTGTAAAATGAGTTGGAGAAGGAAGTGGAAAACCAGTATCCTTACCAATAAAATCCCAAATGGAACCACCAAGAGTCAGACACAACTGAAAGGCCTGAAAAACATTCTGAAGCCTCGCTACTAACAGCATTCCTATCCCTTTCTTCTCCTGCACACATTTCAGCCTTGGCCACCAGTGGTTGAGGATTCAATAGCATCTAGCTTCCAAAGATCTAACCTATTCCAAAGTCCACCTTTGCCTCATTTTCTGCAGCCTTGACCCTAGTAGATAGCACCAGAGTCTGAAATAAACCAAATGCTAGTTCATCTTACTTTTAAGTGCATTGGGTCAAAACACATTGTGCTCAGAGGAAAAACTAATCAAAATAGATATTGTTTATCCAAAGATTTGGTTTGTTCATACTGTTCATCTTTTCAAGCCTGAAAAGGTATACTTTTGGTTACTTAAAAGACAACACTTTATCTTAGTGCTTTACAGGAAACTCCCTAGAACGGGAGGGTAATTAATACCTTTCATTTAACAAATTTCATTTATTTCACATTTCACCTAAAATCTCCAGAAGCATCACTAAAATCTTTTTTATCTGTAACCAAAATACAACTACTTAGCTTAAATACTATTAGAAATACTGTCAGATCACTACAGGATCATTACAGGAGACTGGTCAAAGAAGTAAGTTGCTTGCATAGATATTCATTTGGGATTTCACACAAGTTTTGAGCTTGTTTTTGCTAGGATTTCGTAATTAGATCAGTACTGAAATATGACCATTTCTACACGCACAACCCAATTTTATTGACAAAGGTATGGAAATAGTACTACTGCATGGTACTTTTTTAGTTTCCTTTTTTCTGTTTCAAGGAAAAGATCACAGTTAGTAAGTATCTGAACTCAGATTTGCACTCAGGAAGTTTAGTCTTCCTGACTCCAAGGCTGGCACTCTATCCATTGTGCTAACCTAACCAGTCCTAAATGGCTTACATCCAAAGGACTCCTACCTCCCGAAAAAATCTCATTAAAATGAGTCCATCATCCAAACTTTCATACAGAATAATCCATTTGTCTACTTTTTGAAGGGCTAGAAGAAGCAGTAAATGGCTACAAAGTACTCTTATCCCTTGAAAGAAAAGAATAATATAAAGTGAAGTATACCTATAAAGATGATAATAATCCCCAGTCAGTGCCAACAAGCATTTATTAAAGCCAGTTGTCCTTTGAGCTGATAACATGGACATTTGTTTGCCTCACTTCATTTGTATGTGAATATTTGATGTCATTATAATGCTTAAGTTTTAAAATAGATGTTTTTCTCTAAAGGAAACTTGAAGGAATTTTTAATATTTCACATGTTTTTACAATGCTAAGGAACTGCATTTCCTCACTTCTTTTTGAGCTCATACCAATATGAAAAAGATTTTCTGTTCTTTACAACATGTAAGTTGTATAGCCAATACAACATGAATTTCTACTTGTGTACACAGAAAGTGCTTTACTCTATGCATGATCCTTTATTCAGATGAATTCATGATCCTATCCATTATTTTTACTTTTTATCCTCCTCCTTGTAGAGACACCCTCTGGACAATCCTCCAACTCACAATCACAATTTGAATCCTCTGGTGGGGGCAGCTATCTAAGACTCAAGGTACTATGTGAGTCTCCATCCCTAAAACTGTATCTCACAAGATCCAACTAGTACAATTACCTTAACTCTGGCCATCCAGTTGGCATACTTAGCTGAAAGCAAAACCACTTACTGAAATAGCATAGTAAAGACAGAAACAGCACCCTCCCTCCTCAAACCTGGGGCATGTTTTCCCACAGATAGATACTTCAGCTTTCAGAACAACATGACCAGCAAGATAGACATTTTCTCCAGTTCACATAAACTCTCCAAAATGGTAATAACATGCAAGAGTTTTACATGCAAGCAGTTTCTACTGTCTCCACAGTCTAGGCCACAAAGAAACATAACAAGGTGAAAAATCAATGAACTAACAGCAAAGAAGGCTGCCCCATAACATGTTCACTCAATACTCCCTCCCCAACTGGATGTTATACTCTGTAACTGTGCAAATACGACCTTGCAGCAGAACTCAATGGGAGCATGGTAGAAAAAGTTCTGGAGAAATAAGTTAGTAGTTCATCGTGGAGAGGAAAAAATTACATAGTTGAGCTGAATCCCCTCTTTAAATTGAAGGTTCTTGGAGGAACCAGTCAATAAGAGGAAGAGACTGCAGAGACAAAGGATACTTTGAATGTGAGTAGTAGATTGAGGGGTAGGATGAACTACCTAAATCAAAGAGGTTTCTGTGTTGTGGTAGCCAGCCTTAGGGAAATTTGTCAGCAGTGTCATCCGGAGAAGAACTCCACTTCATTCTTGCATTACGAAAAACCAAAAGCGAGAAGATTATTATAGTTGGGACAGAAGCATGACAGTACAACAGCTCTCTACTAGAGTATTGAGGAACAGAGAAAACTGGGGGAAAATACCAGTATGTCTATGAAATTCTACCAGGCCCGAAGCAAAGGGAACTGGAACTCGGCTGGTGTTAGTTCTATCGCACCAGAAGTCACTTGAAGCAAAGACAGAAGCCAGGAAAGAAACCAAGGCTGATGGAACATTAATTATCCAACACTGCAAAAGGCCAAGACATCTTTGTATTTTTTAAAAGCATTCTATTTTATTTTATTTTAATGTCTGCATTCTTTTCCTCCAACCCCCTCCTCCCCAATAATTGAGAAAGAAAACAAATAAAACTCTTTACAAAGCTGCAAAATCTTGCAAAACAAACTCTTACATTGTCCATGTATCATATGTGTATTATACATTAATATATGGACATGACTACATATGATATGTGTATATGTGTGTACATATATGTATGCATGCATATATACACTGTGTATGTCTTATATGTATAAAATATATGACGAAATCTGCACTCTGGTGAGTACTATGTTTCCTCATGTGTTCTCTAGAACAATGTTTTATCATTTATGTTGATCAGAGTTCTTTCATATTTCTTTAAAATATTTTTAAACTCTTTAAAATATTGCTGTTATTGAAAACAATTTTTTCCTAGTTCACACGTTTTTTTCCCCAGTTTCTCTGAAAACATCCTTTGTATCGCTGCTTATAGCACAATAGTATTCTATCATATGCCATAACTTGTTCAATCATTATCCAATGGATGGGCACCCCCTCAGTTTCCACTACAAAAAGAACTGTTATAAATATCTGGATCCAGGGGACGGCTAGGTGATGCAATAAGTAAAGCGTCAGCCCCGGAGTCAGGAGGACCCAAGTTTGGTTCTGGCCTCAGACATTTAACATACACACAAAAAAACTAGCTGTGTAACCTTGGGCAAGTTACTTAACCCCAACTGCCCTCCAAAAGGCAATAAATAAATAAATATATGGGTCCTGTTAATCTTTCTTTAATCTCTTTGGGTGTAAGATAATTGTAGTAGCATTGCTGAGTCAAGGGATGTGTATAGTTTTATTGTTTTGGAACATTATTCAAAAATTTTTTTTCCAGAATGGCCAGACCAGTTCACATTTCTACCATAGAACATTAATGTATTAGTTTTCCTGTATCTCCTCTAGTATTTGGTATTTTATTTTTTGTTGACTTTGTCAGTTTGATGGTTTTGAAGAGCACCTTCAGAAGTGTTTAAATTAAACTCTCTAATACTTCCTGATTTCAAGCATTTTAATATAACTAATGATATCTTGAATTTCTTCTCTAAAACCTACCTATTTGTATTCTTTGACTATTTGCCAATCAGGGAATGGATCATATTCAGATAAATGTGAAACAATTTCCCATCTTAGAAATGAGACCTTTATCAGAGAAACTTATTTCAAAGGTTATTCTAGTTTCCTGGTCCTCTTCTAATTTTAGTTGCATTATTTTTGTTTGCTCACAAACTACTTTATGTAACCAAATTGTGCGTTTTACTCCCTGTCAACTCTCTACTCTTTGTTTGGTCATGATATTAGTCTTCTATCAATAGATCTGACAGGTAATTTCTTCCTTCTTCCTCTAATTTGTTTATGATGTCACTCTTTTTGTTTAAATCATGTATCCATTTGGATATAGTATATAGTGTATAGTATTTAGTTTATAGTGTGAGATGCCAGCTTTTACTTTGTTTCTGCCAGACTGCTCTACAATTTTCCCAACAAATGTCAAATAGTGAATTTACCCCCCAAATATTTGGGATCCAGTCAAACACTAGGCTACTGTTCATTTATAGAGTATACTTAATATGTTCCACTGAACAGCTGCTATATTTCTTACCCAGTACCAAATTGTTTTGATGATTATGGTTTTGTAATATGGTTTGAGATCTTTCCTTCCCACTTAAAAAAAGAAAAACAATTTCCTTGAGATTCTTCATCTTTTGTTGCTCCAGATGAATTTTGTTGTGATTTTTTTTAGTTCTACAAAGTAATCCTTTGGTGGTTTGATTAGTATGCCATTGAATATGTAAATTAATTTAGCTAATATTTTCATTTTTATTATATTGATTCAGCCTAACAATGAGCAATAAATATTTCTCCAATGATTTATATGTGTCTTTATTGTATAAAAACCATTGTGTAGTTACAATTCTTATATTTGTCTTGGCAGGTAGACTCCATAAGTATTTTATACTGTCTATAGTTATTTTAAGTGGAATTTCTTTCTGTTTCTTCCTGAGGTAATATTCAGAAATGCTAATGATTTTGTGTATTATGTACTTTGCTAAAATTATTTCTGTTTTTTACTTGACTCTCCAGGGTTCTCTAATTAAACCATTGCATCATCAGTCAAAAGTAACAATCTGATTTCCTCTTTTGCTCTGCTTGTTCTCTCAATTTCATTTTATTGTTCAATTGCTATTACTATCATTTCTAGGATTAGCACTATACTAAAATGTACTAGTGACAGTAAACATCCTTATTTTATCCCTCTTCTTATTAGAAAGGCCCCCAGTCTATCCCCATTTATGATAATATTGTCTCTTACTACCGTGTTTCCCCGATAATAAGACACTGTCTAATTATTTTTTTGGACAGAAAAATACCAGAGGGGTTATTTTCAGGGGAGGGCTTATTTTAATGAACATTGACAACAATTTTAATAAACAGGTAAATGTGAACAAAAAAATGTACCTTTATTCAATAATGAATTCAATAAAGAACAGGATGACGCACTCACTGCTGCAGCTCTGATTGGATGCAGCTTGGAGAGCGGCGTGCGTTTCACCTGGGGAGGGGAGGGTACGGTGCATACAGAGGGTACCGTAATGTAGCGTGTAGCGCAGGGGATCACCTTCACTACAGTAGCAATCTCAATAGGGCTTATTTTCGGGGGAGGGCCTATTTTAGAGGAATCTTACACAGTAAGGGGAGGGCTTATTCGGGATAGGTCTTATTATCGGGGAAACACGGTACTTATATTAAGGAAAGTTCCTTTTATTTTTATGCTTTATAATGTGTTAATAGGAATGGGTGCTATATTTTGTCAAAAAATTTTCATCTATTTATACAATCATATGATTTTTGTGTTTCTTATTATTATTAATATGATCAGTTTTAGTGCTCCTAATATTGAAGAAGCTCTACATTCCTGGTATGAATCCAGTTTGATCATTATATAATCTATGTGATATGTTGCTCTAGTCTCATTGCTTATAGTTTATTTAAAATTTAGCATCAGTAGCCATTGGTTTATACTCTATGCTTTTCTTTCCTTGTTTTGACTCTGCCTTTGCTTAGGAATTAAGTTCATGTTTGTATCATAAAATTGGGTAGGACCCCTTCTTTTCTTATTTTGTTCCAAACAGTTTATGTAGTATTAGAATTAATTGTTTTATAATGTTTGGTAGGATTTGCTTGTAAATTCATCTGGTGCTGAGATTTTCATCTTTGGACATTCATTTATGTCTTATTCAATTTCTTTCTCTAAGATTTTTATTTAAGTATTCTATCTCTGGTTCTGTTAATCTGGGTAATTTACAGGGGTGGCCAGGTAGCACAGCAAGTAAGAGTACCGGCCCCAGTGTCAGGATGACCTGGGGATCGAATCCAGGCTCAGACACTTAGCATCCACCCAGAAACACCTGGCCGGGTAACCTTGAGCAAGTTACTTAACCCCAATTGCTTAGGGGCGGCCAGGTGGCTCGGCGAGTAAGAGCACCAGCTCCAGTGTCAGGATGACCTGGGGATCAAATCTGGGCTCAGATACTTAGCACCACACCCAGAAATAAATGGCCATGTAACCTTGAGCAAGTTATTTAACCCCGATTGCTTTAAAAATAAAAATCTGGGTAAGTTATATTGCTATAAATATTTAAACAGTTCACTTAGATTGTCAGTTTTATTAGCATTTAATTAGGCGAAATGGTATATTTTATTTCTTAATCAGTGGTGGTGAATTTACATTTTTGTAAATTTTTGATGCCTGTAATCTAATTTCTTTCTTTTTTTAAACTAGTGTTAACTAACGACATCTATGTTATTGTTTAAAAAAAACAGTTGCTAGTTTGACTTATTACTTTAATGTATTATTTTCCTTTCATTTTGTTAATCTCTCCTTTAATTTTAAGAATTCCTGTTTTGGTATTTGGGAAGTTTTTAATTTATTGTTTCCTAGGATTTTTTAGTTACATGCCCAATTCACTGAGTTGCTTTTTCTTTTATTGATGAAAATGTTTAGAGATATAAACTTTCCCCTAAATACTGCTTTAGCTAAATCCCCCAAATTTCAATATACTATCTTATTGTTCTAATTATCTTTAAAGAAATTATTGGTTATTTCTATGATTTGTTTTTTGACTCACCCATTCTTTAGAATTTAGTCTCCAATTAATTCTTTATCTTTGCTTCAAAAGTTCTGTAGTAAATATAATTTTATAATATTATCATTTATAAAAGATACATTTAATGTTTCCACTTTCTATATTTGTTTGTTAGGGTTTTAGGCTCTTATGTGATCAATTTTTGAGAGTCATGTGCATTTGAGAAATAGCTATACTCTTTTCAATGTTATTCATTTATATCATATCACTTGTCTAAAATTCTCTTCTTGTCTTTCATTTCTTTTATTCTTTGTTGTTAGATTCAGTTGGAGAGAGATAAATTGAGGTTCTCTACTATTATACTTTTACTATCTATTTCTCTTTATGACTCATTTAACTTTTCCTTAAGAATTTAGATAGAATCGATTCACTATTATACTTTTCAACAAAATATTATTTTTCTATTTATCTCTTTTAATTAGGTCTTCTGTGTGTGTGTGTGTTTGTGTTTTCTTGATCTTGGGATCGTGATTATTACTTTGTTTTGTTTTGTTTTACTTCAGCTGAAGAATAAAAGATTTTACTTCAGCTCCTTATTTGAAATGTATGTTTTTTTACTTCAGTTGAGGCATAAAAGATTCTGTTCCAGCCCCTTATTTGAACTATATTTCAAATGTTTTTTCTTGTAAACAACATATTGCTGGATTCTAGTTTCTAATCCATTATGCTATCCTCTTCCATTTTATAGGTGAGTTTATTTCATTCACATTAATAATTATTATTGTTAATTGTGTTTTTCCCTCATCTTATTCTCTTATACTTTTCCTTTCCACTCTTTAAGAGTTTATTTTACTATTTACTAATACCCTCCTAAATTTGTTTTCCCTCTGATTCCCTCCGCCTTTTCTTTAACTATTTTCCCTCCTGTTTCTTTATTAAATAATATATTTTTTCCTTAACTGTATGTGTATCCTACTCTCTTTTGATCAGTTCAGATAAGAGTGAGATTCAAATGTTGTCCACTCCTCCCCACACTCAAAATAATGAATATCTGGGACCTGTACCAGGCCAGAGGAAAATTCTGCTTTATCCACTGAATGCCTTATGAATGTGCTGTCAATGGCACTTATTTCAGTCTGCAAGGGCCCAGACTCCTGAATTCACACCAGCATAGCTAGATCTGGGTGTACTTAGTTTCCCACTGGGCATGTCCCCAGCATCTCATGTTTCACCCCCATTGCCACTTCCAGAACATCACATTCATCAAGGCAACCTAGAATCCTCCTTGTGACTTCATCATGGTGGGTTGATATGCAGGCCCCAATATTGTACCTGTCATGAGTCATGGATGATTGATTTATTTGTTGAGAGCTCAGGGAAGATGGTATGACACAGCTTTATGACCCAAACTCTTCTGACATCATTTAGTTAAATAAGTCTATGTCTTACTTATGCACAGCAATCATATGAAATAATTTTCATCCTTCTTCTTGTTCCTTCCCCACTCCCACCCCCAGTGTATTTCTCTTCTACTCCCTTTCCCTTTTTTCCTTTTAAGATCATCAAAACATAACAGAATCATTCCCATCACCTCTATCTTCTTAGACTGTGACTCTAGATGATAATTGGGTTCTGAGGGGACTTGGGTCATTTCCCAATATTCAAATGTAAACAGTTTATCCTTGTTTAATAACTTACAAGTGCTTGCTAATTTGTCCTTTTATGTTTCCCTTGATCTCCATATTTATCAAAGTTTCTATGCAGATCTGGTCCTAAGAACTGCTCGGAAGTCCTCTCTATTATTAAAGATCCATGTTTTAGTATTATGCTCAGCTTGATTGGGAATGTTATTCTTGGGTATAAGACATGATCCTTTGCCTTCTGGAATAAAATGGTCCATATTCTCTGATCCTTTATTAGAGATGGCTGCTAAATTGTTTGTGATCCTGACCATGGTTCCTCAATACTTGAATTCTTTCTTTTTTACTTCTTGTAGTATTTTTTTCTTTGATGGAAGAGGTCTAGATTTGGCTAAAATATTCCTGGGAGTCTTCAGTCTAGTTTCTTTCAGTTTGTGATAAATGGATTTTTCCTATTTATACTTTTCCCTCTAATTCAAAGAATTTTACTTTTAAGATTTCTTTTTTTTTTAAGCAATTGGGGTTAAGTAATTTGCTCAAGGTTACATGGCCAGTTATTTCTGGGTATGGTGCTAAGTATCTGAGCCCGGATTCAGTCCCCAGGTCATCCGAACACTGGGGCCGGTGCTCTTACTTGCTGTGCTACCTGGCTGCCCCACTTTTAAGATTTCTTAAGAGATAGTATTCAGGCACTTTTTTTGGTCATGCATTTCAAGTTTAATGGTTCTTGAATTATCTTTCTCTCATCTGTTGACCAGGTCACTTTTGCTATAGTAATAGCTAACTTTTATACAGTGTGCCAGGCACTGTGCTAAGTGCTTTACAATTATTATCTCATTTGATCCTCACTTAAACAAAAAGTTACCTTTTCCACCTCTTTGACCTGAGAGGTAGGTGATATTTTTGTCCTCATATAGATGAGGAAACTGAGGCAAACTGAGGTTAAGCAACTTGCCCAGAATCACAAAGTTAGTTAGTTTCCAAGGCCAGGTTTTCTGACTCCAGGCCTACTACTCTCATGCTGACTATGCCCATCGATTCTCACTTTACCTATCTAGCTGCCCAATGAGAAAGCTTTCTTCTAAATCAGATACATTTTCTTTGATTTTCCAATGTTTTAACTTTGTTTTAATGTTCTTTAATGTTTCATGAAGTCATTACTATAATAATTCTTAATGGTGGGATGCTTTTTTTTTTTACTTAGGTCTAGACTAATTAAGGCTGAGTAATTCTGGGGAGAATGCTTGGCCTGAACTTTTTTTCCTCCTGGGTCTTCGGGATGCTTTCTTTAGGTATTAAGTATTATATTATTCTAGAATCTCAGGGACAAGCTCAGATTGGGGACCTGAAAGCTTTCATTGATCCCAAATCTGTTTATTCGTTGCCCTTAGGGTCTGAACTGTGCAAAATACTGACCCAGGATTGGGTCTAAGCGAGATTCCTTCCAACTTTTCCCTGGTCCAAAGTCCTCAAAGATTCAGCCACAATCAGGCTTCTAGGGAGCTCTTCACATTCAGGGCAAATGAACTTCAGACTTCTCTTTGCTCTAGGCTTCCTGCCCTGATTATTCCACTACAGACTTCAGAGTGTGCTGCTGACTAGAACTGAGGGACAAACTCAAACCACAGGGATGCTGTCTGCTTTTGAATTTGTTCTTTTCAAATCTATACAATGTAGGATCCACAACAATCACTCCTTTCCACCAGTCCTAGGTGCAGGCCCCCCATCTCAGTTCACGCTCAATCTACGACCCAGAACTGGGTAGTGAGTGTTAGAGCTGATAGATAGCACCCATTCCTACAACATGCACCTCTTGCTGCCCTGGTACTCCCTACCTATATGTAGAACCTTGGATCTCTTTGGGCCCAGTTCAGTGCTGGGGCACTCCTGGCTAGAACCCATCCCATTTCCACAGACTCCTTGTCTGTTTCCCTGTGAAACCCTGGGCTAGAAAAAGGAGTCATTGTGATTTTTGTCTTAGATTTCTGATCAAGATGGAATAACAGGCATTTTCCAAATGTTGGTTGTGAAGGAGGGAGTTTAGCTGTACTCTTCCCAACTACTCTTACCATTTTGATTTAAAACTGGCTTTGACATCTTTATGGTTTAGCCACTAGGGAAACTGTCATCAAAACAGAAGGAATACAAAACTTAGGAAAAGGGAAATACAAGGAAAAAAGATTGAAATAACCAAAATTTAAGAAAGGAGAAAACTATCAAAAACATTTATCACAAACAGATAAACCAAAATATTAATGAGAGAAATCCTCCAGATCATTTAAACAATTCTAGAAATATAAGGATAAATATTGAAAGACAAAGAAAAGAATGAGTCAACACTTAATGAGAACCAGGATTCTTTGGATTCTCAAGAGAACATGGAATGACAGCAAGAAGTTCCCAAATTCAGTCCTGCAGAGCATATATAACTGACAGAATGGAAAAAAATTGAATCCACCGTGGCAAATATCACCAAAAAAAAAATAGAAGAGAAAAACTGACTGGGAATGCAACTATATAGAAATGAAGGAAAATATGGAAAACCAAAGGGAAGCAAAAAAATACTTTTAAGAAAATATGGTCTCTATAAAAGCAAAATATATTGATTTACAGAGCAAAATATGTACAGACAACTAAATAGGTCTCCCAGAAGAACACAGGAAGTCAAAAAACATAAATAGCATAATGCAAAAAAAAAAAAATTACCCAGAACTTCTGAACAAAGTGTCAATTGAAAGAATCCAAATAGCACTTGAGAAAGGTGGGAAAAAAAAAGATGCAAATTCCAAAACATATAATGGTTACATTTAAAAGCTCCAATAACAAAATATATATATATTCTGCAAGCAACCGAGAGAAAGACCTTCAAATATAATGGAAAAGAAATTCACAAAACACAAGAGTATTCTGTAACCACAAAAGGAAATAAGCTAATATTTTTGGAAAAGCAAAAATACTCAGCAACTTTTTTTTGTTAGTTTCTATAGTTAGTATTTTATTTTCCCCAGTTACATATAAAAACAACCTTTATCATTCATTTTTTAAACTTTGAATTCCAAATTCTCTCCCTTACTCCCTCCCCACCTGACCTCCATTGAGAAATCAAGCAATTAAAAAAGTGTCCTTCAATCTGTATTCAGATACCATCAGTTCTTTCTCTGGGGATGGAAAGCATTTTTCATCATAAGTCTTTCAGAGTTGTCTTAGACCATTGTATTGCTGAGAATATCTAAGTCATTCAAACTGATCATCTTGCAATATTGCTTGTTACTTTGTACACAGTACATTTCACTTTGCATCAGCTCATGTAAGTCTTTCTGGGTTTTTCTGAGAGCGTTCTACTCATTATTTCTTATAGCACAATAGTTTCCCATTGTAATCACACCGTAACTTATTCAGCCATTCCCCACATTGATGAACATCCCCTCAATTCCCAATTTTTTGCCCCCAGAAAAGAACTACTATAAATAGTTTTGTCCATATAGTTTCCTTTCCTTTTTGTTTTTATCTCTTTTTGGATATAGACCAGCAGTGGCAGGTCAACGGGTATACCTGGTTTTATGGTCCTTTGGACAAAGCTCCAAAGTGCTCTACAGAATGAATGAATCAGTTCACAATTCCACCAACAGTGCATTAATGTCTTATTTTTCCCACATGCCCTCCACCATTTATCATTTTCCTTTTCTGTTCTATTAGACAACTTATTGAGGTACTACCTCAGAATTATTTTAATTTGTATTTCTCCAAGCAGTGGTGAGTAGAGCATTTTTCATATGACTATCAATGATTTTGATTACTTCATCTGAAAATTGTTCATATCTTTTGATAATTTATCAATTTATGAATGGCTCTTATTTTTATAAATTTGACTCAGTTTTCTACATGTTAAAGAAATGAGGCTTTTATCAGAAAAACTTGCTTCATAAGTTTTTTCACAGTTACCATTGCTAACTATATTTCCATCCATCCTATTCCCTCCCATTTATTCTATTCTCTCTCTCTCTCTTCACCCTGTCCCTCCTCAAAAGTGTTTTGCTTCTGACTTTTACCACCCCAATATGTGCTATGACTTTCCCCTTCTCTTATCTCTTTCCCTTCCTACTTTCCTGTAGGGTAAGATAGATCTCTATGCCCCATTTTTCATGTATGTCATTCCCTCTTTGAGCCAGTTCTGATGAGAGTGAGGTTCACTCACCCGCCTTCATCTCCTCCCTCTTCCCCTCACTTTAAAAGCTTTTTTCTTTCCTCTTTTATGTGAGATTATTTACCCCATTCTACCTATCTCTTTTCCCTTTCTCCCAGTACATTCCTCTCTCACCCCTTAATTTTATTTTTGTAGATATCATCCCTTCATATTCAACTCAAACCTGTGCCTCCTTCTATTTGCCCTAATAATGAGAAAGTCCTTGGGAAAGTGGCATTGACCTGCCACTACTAGGTCTGTATCCAAAAAAAATCACAAGTATCATCTTCCCATGTAGAAATGTAAACCTTATTAAGTCCTATATGATTTCTCTTTTCTGTTTACCTTGAGTCTTCTCTTGAGTCCTCTATTTGAAAGTTAAATTTTCTATTCAGCTCTCAACTTTTCATCAAAAATGCTTGAAAGTCCTCTATTTCATTGAATATCCATTTTTCTCCCCTGCAGGATTATACTCAGTTTTGCTGGGCAGGTGATTCTTGGTTTCAATGCTAGTTCCTTTGACCTTCAGAATATCATACTCACAGTGCTCCAATTCTTTAAGGTAGAAGCTGCTAAATCTTGTGTTATACTGACTGTAGTTCCATGATACTTGAATTGTTTTTGTTTTTATTTTTTTCTGGCTGCTTGCAGTATTTTCTCATTGGCCTGGGAACTCTGGAATTTGACTACAGTATTCCTAGGAGTTTTCATTTCAGGATATCTTTCAGAAGGTGATTGGTGTATTCTTTCAATTTCTACTTACCCTCTGGTTCTAGAATATCAGGGCAATTTTCCTTGATAATTTCTTGAAAGATTATATCTAAGCTCATTTTTTAAACATTTTTAAAATTTTTTTGCAGGGGGGAGAGCAGGGCAATTGGAGTTAAGTGACTTACCCAAGGTCACAGGCTAGTAAGTGTTGAGTGTCTGAGGCCAGATTTGACCTCAGGTTCTCCTGACTTCAGGGCCAGTGCTCTATACACTGTGCCATCTAGCTACCCCTATGCTCGTTTTTTGATCATGGCTTTCAGGAAATCCAATAATTTTTAAATTAACCCTCCTGGATCTATTATCCAGGTCAGCTGTTTTTCCAATGAGATATTTCACATTGTCTTCCCTTTTTTTCATTCTGGGTGGAGGTTCATTTTATTGTTTCTTGATGTCTCATAAAGTCATTAACTTCCACTTGCTCAATTCTAATTTTTAAGGAATCATATTCTTCAGCCAGCTTTTGTGTCTCCTTTTCCTTTTGGTCAATTCTGCTTTTCACAGCATTCTTTTCATTGGCTTTTTGTATTTCTTTTACCATATGGGCTAGTCTGTTTTTTAAGGTGTTATTTTCTTCAGTATTTTTTGTCTCTCCTTTACCAAGTTGCTGACTCTTTTTTCATGATTTTCTTGCATCACTGTTATTTCTTTTCCCAATTTTTCCACCATCCCTCTTACTTGATTTCCAAAATGCTTTATGAGTTCTTTCATGGCCTGAGACCAAATCATAGTTTTCTTGCAGGCTTTGGATATAGGAGCTTTGAGTTTGTTATCTTCTTTTGAGTGTGTGTTTTGATCTTCCTTGTCACCATAGTAACTTTCTATAGTCAGAGTTATTTTGTTGTTGCTGTTGTTCAATCATTTTCCCAGTCTACTGCTTCCACTTTTAACTCTTTGTTAAAGTAGGGCCCTGATTCTCAGTGGAGAGCACACTGTCCCAAGCTTTCATGGCTTTGTGCAGCTATTTTCAGAGATGCTTGTAGGGACCTGTAAGTTTTCAGTTTTGTCCAAGGTGGTAAGATCTAAGAAGAGTTGTGTTTACTTTTTTCCTGGCTTGTGCTCTGGTCTGTGAGTGACCACAAGCACTTTACTCTGCCCTGGAACTATGAGGAGGGTCCTTGCTCCACTGTGCCTGCAAGCTCTGGTGTGTTAGTGCCCCTAATTGCCCTGGGACTGTCACCCAGGACTGCAACCCAGATTCAAGTATAAGTTCTGCCTCACTGCTAGGAAAGAGACCCCTGTAATCTCTTCTGATTAGTTGCTCAAGCCCCTTACCATCTGGACTGAGAGCTACAGAAGCAGCTACTACCACTGCTGATTCAGAGGCTCCCAAGGCCTGCTCATGGTTTGAGGGTTCCTGGTCTGCTCTGATACAGCCTACACTAGTCTGCACCCCTTTCTCACCCTGGTAAAATAGACCTTTCATGCCAACCTTCCAAACTGTCTTGAGCTGGGAAATTGTTTCCCTCAGTCTTTTTGTGGGTTCTGCTGCTTTAGAATTTAAGATTCATTATTTAAAAGTAATTTGGAGAGGTTTGGGGAAGAGCTCAGGTGAGTCCCTGCCTTTACTCCATCATCTTTACTCTGACTCCATCTCTATAAATTTAAGAACAACTTTGAGCATAAGTTATTTTGCCTATTATAAATATTCAGATTAAGTATAAAGGGTGTGTTAAGAAACTCTCTACATTCAAAGAAAGAACTGATAAGTAGAAGTATGTATAGAATAATTTTACATATTAATATATACATATCTATACATATTTGTGTCTAATGGTAGTCATCTCTAGGGCAGGAGAGGCAGTAAAGAAAAAAAAAGAAATTTACATGATAATTTTGTTGTATATTTGAAAGGAATAGCAAGTTGTGCATAGTAGATTTGCAGTTTCTTGTGCAATCATCTTTTTATTATAGTGTCTTATGGAAATGCTTGTTTATTCCATAAATTAGTAATAAATTTTTTTAAAGAAAGGGCAAATTATCTTAAGTTCAAACTAAGAGTGGCATACCCTGCAAATAATGAACTAATTAACCAATGATGAAAAATGGTGGATTAAATTGAGTTATTTGAGGAAAAGCTAAATCAATTATAGTAATTAAATTAACAATATTAATAAGCTATCAGAAATAATGATGAATATATAGATGATGAATATGGAGAAGTATGAAATGATGAACTGATACAGAATAATATGAACAGAGCCACAAAACAATAAAAAATTAAGGTTGCAAAAGTACATAGAAAAAGCATAACTCCAAAGAATACATTCCCCCCTGCACTCATACTAGAGTATTGCACATACATTCACACTTTTTGATATGTTGATAAGTTTTGCCAACTTTTTTCCTTTTTTAAAAAAAAATGTTGTAAAAAAAGATAAAATTTAAAAAGCAAAAAAAAATGTTATATTGTAGGTCCTCTAGGAATAGGAAAGGTAGGGATACTGGGGGAAATATTGACAATTTTAGAAACCAAAATTCATCAATAAAAAACGTATTTTAAAACTTTTCTCTGGTGTTATGTCTTCCTAGGAAAAGCTTATAATATAGGCATGGGCATGGACATCAAAGAAATAATTTGTGCAGAGAAATGTAGGAAAGACTTTGACACATGCATGAAGGAAAACAGCATGCTTGGCTGTGGACAGCTGGGTGGCACAGTGGATAGAGTGCTGAGTCTAAAGTAAGGAAGATTAATATTCCTGAGTTCAAATCTGGCCTCAGACTACTTGTGTGACACTAGGCAAGTCACTTACCCATTTGCCTCAGTTGCTCATTTGTAAAATGAGCAGGAAAAGGAAATGGCAAACCACTCTCGTATCTTTGACAAGAAAATCTCCAATAGGGTCACAAAGAGTTAGATACGATAGAAATGACTGAACAACAACATGCTTGGCTGATAGATACAAATTTTCCTGTAAACAGACTTCTCAACCTCTCCAGGTGAAAAATTAAAAAGCATCAGTCAAGCTTACTGAAGTATTCTTCTAATTTTGTAGCCACTGTTATAGAATCATATGTTGCCCATAGGAAGTTATAGCCTTTGAGATTTTGTTACGGTATTCATTTGGAGCTGTTGTTGATGATGATGATGTTGATGTTTGTCCTTCATTCTAGAAGAGGACCAATGACATCAAGAAGGTGATGTCTTGACTTGCAAGTGAACTGGATTTTAGTGAGGCAGGGCTATGCAAAGTCACCAGCCTCACTCTTTCCTCCAAGAGCTATCTGGTTTCAATGGCAAGATATAGACCAGTATGACTGGAGATGGCCCTGGATGCAGTGAAATACTTCGGCCCTTTTAAGCTAAGGACTTTCCCAAATCTCAGTTTCTCTGAGGAAATGCCCACTCAGTGATTAGAAGAAAACCCCCAAATGGGATCATGAAGAATTGCATACAACTGAACAACAAGAGATTAGTGAAAGAAGTTGGTTATATCAGTAATACTTTAATTCCTTCAGTTTATTGACCTCAAGAAGATGGCATTGAACAGAATCTGATCTCCCACACAGACAATCCTTTCTTCCTGAAAGATAACTCTGAGGCTTGAACTTCGCCATAGTTGAGTGACTGATTCCTGTTCCTAGATCAGAGGAACAGTGTCTTCATTTCTGTATTCCATTTGCACGTGTGGTATTATATGAGAGGATAGTGAGAATATGAAGAATTAAAAAGAAAGAAAATAAATCTTATGAACAGTAATCCTTGCACTAGAACATAATAAAACCCAATATTTAAGGGAATATTTTCTGTACTGCATTCAGTTTCCTCATTAAGAAGAGGTATTACAGTCGTAACTTGAGATATGTAGGTAGGTATGTGAAAAGAGAGTAGGATTCATTAACTTTAATTCTTTTTCCATATCTAACAAAGCTACTAGCCAGCTGAGTCCACAAAGGTTGGGACAATCAACTCTCCTTCTTCTATACTCAACCATCATGAGGTATTTTGGAGTTTTTTGTTTGTTTTGTTTTGTTTTGTTATATTCCATCCTAGAAAAGCCTAAGCTCTAATTAGGTGCATTAGGTTTCCCTTTCTCAAACTCATTGGCTAGGTAACAAACCCTTCAGTCTGCTCCCTAGGGATGATGTTAATTTATTTTAATTACTTAATAGTTATATCTTAAAAGTCTAGGGGATTACCCAAGGGGAGAAGCAATTGTGCTCATTGGATACTACAAATAAGGTATAGGAGATATGGTTATTTTTACACAGACTTGTTAAGAAATATTAATCATAGAAGAATCATAGAATTAATAGGAATAACAATTAAGTAACAACTTATTTATACAGTTACAATTAGTAGAAAACTAATATTTTAAACCTTATTGGGACATAAAACTGTTTGTAGGATTACTAGATAGCCATTTTAAGTTTTACCTTGCTTTGGTACTTTCTAATTAAGCAACGAGGTTAAGGTTAATCTTCTTTCCAGTGGCCAACTTCTCTGATGCAAAAGCTTTCCCTGCCATCAACCACTGCTACTCTGGAGATTCTAACTCTGCAGCCCCTGATTCACAGGCTTCCCACTATCTTTGGACCTTTCAAAACTTATAAGATTAGCAATACCCCTGGGCATGTCCAACATGGAATACTTGTTAAGATCAGGAAAGAAAAAAAGAGAGCCCTAGGACCCTAGTGCAAAAGTGAGTCCCATGTGGCAGTGGAGTCACCATGATATCAAGATAGAGAAGGACTGATCTCCACACTCTCACTGGCATCTCATGATGCACTATAGAGAGGGCCCATCTCCTAGAACCTATCTCCTTTTTTAACAAATGGAAAATGATCAAACCGAAATCACAAGAGAGACAAAATAACAATTATCAGAACCTACTATACACAATTGCATGAAAAATTAAGAATTTTTTAAAAAGAGGTTCATTTTCCTTCTGATGTTTCTTCTTATTCACATGAATAAAAATGTTTACAGTAATTCTGAGAAGTCCAAAGTATTCTCTCTTTAACTGGGTCTAACCAGTTTAATTTAATTAACTGGTCATATTATAATGTTTGTTCATAGTATTTCATTTTCTTTTGTTGAAGTTTGAATCTGTCTTTGATGTTGACTACATACACAAATTGTGATCTGGTTCTATATATAAGCAGTTGTATTTATTTTTGCTTGCTTTTCAGAATCCTCCTCAATCTTTGAACCCTTACTGCTGCATAGTATTGGGGGATATGGAGGTAATTGTAATCTGGGTCTCTGCCCTATATAACCTCTAGGAAAATGATGGACTGACTCCAACTGGGTTTCCATTTTCCTTTCTCTTAAACCTGATGCTCTGTTCTTTTTTAACCCTATCCTTTTCATTACCTACATTCTCTCAAACTCTCAGTTACTTCAGCCTCTCCCTGGCTTTATTCTTTGCCTTTCTCTATCTTGATCCTTTGATGAACCTATTCAATTCCACAAAACCTTATCCTCTCAAATCCCTTGTACCTTTGCCGTTTTGCTGAATATGCCTGGCACAATTCCATCATTTAACCATTCCCATTCTTTGCTCCTATCTTTCAAATGGCAAAAATCATTGGGTCTGCTGAAAACATTTATTTACTGTCAACTAGACTTTCATTGTAAGCAGGTAAACTTCCTTTATCAATTTGCTATCCCACTCAACAGCAGCTGTTTCAAACTTTCTCACCTCTCCCCAGATCTGTCATGTGCTATCCCTATCCCTTCCATATTCTATAGAAAATTAGGAGGATAGTTTCTGAAAAATCTGGAAAGTTTTATGTGAACTGACACAAAATGAAGTGAGTAGAACCAGAAGAACACTGTATACAGTAACAGCAATACTATGATAAATAACTGTGAAAGACACTGATCAATACAATGATCCAAGACAGTTCTGAAGGACTCAAGATGAAAAATTATCTCTGCATTCAGAGAGAGAACTAATGAACTCTGAGTGCAGATGGAAGCATATTTTTCCACTCTCTTTAGTTTCTTGATTTTTTTTATTGTTGTTGCAAGATGGCTAATACAGAAATATGTTTTGTATGACTTCATATGTATAACTGATGTTATACTTGTCTTCTGAATAGGTGGGGGAGAGGTGGGAGTGAGGGAGATTATTTAAAATTCAAAATTTTACAAATTAATGTAAAAATTTTAAAAATAAATATTATTAGTCCCACACAGAAAGCCAAATGCTAAACAGTAAATAATAAACAACAACCAAAAAAGGTCTTTGTGGATCTAAAAACTATTTCTGCCAACTGAAGGCCAATGTTGAAGAAGTCACATAGAAAATATAGTACTCCCTACAAGATTGAGCCTCTGTCTCTACGAAGACAATAAAAAAGATCTAAAAACTCCTAGAAAAAAATGCACAGATTTTCCAGTTGAACAGTAATTAATGCTATCACTTATTCTTTTCATCTTCTCTGACCAGTTTTCTACTATTACTTGATTTCAATAGAAATCTGAAAAGTTGAGGTAGAGAGAAGATTGCCAATGAAAATTAGAATAACCGCAACATAAACTTCTGTCAAATTTTCACCTACAGTCACTGGTATAATTATTTTTATTAATTTATTTATTTTAGTCTTCAACACTAATTTCCACAAGATTTTGAGTTCTAAATTTTTCACCATATCCCTCCTCCCCTCACCCCAAGATTGTGTGCATTTTTATTACCCCTTCCCCCAGCCTGCCCTGCCCCTCTGTCACCCCTCCCCTTTATCCCCTTTCCTCTTACTTTGTTATAGGGCAATATAGATTTTTATACCACATTGTCTGTACATCTTATTTCCCAGTTGCATGTAAAAACAATTTTTAACATTTGTTTTTAAAACTTTGAGTTCCAAATTCCTTCCCTTCTTCCCTCCCCACCCACCCTCATTGAAAAGGCAAACAATTCAATATAGGTTATACATGTGTAGTTATGCAAAACAGTTCCATAACAGTAATGTTGGGAAAAACTAATTATATTTCCCTCTGTCCTATTCCCCCCCCCATTTATTCTATTCTCTCCTTTGACCCTGTTCCTTTAAAAAAAGTGTTTGCTTCCAACATCTCCAACATCCCCCTCCTCCAATCTTCCCTCCTTTCTGTCATCCCCCCCCCACCCATCCCCTTCCCCTACATTATCTGGGCCTTAGTCATCTCCAGGTCTTTTTTTTTTAACTTACTGGATTGAGCTTCTGCACCTTTGGCTGCGAAGTATATAATCAACCTGATTTTTATATTGACCATCTGGATATGTCCATGTGCTGTGCCCAGAAAATACAAGCAAGACCCAAGTAACATGGTGGGCTGACGAGGTACCACCCCCCCCCCAACCCCCGACCCAGGTCATACAGCAGTGATCTCAGGTAAAACCTCAGCTTTTAAAGGGAGGCCACAGCAGCCAACAGTTAGGTATTATGTAAGCAGAAATTTGCAGAGGCCAGAAACAGTGATTGGTCAGTACACACCTTGAAATTCCTGCTGGTGCCTTCTCCCTGACCCAGAAGCCCACCCACCTCTATGCAGGTGAGCTGACTAGGAAAGGGTTGAGACCCAGTAAGGGAGGGTGGAGTTGACCAGGCAGTCTGCTCACTTCCCTGAGGTTGGGGGAAAGGGAAAACCAGGTACAACATTCCCCACTTCTTTTGTGCCAGTGTCAAATGCTTGACACCACCAGGCTGAATCAAATGGGTCAGTCAGTTCTGTTCCCCAGGGCTGGTAGTGGGGATCCATAACAATTAGTAATTTAACAGTTAATAGGGACTTCCTATAATCAAGGCCATAGTCACAAGGAAGAAGAAGGGACCACATTTTTCCATTGGTGCTCTAGTTGAATTTCTCCAGGAAAGAAGCTGTCCCAATAGAAGTCAGGTCCGGATTCTTGGGAAAGCTGTCTGCATCTGATGTCCTCTTTTTCAGATTCGAAGGGAATCTTTAGATGACTAGAGTTCAAATGTACAATACAAGAGCTCCCAGAAACACAATTTTACATATAAAGGTCCAGTTTTCTGGCCATTTAAGACTAGGTTCAAGCAAATAGTTCAGTTTTCTTAGCCACACAGGGCTAAGCTCAATCAATACAATGATGTTTTTCTCACAATTTTACAAAATGTCATGATTACATTAAGTCAGGTACACAATTACATGTCACCAAGAAAACTTACATACAAACTATACAAGAATCATAATTAACATACAATTCCTTGTATCTCAGTAACCTATTTCATTTAAACAACACACTTAAATCCCAGATGCCTCATGCAGTTACAGAATTTAAAAAGGAGTTCTGCTTTTCCAGTTCAGATCTAGAGGTGACCAGATAATTCTGAGTTAATATAAATTAGTACAATTACTTAAGATTAATTCCATATTTTAAAACTACAGAGAATTTTCGGTTTATTTATTCTTTGCTATTTCTACCTTTCCTAAATCCTGTACCTGGTATAGAAATCTTTTAAAATATGAAAAACTTTTTTTAAAAAATTGATTTCATCTGCCCTTTGTAAAATTATCAGACAGATGCATTAACAAAGTAACATTAGCTTCACTCTTAACCACCATTTTATCCAATCCTTGTGCTAAGATCCAAAATCCATACCTCTGATCCTATTCCCAAACATGCTCAAAGCATGAATTCACATAATAGAAAAATTTTTAATCCAATTTTATACATCGGTATTTAATCCTAGGTGTCATCTAGTCTGATCCTGTTGTTCTCCTCAAACTTCACTATCCTGGTCAATCAGGCATCTATTTCATTACATTTTGCCTTATTACTAATCATCTCCTTCTTTGAAGGATGTTATCTCTATGTTTATTCATTTATTTGGCCCTGAATATTACTTCTCAGTGAATTTGCTATAGAATAAAAAGAGGAACAATGTCATAAACCTTGCCAGAAGGAAAACTTCCTTAGCCTAGTTTGAGTCCAGGCATGAGTCATCTCCACTAGTCATTCAGATAACAACCAGGTGCTGAAAGCAAGGCTTAGGTATAAATAGGTGGGGGGTTTCCTTTTCAGAAAGAAAAGGCACAGTTGGGAAATAAAGTCAGAGAGATCCCACCTGGGCAGTGTCTGAGGTTGTCCCCAAACTTTTCCAAGCACAGACATCCACCCTGAACAGTTCGCAGCCTGCAGCCTCTGCCATCCCATTATCGGCTTTTATGATGACTCCTGTAATCAAAGCTTAGAAAAATAGTAAAATTTACAGTCCCCAAAATTATTAAATAGCAAATAAATATGGACTAGTGTCCTTCAGATAGGACCACCTAAAATTTGATTGAGCTATTAACTACAAACTCAAGTTACAAATCTTTCTGCCTTCCCAAAACTTCCTCATGCTCTCTCAACATACTTCTAAAACTGATATCAACTATCTGGAAACAAGAGGGGATGGATGAACCCCATTTGTCCCCAAACCTTCTTATCAGCTTTGTTCAGCTTTTCATAAATAGACTTTAAAGACAGTTTTAATTAACCTGGTGTTAAAAATGGTATCTTTCTTGTCTCTCAACTAAAGTATCTCTGATTAAACTAAATATCAGGCACCCAAGCACCCCATCATTCCAAGCACCTGATCATTCCCCCCCTTAAACAGCTGGGACCCTAATTTAGGTAGATCTGTCTCTGTTTTATAGGGGGCTGGGTCTGTAGCCAGTGGCTAAAACATGGCCAAAGCCAGGTCCAGGGGGTGATAGGCCATGGTCTCAGTACAGTGGGTACTCAGCCTGAGATGACATCTGCAAGTGAAGGTGCTGAACCTAGAAGAAACAACTTTGGCAAAGAGATTAAACAAGTGACAGAAAGGAGTAGGAGGAAAGTGACCAGAAGTGGGGTGAGAATGAGTTAGTATAATCCATTACTCAGGCTATTTCTGTTTCTTCTATGTTTAATATAAACCACATAAACAAGATACTTCATAAGTTATTATTCTTTTACTACATAACTATACTGCCTTAAACAATACACGTTCCTGACTTGAACCTCACAACTGAATAGTAGACATACATCCTTGTTTCACAAAGCTTGTTTATCCTCTGATTATATTCATTCTGGAAGAAAGAGATAATTCAGAAATTGAATCTTTAACGTACATTCAGTTACAAATGTTAACTTTTGCCTAGAGCATGAAATAGCTACAAATTCAGATCAAAACAGCAAGATCTCTTCTGCTTTTACAATCTCATTAAACTTTTATGAAGAAAGTTAGTTGAAAACTGTTAAAATGAGCTTAAGCAGTTTGAATAACTTTCTGCACATGTTCTAATTCTAGATGAAAAATAATATTAGATTTTCCAATAAGCTAACACAAAAAAAACCTCATATCTTTTACTGACTACATGCTCTGATCATAGGAAATTTGCTAAAGAAGGAAAAAATCAACTTAAACAGCAAATTTCACCAGTCATAGCTTAGAGCATTTTTTTGGGCTGCAATCAGCAATAAAGATTTACCAGATCTCACAAATGTAGAGATTCCATTCTTAATCTCATCCCAAATCCCAGGGTCCCATCTAGAAACTTCAGAAAATTCACAGTAAGTTTGAATATTACAAAATCTATACATAATTGAAAAAATTACCAGAAATCTTATAAAGTCTTTGCATAATTAAACTTGTTCTGGTATAAAAGATAAGGAGCTTCATAACTAAAACAAGCCCTAGCCCCCCGCCTTTTTTTTTTTTGGTTTGAGGGCCTTGCCCACAAATTGTTTCCGGGAACACCTAAGCCCTCTGTTTCATATTCTAGGTTTTACAGAACTTAGAAGAGGATTCACAGGGTCTTTTCTTCACGTAATTACCAATATTTATTTTTTTCCAAGCATGTTTTTTTTAAAGCAATCTGGGTTAAGTAACTTGCTCAAGGTTACACGGCCAGTTATTTCTGGGTGTGGTGCTGAGTATCTGAGCCCAGATTTGATCCCCAGGTCATCCCAACACTGGAGCCGGTGCTCTTACTTGCTGAGCCACCTGGCCGCCCCTCAAGCATGCTTTTGTAAATACTTGATTTATAAATTGAAACTTCCTGTAAAACAAAGAAAAACTTAAAAGTTTATAATTTTTTTTAAATTACAACATTTCAGAATATCATAACTGATACTCAGAGTACTTCATCATCATTTTCTTGTTCCTCTGACATTATAATTATTAATTAAACAGCATTTAGAGTATGAGAAACTGCTTCTATTATAACATATCTAATACAAATATTTACCAGTAACAATATCATAAACAATTATGATGTACCTAAATTTAAACTTTAAACCAAAATCAAGTAATTACCGATCTGGTGATCTTAATTTAGTCATTTCCAAATTGCTTTGCACAGAAAATTGTTCATTCCATAACCATTGGCATAAACTTCACACCTAAGGAAAGTTTCACATAAGGTTGACAATCATAAAGCAAGTATCACAGTTTACATTCAAAGAGATTTTTTTTAATACCAAGCACTGTGCCAAGCACCTTTACAATTATATTAGTTCCATAAATTGGGATTTTGATGTGGATTCCACCACCATCCTCTTACTGGACAGTAAACTAAGGTAAATAAAACACACTGGGGCCATAGAGTGAATCAATTTCTTAAATGTCAAATTAACAGTATATACCTTTTTAATCATATAGCCACACATTTCTGAGTTCTAATACCCTTGGCCCTCAAAAATGAAATATTATACACAAATTTACATATATGTTCAGTTCTCCATTCATGTTCACATTTCAGATCAGTTTAAAATATGCTGGGCTAATTATTCTAACAGCATCTTTTGGTTCTAGTAATAATTACAAATATCTTTACCATAATCAATGTCTAGCTTTTAAATTCAAATTTAATAACCACCCATTTTCAGCCTTTCCAAAATAATAATAATAAAATAAACCTTCAAATATGGGAATTCCTTAAAACTAATTTGGTGTAAAAATGTTCTTAAGTAATATAAATTTCCCAAAACATTGTATATTCACATACATCCAAGTTAACATATATATCTATATCCTTAGATGAATTAACAGCTTCAGAACAGTAATAAGAAATTTTTTTAACATCAGAGTTCATAATTTTTCCAAATTACATAATTTAGAAATGTACAATGTCCCAAATGTTATGTATTTAAAACTTACTTCTATCCCATTGATCATGTTAGGTAAATTCGTTCCAAACCACTTTACACAGGAAATAAATTATAATTCTATAACTTTAAACCACTGTATCAATTTTTATAATAGCCAAAATTTTAAATGAAATATCAGTATTATTATTACTTGTTTGTAACCCAAGTATGTTTTAAATTAACAAATTTACAACATAAAAATCCAATACACATGCAATACAATATCCAGATTTTTTTTAAATTGCTGTAATACTATTCCTACTTCAAAATGTTTTTTTAAGTTCACTAGCTAAACAGACTTTTAGAAACACAATACAATCTCAGAAAGATGGCAATAACATAACAAGGAATATCAAATGATATCAAATGACTTATACAATAATTGACCTTATCAATTCTAGCATCATATTCAAAGTTAGAGAGATACCAACATATGCCAGTCATCACAATTTACAATCATTATACCACTTTGATCACAAGTGTTTCACAAACACTATTAATTTTCCCTTTACAAATTCAAGGAACAAGTCAAGCCGAGATAGCAAAAAAACTTGTTATTTTTTTGGTGGACCTTTTGAAAGTAAGAGCTTTGAATCTGCCAGTCTCAAAGCTCCAAACTTAATTGGCCTTAACTGGTCAGGCAGAAGATCTAGCCTGCCTGTTTCTTTGATCTGAGGGGAGGGATTCCCAAAGAGGGGCCCACCAGCCCACCTCCCCCAGTACCCCACAGGGAGGTGAAGGACCAGTACAGGGTAAAAAGTTTTGTTCCAGTGGAGTGAGGTGCCCTTCCCCATCCCTTGAGTTTTTGGAGGACTCTGGAGAGTCTCCCTCCCCAGGAAGGCCCCACCTTGCCCTGCCCCTAAAGTCTTGGAGAGAAATTTCCCAACTGCCTAATTTCCTCCAGAGGGAGGGGTTGTGCAGGTCCCAACCCCACCCCCCTTCCTCCTTCAGTGGGCACAGAACTCCTTCCCTACAGCTCCATCCTCCTTCCCCGCCACACCCCACAAGCAGTGGCTGAGGGCTAGGGGCAGGGGCCTTCACCTTTTCCCGCCAGTGCAGCACAGGGTGAGGGTCAGTCAGTTCAGTTTCCTCTGCCTGACCCAGGAGCCATCTGGCCAGCCCCTCCTCCCAGCCTCTGCAATGTGGATGGGCCATGTGCCACCCCGGCTTGCCATGTCTCTATTAAGCTAATGAGCGCAAAACAAAACTCTACTAGCCCAGAATGGATAAGACACATAGAAAGACAGACAGATAAACACCAACCGAACCAGCTGGAACCAATCACAGGCAAAATCTCCGTGTCCTGAGTTTGCCTGGAGATTAAGGTACTTTAGCTACATGTAGCATCTCATATCTCAACAGAAAAGATTCACCCCCTATTTTGAGGTCCTGAATACACACAAGGTCAAATGAGGAGCTGGTGGAAGTTGGGAGGCAGGTGCAATCTTTCCCTCCTTGAGACTTGGGGCCCTGGAACTTCATCAGGGGCTATCCCCCCTAGGAATATGGGTGAGCAAATGCCTACTCCTGAGGCCGAGAGCCCTTCCTATTCAGCAAAATCTCCCTGGTTCCTCACACGGTGTCCAGCGCTGCTTCCTCCTCACCCCTCCCTTTTCTTATCTTTCTTTCTCCGAAGGGGAGACAAGGAGAAATCTGGAATTCCAACAGTTGCCCTGGCTGTTTTTGAACACAGAAGCTGTTAGTTAAACAGCAAGGCAAGCACACAAACACAACAGACACATAACCACTCACCTCTGGAGGCTGGCACAGAGATCTGGGTCCAAAGAGCCAAAATGTGATCTGATCAATGTCAGGGGATGGTCTGGACTTTCTCAGCCTTGAGTTCTGAGCTCTGAAAAATTTCAGATGCTGGCTTTTCAAGGAAGTCAGAGCTGAGTGGCCTTCATCCCCTGAGGCCAAGGATTTGGGGCCTTGGACAACAACACAGAATGTTGTCTATCTCGTTGGGGCCTCGAAAATGCAGTGCCCAGAAACATGAGCGAGCCCCAAGTATCAGTTTAGAATGGACTCTTTATTATATGCCATGTTGGCTGATCAGGCCACATGGCAGGCTGACAATGTACTGCCTCGTACTCCCTCCCCACCCCATCCCAGGTCATACAGCAGTGATCTCAGGTAAAACCTCAGCTTTTAAAGGGAGGCCACAGCAGCCAACAGTTAGGTATTATGTAAGCAGAAATTTGCAGAGGCCAGAAACAGTGATTGGTCAGTATACACCTTGAAATTCCTGCTGGTGCCAAGTCTCCCTGACCCAGAAGCCCACCCACCTCTATGCAGGTGAACTGACTGGGAAAGGGCAGAGACCCAGTAGGGGAGGGTGGAGCTGACCAGGCAGTCTGCTCACTTCCCTGAGGTTGGGGGATGGGGAAAACCAGGTACAACACATGTATAGAGTCACTTTTGGGACTGTTGAAAAAGAGTACTTGTTATGAACAGCAAATTATCTTGACAAAACTATTAATCTCTGCCCTGCTTGATTTTGTACTCCAAGACCAAACTTGCCTGTTATTCTAATTATCTTTTGATTTCCTACTTTAACATTCCAATCCCCTTTGATTAACATAACTTTTTTTTGTGTTATTTCTAAATGTTATAGGTCTTCATGGAACTGATCAACTTTGGCCTCTTAAGCATCAGTGGTTGGAACCATAGACTTTCATCTTTGGGATGCTGAATGATTTGCCTTGGATTCCAGCAGATAGCATTTGTTCCCAGTACTGTTTCTATCACCTTTTTTTAAACTATGAGGGCTACTCCATTTCTTATGAAGAATTTTTGCCTACATTAGTACATGTAGTGATCACCTGAACTAAATTCACCCCTTCCCATTCATTAAGTTCACTGACACCAAAGATGCCAATTTTAATTTTTCCATCTCCTATTTGACCACATCGAGCTTTTCTTGGTTCATGTCAAGTTACATCCCAGGTACCCTATGCAATATTGATCTTTACAGCATTGGACTTTCCTTTTATCACCAGACACATAGGCCACTGAGCTTCCTTTTGGCTTTGGCCCAGCTGCTTTATTAGTACTGAAGCTAGTCTGGAAAATCAGGTTTTGAAAAAACCCATTGTGATTCAAATGGAGCTAGTTGGCTATGCTTTTAAACCCAAATCAAGACCTCTTCTTCAGATAGAAGTTTGGCTAGTGAGGTATTGAATTGAATTGAATTAAATTGAAATCATTGGCTTCAGCATTGATTGATGATGGTCCATTGAGAACACTATGGAAGTGTTCAGCCTACCTCTCCAGGATCATGTCCTTATAAGTAATCAATATGTCTTCCTCATCACAGGGTAACTGAGATGCATTCTAGGTCTTTGGCACATAAACAGCTATCAGTGCATCATAAAAGCACTTGCAATTGTTACTATCAGCATAAAATTAAATTTCATCTGCCTTCTTATTGAGCCAAGAATCCTGTATCTCTCTAAGCTTTACTTGCACTTTGTTTTTGATGGAGTTAAATGCTGCCTTCTTAGAGACAGATGAACCATTCTCCTGGTAAATTCTGTGGAATTCTTGTTTTTCATTTAGTAGCTTCCACATTTCCCCATCATTTTCATTAAACCAACAAATACTTGTGAGTGGTCTGGCCCAGATGAGTAAATTCAGTTCCGTAGACCAAATCTCTGAAAGCCACCCATTCCTTTTCTCTCCACTGTTGCCAACCTTGTGTTGGCTCAGTCTTCCCTCAAAGTTAGCAATGTGTGGGACAGAGACCACTACCAAAAAATCAATACAGAGACTTAGATATGTGAAAGCAGAATTGAGTTTATTGTTTTCTCATGAGAAAGGGTACTGCCCCTGGTCACTCTAATGGGACTGGCCAGGGAAGTAGAAATTGATTCTGGAAAGCAAGGTCCTTTTATACCCTAACTCAAGCCTCCCCCTCCCTAACTCCCTTCCCCTTATCCCATTGGCTGGGCTTCAGGCGGCAATTTATTTGTGTGAACATTTGCTGACAACAAAGAAAAAAGGATGAGAAAAGTCAGGAAGTTTTGCAAGAGTTTGTAAGCAGGAACAGTTTAGCATGAGTTTTACAAGGTCAGCTAACTACAGATGTTATTTTGTAAGGGAGTAAACTGTATTTCAATAATATAAAAACTATTAACCCTTTCGAGGAGTCTTCACTTCTGAGAAATCATCCCTCACAGCAATAAACTGTTCTGCTCAGAGAAATACTCTAATCTATCAACATTAAGTCCTAGAGTAATCATCTTGCACTGGGGCCACCTCTTCTACTGACTGCAAATATTTAGGTTGGAATGGATAATCTATGATCAGTCCTGTACTCTGTACTACAATCTCTTTTCTCACTCTCCGATACTGTCTGTCTCTTCCCCTTACAATGACACAATCTATTAAATGCCAATGTTTGCTGTGAGGGTGCATCCACAAAGTTTTATTGTGTTTAGGTAAATGTTGGTGTTCAGAAGGTCTGAACTGCACAAGTCTTCAGTAATAAGTGACCATTGCTGTTGATGTTTCTGACTGCATTCCTCCCAAGTATTCCCTGCCATGTCTGTTAGTCTGTGCCTACTCTGGCATTAAAGTCACCCAGAATTATAAGCTTGTCCTCTTTCAGCACAGTGAAGATGAAGACCTCCAGGTCTTCACAGAATTTTTCTTTGACTCATTAGGGTTCATCATGGTGGTAGTATATGCACTGATGATGGTGGCATAATGTTTTCCTGCAAGTGGCTATCATAATGTCAAGAATCTGTTGTTCACTCCTTTTGTTGAGTATATAAGTTTGTTGATTAGATCAGTTTTGATTGCAAAAGTCAAACTTTTCTTATTGGTCCACTACAAATATATGTCAGCATTACTTCAACTTCACAATTACTTCTTCCATACCTCCCTAATCAACTCACTCTCACTCCAAGTTGCTTTTCCAAATCTCTATATCCCTTCTCAAATCTCCCATGATTTCCCCTCTGTTCACCCTCTCAACTGAGAATCTTGCTTTATATTTTACTGAAAAAAATTGAGACAATTCACCATTCTTCCTTTTTCTGCATTTCATATTACTCAGGTGCTTTCTGCCACTGTCTCCTCCCTCATTCAGTGCACATGAAAGTGCCCCTTCCCCCTTTGCCTGCATAAGTGATCCTGTCTCCTCCAGAAGATTTATCATCCCCATTCTCTTAGATTAAAGAAATCTATCTATTTTTCCCTTCTACTTACAAACATGTCTTTGTCTCCCTACAATAAAACATTTATTTTTCTTGTATGACCCTTTGATGTTTCTCAAACTCCATTTTGTCATTTGGGGTCTATCTTGTAAGTCTGACTTGTGGTGGAAATATATTTGTGTGTGTGCGATCCTTTGATATTTCTCCAATTCCATTCTTCAGCATTCATTTGTCACTTGGGGTCCATCTCTAATTTGTAATACAGTTTTAATTAGCTGTGAACTTTTACTAGTTTGTTTCCTAATATCCCTTATACCTTCACTCCCTATGACTATATATTCTGATAACCTACCATCCCTTACCTGGTTCCTTGGCATAAGATGATCGCTGTAAAGATGGTCTGAGAGTAGGATTTGGGGTGGTTCTTTACCTAGCTTCCATCTGTATATGACACTGATCAGATGCTTAAGAGGGAATATCTCCTCTTCACTTCAAGGATAGGGAGAATTCCCCATCCTCCCCATGAGGCTGAAAAGGTATGCCCCCTACCCCTTATTTAAAGGTGAGGGATTTCAGCCGTTTGTGGCTAAACTCTTTGAGAAAGCTCCTACAATGGTGCCTCCACTTCCTCTCCTCTCTTCCTTTCTTCTCACAACTCTATAGTCTGGTTTCTGGCCTCATCATTCAAACAAAACTATTCTCTCCAAAGTTACCAGTGATTTCTTGATTGCTAAATCAAATAGTCTCTTGTTATTCCTCATTTTTCTTGATCTTTCTGCAGTCTTTGACACTATTGATCCCTCTTCTCCTTGATAATCTTCTCACTATATTTTCATGACACTAGTCTATACTGGTTCTCTACCTATCTGACCCCTCTTTCTCAGGCTCCTTAGCTAGATCATCATGGAGTATGTCCACTAACTGGGTGTCCCATAGATCTCTATTCTGGACCTTCTTTTCTTCTATAGTATTTTACTTGTTGATATCATCAACCACCATAAATTCCCAGTAGAATGTATGCTCCTTATGGAAGTCTCACTCTTGTTTGTATATTACCAATGCATTGTAAAACTTCCTGGAAAATTATTCTAGGTGCTTAATATATGATTGTTGATTGATAAGAAGAATTATACATTAGGAAGATTAATCTCATATGTAGTACAGATAAGAAGAGAAAAGGATGAATTCAGGGAAGTTAAGAGCACATCACAATGAAAAGTAAGGATAGTTTGCCTGAACCAGGGAGGCAATGATAGGAATAGATAGGATGTGAAAGACAATATGGAATCAAAATTTAAAAATTATCAGATGGTAAAGGGAGAGCAGTTGATGGTGAGAGAAATAAAACATGATGTAAAGGCCTATGTCTGACAGACTTAGAGAACAGTGCCGCTGTTAATAAAATCAGGAAGATGAAGAGAAGGAAAATATGGACGGTGGGTAGGTATGTATTGATCTAAGTTAAGGACATGCTGAGTTTGAGGCAAGGGTGAGACATCTGGGTAGGTGAAAATGTGTAGACAGTTAGAATTTAGGGTACAGGAGTGAGTGATGAGTGAACATTTGGGAATCATCTGCACAAAGGTGTAGACAAAGTAGTAGACACCAAGAAAGAGAATGTAAGGGGAGGAAGGGGGGAGAAGACTAATGATGGAGTCTTTCAGAGCATGGAAATACCTGCTTTTAAAATGTAAGAAGAAATGGGGCCAATGAATAATACAGAAAGAGAAACAGACTGTTTTTCTTCTGAGAAATCTCCAAATCCTCTGAATTCCCCAACATCACTCTTTTGTAAACTGAAGTTCAAGCTACTTCTTCAATATTGAGAAGGTATGAGCTCCTTTTAATGCCATATTCCCAAGAGTTTTCAGCAAGAAATGGGGATTTTCCTTTAGAGTATGCATTTTTATTATGAATATGCAAATGAAAAGGATCATAAAGATAGAGAGGATCAATGCTGAATAATTGCTCAATTAGAGATTATCTGGTTAAACCTGAGAAACTCCCTTCCTGGGAAGAAATTCACTTAACCCTTCAGGGTAGTCTAGTATCTATATCACATTCTATATTGATATATTCTATATCTATATATCTATATCATATTCTATACTATGCAATAACCTACATACATGGAAATGGAATATTAGGCAGACCAATCACACTACCCCATTCCTTGTATCCCTTTCTCCACCAAAAGAAAAACCCAATAAAGCAAGTTCTTTTACCTTAAATATCTGAATGGGGAAAAGGTTGTGCATGTCAATTGTGGAAAGTTAGTTTGAATTACCTGGGTTATTGAATCAAATATCCACCTTTGCTTGTTTCTGCTAGTATATATGTGGTCTCAGTATCAATATCACTGAGCTAAAGAAGTGAAGCAGTGTTCTGGATTCTTAACCACTCCCCCATAGCCTCATCTGGCAAAGACCATCCTGGCCTCAAAAGTATCCATCCATAAACCTTACCAGCTGAAGAGGGTCCATGCTTCCTTGCTCCTATGAAATCATCTCTAAATGATGAGCTTCTCTTCCTTATGTATGCAGCTTTAAAGTGAGTTTGTATTACAACCATTTAACTATGAGATTTGCAGGGGAATAGAAGAGATAGGAAATGACCTAAAATTATAAATTCTGGTAAATAATTCTAATGGGTAACAAATAGGGTGAAGATGATAGAAAAATATAGAAGAGGTAGAGAAGCCTCCATTCCTACAGAGGTCAAAGAGTTTTTTTTTAATAAATGAAATAATAGTTATGAGGAGCTAAAAATTTCCCATTACTTTTCCCCTACATTATTAATAGTTAGATGAAGGTGCCTGAGAGAGGAGGTGTATCGTTCTTTATTTGTGCATTATGTAATTCTAAATTATATGATCCAAATATAGGTGGATTATATTAATTTCTCCTACCCTAGATCAGCAATTTTTTTCTTCAATAAAAGTAACATATCTTTGGTAGCCTAGCCAGAGCAAACACATAGCAAATGTACTCTTCCTGTTCAGGCCTAGGCAGCAAATCCCCTGTTTTTCCTTTATTAAAAGAAAGATGGACATTCTCCAAATAAGTCAAGCAAGACTGAGAAATAATCTTAAATCCCTTAGCAAACAACAATAATAATAACAAATTCAAATCTCCAAATTATGTCTCTGAGCTTTGAGTGGAGAAGAAAATATACATTTGTTTTGTAATGATTTATCATTTGCTGTATTAATATAAAACAGTAAATGAAGGTAGACATTTCTTTGTTTTATTATACCATCAAGTAAAGTTGTTAGTTACAGAAGACATAGAACTGGAGCTAAAGAAATAGCTTTAAGTGCTTAAATATCATTGTCTTACATTTTCCTTCAGGACTATAAATATCAAGAACTTGTGTACATGCACTTCATATTTGTCATTCAGATGTATAATGTGTGGCTGTTTGGGGGGGGGTTGCTGATAGGTTTATTTGTTCATATGTTTTTTTAATCTGATGACTGTGGAATTCTATTCATTATCATTAACTGTGAAGAAACTCTTCACTAAGACTGAGACCCTGCCTTTTTCTTCTTGAATTTTCTGAACTGAGACTGTATTGTCACAGCTGCACGTTCTGTCTCTGGTGCATCCATGTCAATTTGAAATTCCTCTTGAATTTTCTTTTGTCCATCTGTCTCAAAAAAACAAACAAACAAGGACATAATTGAACTTAAAATAAGATGACAGCAGTCCCTGAAGCCACAACAAATTTGGAAAGCAAAATGAAATTCAGGGAAATTATTTTGATCACACACACAAGAAGATAGGCTGGGTATTGTTACTACAAAGGAGAGTGGATACAACCAAGGAATAATACTCAGGTACAAAATCATCACATTTAATATTTTCTTCTTTATGTAATTTCAAGTATTTCTGTCTTTATAATTGCCATATCTGAATGAAAATGCATTTATATTCCCCGAACTCCTTAGGAACATTTTATTAGTCTTATATGTTTGACTAAATAGTTTAATAGAGAAATATTTATTTTTTAAAATCCCAAGTATCAAACTTTTGACAAAATAGAACACCCATTCTTATTAAAAAAAACACTAGAAAGCATAAGAATAAATAAAACTTTGCTTGAAATTATGAGTAGTATCTACTGAGGGGTGGCTAGGAGGCACAGTGAATAGAGCACCAACCCTGGAGTCAGGAGGACCTGAGTTCAAATCCAGCCTCAGATACTTAACACAAAAACTAGCAGTATGACCTTGAGCAAGTCACTTAACCCCAATTGCCCTCCAAAAAGCAAAAAAAAAGTAATATCTATTAAAAATCATCAGAAAGCATGATCTGTAATGGGAATAAGCTAGAGGCATTCCCAATAAGATTGGGGTGAAGCAGTGATATCCATTATCACCACTATTATTTAATATTGTACTAGAAATGCTAGCTAAATCAGTAAGAAAAGGCAAAGAAATAGAAGGTATTAGAATAAGCAATGAAAAAATAAAACTATCATTTTTTGAAGACAAAAAATGGTATCCTTAGAGATGCCTAGGGAATCAACTAAAAAACTAATTGAAACAATTAACAACTTTAGCAAAGTTGCAGGATATAAATTATATCTACATAAATCATCAGCATTTCTATATATTGCCAACAAAGTTCAGAATAAAGGAGAAAGAGAGATTTCATTCAAAATACTGCAGACAATATAAAATACATGGGTGTCTTCCTGTCAAGACAAACCCAGGAACTACATGAACACAATTACAAAACACTTTTCACACAAATAAAGTCAAATTAAACAATTGGAAAAATATTAATTGCTCATGGGTAAGCTTAGCCAACATAATAAAAATAACAATTCTACTAAAATTAATTTTCTTATTCAGTGTCATACCAATCAAATTACCAAAAAGAAATTGATAGAGCTAGAAAGAAATAACAAAATTCATCTGGAAAAACAAAAGGTCAAGGAAAAAATGTGAAGTAAGGTAGCTTAGCAGTAGCAGATTTCAAGCTATATTACAAAGTGGTAATCATGAAAACAATCAGGTACTGGCCAAGAAATACAGTGGTGGATCAGTGGAATAGATTAGGTACACATTACACAGTAGTAAATAATGACCACAGTATTCTAGTGTTTGATAAACCCAAAGATCCAAACTTTTGGGAGAAGTAACTATTTGACAAAAATCCTGGGAAATCTGGAAATTTTACAGAAACTAAATACAAACCAACATCTCATGATGTCTACCAAGATAAGGTCAAAATAGGTACATGATTTAGATATAAAAATGATATCATAAGCAAATTAAGGGAGCATGGAAATTGTTGTTTGTCAGATCTATGGATAAGGGAAGAATTCGTGACTAAAGAGATAGAGAGGATCATGGGAAATAGAAAAGGTAATTTTTATTATATTAATTTAAAGTTTTATACAAGCAAAATCAATCCAGCCAAGATTATAGAAGGAAAGCAGATAACTGGGGTGGGGAAGAGTGAGGAGTTAAAAAAATGTTTCCTTGATAAAGACACAATTCCTTGTATATGTAGGGAACTGAGGCAAATTTATAAAAATATATTCCACAATTTTTTATAAAAAGTCATTCCACAATTGATAAATGGTCAAAGGATATGAACAGGTAATTTTCAGAAGGGATCAAAGCTATCTATAGCCATGTGAAAATGATGCTCTAAATCATTTTTTATTAGAGAAATGAAAATTAAAACAACTCTGAGCTACCACTTCACACCTAACAGATTGACTAACATGATAGAAAAGAAAAGTAACAAATATTGAAGGGGATACAGAAAAAAATGGACACTAAAGCATTGTTGGTGGAGTAGAGAACTGATTCAACCATTCTGCAGAATGTTCTGGAGAAAAGTTTGGAACTATGTGGAGAGGGCTATAAAACTGTACATACCTTTTGATCTAGCAATACCAGAACTAGTACTTGCATGCCAAAGAGTTCAAAGAAAAAGGAAAGGAGCATATGTACAAAAAAATATTTGTAGAAGCTCTTTTTGTGGTAGAAAAGAAATGGAAATTGAGAGCATGCCCATCATTTGGAGAATGACTGAACAAGTTGTGTTATATGATTGTGATGGAATGCTGCTGTTCTATAAGAAATGATAAGCAGTATGGTTTCAGAAAAACCTGTGATGTCTTATATGAACTGATGCAGTGAGAAGAGCAGAACCAGGAAAACATTGTACATAGTAACAGCCATATTGTACAATGATCAAATAGAATGAGAAGAGGGAGAATTTAGCAATTAAGATCATGAGTAACTTTGGAGTGTGAAGTTTCAGTAGAATGGTAGGTTTAAAGCTAGATTGAAGCAGACAGAAATGAATTGGTATCAGGAAAATTGAGAGAAATTGATGCAAGAAATAGATGCAACTTTTCTAGAAATTTGGCTAGGAAAGACAGAAGAAATCTAAGATAACTTGAGAAGGTGGCAGGGTCCATTGAAGGTTTTATAAGGATGAAGGAGACCTCGGTATATTTGTTGGTAGAAGGGAAAGAATCAGTGAGTAAGGAGAGATTAAAGATAAAAGACAGGAACTGATTGAAGGGGAAGATACCAGAGATCAGAATATTATAGAGTCAAGGGGGCCTCTTGGGAGATAGAACAAAGATGCTCTATTAGTAGGAAGAAATAAACTTCTTCCACCAAGATATAGAAAATGTTGCAGACCAAGTCCTGATCAGGAAATTCAAGAAAAAATCATGAGTCTTTTTTCCCAATCAGGTTAGCATAGATAGATAAGCATAGAGGTCTGAGGTGAGGAGCACACCTCATGGAGCATGACAGTTTGCAGGAGCTGAAAAAGATCCAAGGCTGAATATCAGGGAAAGGAGATCTCCCAAAGCCATAAAAACAGAGTCAGATTTTGGCAATATTATTCAAGGATGCTGAAGCAGGTGCCAACTTGCAGTTTTGTTGCTCAGTACCCAATTCCAAGTAACAAGACACAAACCCAAGCCAGAAATTCCGAGCTCAGACCAAAAGAGAAGCATTTGGACTTTGCCTTAGATTAACCTAAATGGCAAAAGAGGCCCAAAAAGCCAATGAGGAGAAGAATGCCTTAAAAAGCCGAATTTGCCAGATGGAAAAAGAATTTCAAAAGCTCATTGAAGAGAACAATTCCTTCAAAATTAGACTGGAGCAAATGGAAGCTTCATGAGAAATCAAGATATGATTATTAAACAGATCCAAACAAATGAAAAAATGGAAGGCAATGTGAAATAATCTCATTGGAAAAACCACTGACCTGGAAAATAGATCCAGGAGAGATCATTTAAAAATTATTGGACTACCTAAAAGCTATGATCAAAAAAAAAGAACCTAGAAGTCATCCTTCAAGAAATTCTCAAGGAAAATTGCCCTGATATTTTAGAACCAGAGGGCAAAATAGAAATCAAAAGAATTCACTGATCACCTCTTGAAATAGATCCCAAAAGGAAAACTCCTAGGAATATTATAGCCAGGTTCCCGAGTTCCCACATCAAGGAGAAAATATTACAAGCAGCCAAGAAGAAACAATTCGAATACTGTGGAAACACAATCAGGATAACACAAGATCTAGCAGCTTCTACATTAAGGGATCAAAGGGCTTGGAATATGATATTCCATAGGTCAAAGCAGCTAGGATTAAAACCAAGAATCACCTACCCAACAAAACTGAGTATCATGTTTCAATGGAAAATATGGTCATTCAGTGAAATAGAGTGACTTTCAAGCATTCTTGATGAAAATTCCAGAATTGAATAGAAAATTTGACATTCAAATACAAGAAGCAAGAAAAGCATGAGAGGTTAAACAGGGAAAAGAAATCATAAGGAACTTATCAAAGTTGAACTATTTACATGCCTACATGGAAAAATGATCATTGTAATTTATGAAACTTTTCTCAGTACAAGGATAGTTGAAGGGAATATAAATGTACAAATAAATGCACAAATAATCCTGGATTCCCTAAATTTGTACATCCTGCATTTCCTTTTGATGAGATATGGGCTCTGGGAGCCCCCTCGAGCTCTCCTTGAGTCCTTGAGGTACAGGCTCTGGGAACCCCCCTTGAACTCTGATTAAATCATCTCATTTGATGAAGCATTTGCATGAGGCCATAAGCCTTAAGTTGTGGCTGAGCCCAAATCCTCTGTTACTAGACTTCCCACCCTTGAGCCTATCAAAGTGTCAATCCACCCTTGAACTGGCCTAACCCACCATTGTCTGTGGTCTCCAGGTGGCCTCCAGCAACTTCCCACCCTTAATCACTCATTGACCTCATTAACTCCTCTTGAAACCCTCCCCAAACTCCTCCCCTAGATCACCCCTCGATTCCTCCCACAACCTTCTGTATATGAGACCCCATCCTGTCTTCATGTTTGTGAGAGCGCCAGCCATAGAATAGTGAGAGCACCACAGAATGACCCTAGCACAGACTTACTCTGTGTCTAATGCAAGCGAACTTTTAATAAACTTTACTTTTCTTTGGCTGAGAGAAGACTTGAGTTGAATTCATTTGGCAGGACCCAGTGTGTTGGTATTCTGGGGTCTCCAGAGCAACCCTAACCCCCTTTATAGTTAATCTCTTCACTTTGAACTGTTTCAATTCTGCTTTGCTGATAGAACGCAGCACCTTCTCTGATCTGTGCTCTCCATGCTTAGCGGTCCTGTGCCAGTATCTCCCATGTCACACAATCAATTCCAAAGTTATTGAGAGAGACCTTGAAAGTGTCCTTGTAGTATCCTTCTGACCACTATATGAACACCTGTCCTGTGTGAGTTCTCCATAAAATAGTCTTTCTGGCAAGCATATGTTTTTCGTTCAAACAACTTGACCATCCCATAGGTGTTGCACTCTCTGAAGCAGAGGTTGAATACTTGGCAGTTTAATTCTAGAAATGACCTCAGTGTTTCATACCTTATCCTTCCAGGTGATCTTCAGAATTTTCCTAAGACAACTCAAATGGCATAGCACTTGTATACTATCCAGATTTCATAGGCATACAACAATGGCTCTGTAGACCTTCAGTTTGATAGTCAGTATAATACCTCTTCTCTCCCATACTTTCCTTCAGATTCTCCCAGACAATGAACTAGCTCTTACAGTGTGTGCATCAACCTCATCAATGTGGACATCTCTGGAAAGTGAACTACCAAGGTAAGTGAACTTGTCCACAGCATTCCAAACTCCATTTGCTGTAACCAATGGTTTCATGTATCAATGGTCGTGGTGGTGACTGATGGAGCACCTGTGTTTTCTTGGTGTTAATTGCTAGGCCAAAATTAGCATGAGCAGCACAGAACTGATTCATGCTTTGTTGCATCTCAGCTTTAGAGGCTGCATTGAGTGTACAATCATCTGCAAACAGAAAATCATGCACCAACACTACCTCCACTTTGGTCTTGGCTTGTAGCCTTTTCAAGTTGAAGAATTTGCCACCAGTGCTGTAGCTGATGGAACTAGGATGCAGGTGAATACCCTCACTTGAAACACTATCAATGAATACTAGAGTTATTGCACTAGAGCTATTGGCAGACACTTCCCAATGCCCTTAAAGGTATGGAATGCTTAAAATGCTGGAAAAGGGGTGAATACACCATACTTGGTCTGTAGGCAGTGGGGACTACACAATGTAAGGGAGTGGGATAATTTCCATACACCCACCCTTCACTTCAGTTGATATAGTGTCTTTGGATAGAATTACAGATGATGAGGTGTTTATGTGTTAAGAAGATCATCCAGTCATCCCTTTACAAATTATGAACACCTTTCTCTGAGGGAATTTTTTTTTTTGCTTTTTGGAGGGGGGAGGGCAGGGGCAATTGGGGTTAAGCGACTTGCCCAAGGTCACATGGTTGGGAAGCGTGTCAAGTGTCTGAGACTGAATTTGAACTCAGGTCCTCCTGACTCTAGGGTCAGTGCTCTATTCACTGCACCACCTAGTCTTCACAGAATTATTTTTGTAACAAGAAAAAAAATGACCATATCCCTGGAAGTTTTAAGTAGCTAATGAGTTAATCAGGCATCTTGGAAGGTCAAGGCAGCCCCTGAGAGGGAATTGCTTTGGGGATGGGAAAAAGGTATTCCTTTCTCTTCCAACTTACACCATTGGACAAAGCATCTAGCAGTGGAGAAATTTTACCAAAAGAGCAAACCACATCCAGAATTTGGGGAGCACTAAAGGCACAATTAAGGTAGGAGAGACATTGCAGTCAGCCATGGATAAAGACAGACATGAAATTGACATTAGAAGCAGCTTCAAGAAGTATGACACCTAGAAGTAGAGAAGAGGCCATCAGCCTGAAGGCTATCTCTGGTAACCAAGAGTTAAGCTTTGTGGAGACTCCATTAGGAGAGAAACTAGAAGAGTGAGTGCCTGAAGCAATGTGATTTCTCTACTTGTACCTCACCACCGTTGCTTTCTGTGCTGCCCCTGCCCCTGATGCATGTATTTGAAGGACAGTTCACTTCATGTTTATGGGGGAACTTGTGAAATACAGTGTTAGATGTGCATTACCACCCTAGTACCCAAGGTAGTAGCCACCCAACCCACAAGTGCTAATGGAAATTCAAGGCAGCAGAATAACTCAGAGAGGCAAGCAGTCAGAAAAAAGACCTTCAAATATGAAAGAAAAGCAATTAGAATAAGCCAAAGTTATTCCATAATACTGAGAATTCAAAGATAAGAATGGAATAACATACTCCAAAAGACAAAGTAACTCAAGCTACAACCCCAAATTAAATACCCTGAAAAGCCAAACTTAATCATCAAATGAAAAAGATTGACCTTTAACAACGGGGAAATATTTGAGACTTTTCTGAAAAAAGAAAGGGTATAAACTAATTGACTCCCCAATATGCCCAATAACAGAAATGCTGTAATAGTCATGGGAATTTGAAGATCTTCCCTGCCCCTTAATAGGTCAAATGTAATCACATATAGCCTGTGGTGGGAAGAGTTTGCTGAAAGGGTGGAGCAGGAAGGAGTGAAGGAGGAAATGAGAAAGAGCAGTTAGGTTGGAGGGAGAGAGAGCACACAAGCAAGGAAGCAGTTAGGATCATGAGTGTTTGTTTGTGGATAGGCTCGAGCAGGGGAAGGCTTTGGGATGGTATTGCTTCCTGCAGTGATAAGATGTATTAACTTCTTTGTTGCTACGATGAATTCAGTTTTGGGGTGTTGGGATCTGACTTTCTGATGTTGGGATTTGGCTTTCTGGTGTTTGAATAAATGTTTTATTTCTGTCTTATACATGGACAGTCTGTTATATTTTGTAATTCAGAACTATTCCAGCATATTCATAGCCACCATCAGTTCTGTGAATACTGCCTTGGCAATACAAACATTTAGAGGTAATTTTTTTTATGTTTATAAGCTATTTTCTTATACACACACACACACACACTCAGAGAGAGGGTAGAGAGACTCAGCAGAGTGCATAGAGTAATTGATGGAGAGTTGATCTAGGATTCAGAGATACCCAGGTTTAAGTCCTGCCTCTGAGACATACTGGTTCTGTGACCCAGGGAAGTAACATAACCTTTCAATTCCCCAGGCACTAAAACTATAAGTTGTAGAGAGAGAGTTCTGACCTGATATTAACATACATATATGTGTATGTATACATATGCATATGTATACAAACATACATATAAAATATAATGACCATGTGCTTATACATATAAATGTATTCTATTATAATGTGTGTATATATGTAAACATATTCTCAAATACATAAAGGATTCTGTGCTTTTATCAGTATAGGGAACTCCTTTTATTGGGAAATCCTTAAACCAATATAGGTCACAACTCATCTGTGGCATAGTAAATTATTCTTAGGGACTTCATTCCCTAAGACATGTAGTAAGGTTAATTGACAAAGTCACATAGCTAATAAGTGTCAGAGAAAAGATTTAGACCAATATCTTTCTGTGTTCAATCATCCCAGTACTTTATATACTGCCTGTGTGTATGTGTATTTTGTATTATCTTACCATCCTCACCAGAAGGCTTTTCCTTTTCACCAGTTGCCTCAGAAGCCTTTTGCTGCAGACATAAAAAGAACAGAAGAAATTGTCAACAAGTAGATTCAAAATTGTTTCTATGTATTATCATAAATATGTATTTATTGAATCTTAGTTCCTATGTTCTCAAGGGAAGAAATGCAGGCTATCCATAGCCACATGAAAAATAAAATGTTTCCAATTATTAATAATTAGAAAAATTCAAATAAAAGCAATTCGGAGATGATACCTCATACTTATTTCCCTTACAAAACAGTACTCTTCATCCTCACTATCAACTGTAATACCTTCACAACTCAGCCCTCTCCCAGACCATTTCCTCTGCACTTCTATTCTCTCCTTTTCCCCTTATCTTGACTCTTTGTGAACAAAATACATTGACCTCCTCTCTTGAATCCTTGGCCTCTTTATATCATTGATTACGCCTAGTCAAACCTCAGTCTTGACTGCCTTTCCCACCTTTATTCCTAATCATGTGCTTGTTGAATGAACATGGAGAAAATCACGCAACTGTTCTGACTGGGTCTGCTACAAATATATGTTACACAACTCCAACAGCACTGCTAGACAATCCTACTATATCTTCTTTATCAGTTCATTATTTCATTATCCACAGTAGCTCTTCCAAACTTTTCATCCCTCCTCAAACTTCCCATGGTTCCCATTCCCTTCACTCTGTTAGCAAACATCATTGCCTCATGCTCTATAGGGAAAAAAACGAGGCTGTGATCTCCCTTTCTTCCCTCTTCTTCATCTTCAATTATTCAGGTGTCTTCTGTCACTATTTTCTCCTTTACTCTTCTCACATGATAAAGTGTCCTTACTCCTTACCAAGGCTAACGCTTCTTCTTGTTCAAGTGATCCCATGTCATTCTGTCTTATCCAACAGATTGCCCACTCTGTCATTTCCACTTTACCACCTATTTTCAATCTCTTCCTATCTTTTAACATTATCAATACCAATTAGACAAACAAACCCCACACCAGGCATGTAACAATGACATTATACTTACGCAATACTATTAATTAATACTATTATTAATAGTATTCTATTGGTCTGTGTTTTAGTGTTTATTGGTAGTTTTCCTCTTCCCTTCAACCACCTCCCCATAACCCCATTCTCTGTAACAAAATGAAAAAACTACAGTCTAATTCCACATCTTGTCATATTTATCTATGAGGGAGTAAGAGGTTAAAAGGAAACTTGGCTCCTCATGATGCCTTTCAAAAATAACAATTATTCAGCCACATGCAACTTTTCATGACCCTGTGGACCTCTATTTATGGGGTTTTCTAAGCAAAGATGCTGGAATGGTTTCTCATTTCCTTCTCCAGTGGCAAACAGAAGTTAAGTGACTTGACCAAAGTCACACAGCTAAGAATTTTGTAACACTGGGTTTGAACGGAGGTTTTTGTGACTCCAAGTCCAGCACACTATACACTGTGCCACCTAGATGCCCTGAAAATAACAACCGAAATACCGAAGAGAAATAAACTTTCATCTTAGAGAAAATAGGGCTGGCTATTCCCTATGATGAGAGCTGTCTCAAATTATATACTGTATTGATCATATTACGTAGAGATGCAGAAACTTTCATTTTTAAGATACTGTGACTTCTGAGTGACTGCAAACCATCAGAGGAGTTATAAAGAAACAATAATACTAAGGCCTATTACTTCATTTAACACATGGTCAAGGAGCAATTCATGCTTTTAAATTATGGAGCATTGTTTAAAAGGGTCAGTTAGGTGGTACAGTGGATAGAGCACCAGGCATGGAGTCAGAAAGAATTGAGTTCAAATCCAGCCTCAGTCATTTACTAGCTGTGTGACCCTGGGCAAATCACTTAACTTATTTGCCTCAAGCTCCTCATCTGTAAAATGGGGGCACACTGGAGAAGGAATTGACAAACTATTCCAATATCTTTGCCAAGAAAACCCCATAGACAATATCAATGGAGTCATGTAGAGTTAGACATGAATGAATGACTGAACAATAACAAAAATTATTTAGAAACTGTTGAAATGTCTTGTTTCAATTTTTTTGTAAAATACAATATGTGTGTGTGTGTGTGTGTGTGTGTGGAGAGAGGGGGGGAGGAGAGAGCTTTTACCAGTATGGTATTAATAATTAGCATCATGGATGTGTTTTACTGGTATACATACACTGGAGTAGTATGGTATAGTGGAAAGGACACAGGACTAGGAAGGAAGAGATGAATTCTATCTACCCCTCTGGTCCTCAGTTTCTTCTTAAAATTAAAGAATTGACCTAGATGATCTCTAAAGATAATCCTAGAGCTCTAACATTCTATGGTGTTCCTTAATCCCAGGGTTATAAAGAATGAATTTTTACACTTGCATTTTCCTTCTCTGCCTCTCTAGACCTTTAGACTGTAAAACTTGCAAGGACGTGAGGATAAAGCAATTCAATTTTATTCCATTGGAAAGTTGGACTTATTTTGTCCTAAATGCCCATCCAACCAAACAGATATATAGCCAGGTGTCCTAGAGCTAAAAGAAATCAGAAAGAAGACCAATTTTACAAATAAGTAGATTGCTGAAAATATCTAACTTTTTTCCCCTCGATATATACACACTTAGAGAGGGAACATTGTATAGCAAATAGAAGACTGGACTAAGAGCCAGGAAGATCTGGGTTTATTTAAGTCCTACTGCTTACACATACTGGCAGTATAAACTTGGTCAAATATTCTTAGTGCTCCAAGAAAGTCTCTAAGACTACGAATTTCAAAGAAGATGCCACCAGCACTGATAAAGAAAATTTTCTCACCCCATGCTAACAAAACCACATGTCCACTCCCTGCCCCAATCTACTCTTAACTAATTTGTGAAAATACCCACACACTGTGGAAAGTTGTGGTTTACAGTATGACTATATATAGTTCTTGTTATTCAACATCCTACAAATGAATTTAACTCCCAGACTTGCTATATAGATACCCTTTATATAGGTATGTATATATATATATATACACATTATATATGTATATAAGCGTTATATATGCATATACACATGCACATATGTATGTTTGTATAGATATGTGTGTAAATAGGTGGGTATGTATATTAGTATGTGTATTGTGTATAATGTTTATATATACACATATGTATATTTGCGTATACATATGTGTGCATATTATAAGCATGTGTGTTTGTATGTAAGGGTTTTTATTGTTTTTTGTTCTTGAAGAAGATCAAAATGACATCTCTGTGCTGGGGTAAGTTGTGGTGTGTCTGACTGGTTCATCAGTCAATACAAGCTCAGAAGGCTCTACCACAGGTTGGGAACAAATAGCTACATGAATGTTTGGAGTAGAGATGTCTCTAATTTGTGCATCTCACATTTCTTTTGAGCCTTCTTTGATGAAGACATACCACACCGGGAAGTCCTTTGCCATCGTCTCCCATGTCATGCAATCGATTCCAAAGTTCTTCAAAGACACCTTAAGAGTGTCCTTGTACCACTTCTTCTGACTTCCATATAAGCACTTGCCTTCTGTGAGTTCTTTGGCAATGCATGTGGGGGTTTTTTGTCTTTTTTTTTTTTGGAGGGGGAAGGCAGGGCGATTGGTGTTGAGTGACTTAGCCAAAGTCAAATGTCTGAGGCCGGTTTTGAACTCAGGTTCTCCTGACTCCAGGGCCAGTGCTCTATTCACTGTACCACCTAGCTGCCCCACAATACATGTGTTAACCTCATCATCTATGTGTACATCCCTAGAAAGTATGCTACAAAGGTGAGTGAACTTATTCATAGCATTTAATATTTCTCCATTTGCTGTAATTGATAGTTGCACATATGGACGGTATGGTGTTGGCTGGTGAAGAACCTGTGTTTTCTAAGTGTTAATTGTTAGGTCAAAATTCACACAAATGGCAGAGAATCAATCTGTTGGATCTCAGTCTCAGAGGCTGTGCACTGAGTGCCCAATCATCTGGAAACAAAAAGTTGCACACTAATTCTCCCTCCACTTTAGTCTTGGCTTGTAGCCTTTTCAATTTAAATACTTTACTGTCAGTGCAGCAGATCACCTTGAAACTGTTTGTGAGTGTTCTGGCCCAGATGGATAAATGCAGTGCTGTACACCAAATCTCTGAAAGTTGCCCACCCCTTTTCTACTTCACTCTTGCCAACTGTGTTGACTCAGATTTCCCTCCAAGTCGGCAGAAAACTGTTCCCACTAAAAAGAAGTGCTCTAATCTATTGATATTAAGTCTTCTGGTAGTAGTAGTCTTGCTTAGGGCCACCTCTTTTGTTGAATATGAATATATAGCTTGCAGAGGATAAGTCTATTTAGCACATTGAGAATGAGAATCTTCATAAAATTTTTCTTTGACCTCATCGGGGTTCATCATGGTGGGAACATATGCATTGATGATGGTGGCATGGTGCTTCCCTGCAAGTGGCAATCACGATGTCAAGAGTCTGTTGTTCCCTCCTTTGGTGGGCATGCAAACTTGCTGACTAGATTAGTTTTGATAGCAAAATCTACACCAGGTTCATGGAACTACCCTTTGCTGCAGCCATTCCAGCAAAACACGTATCCAGCTCCAACTGGCCTTCATTTGCTAACTTTGTTTCACTGAGGGCTGCTAATTGGATGTAATGCCTGCTAAGTTCTCTCATGACAAGAGCTGTTCATCTATCAGATCTACTGGATTTCATGTTGTCCATAAGCTTGTGCACATTCCATGGAATCATCTTTGTAAAGGTTTGGTACATTTTTGTGTGTTTTGACCACAAGGTAGGAGCCCTACCTGACATGGTAAGCAAACCAGGGTTATGTAGCAGACAGCTTTTAGAGCACCATTTTTTTGCCCCTGCCTCATAACAGGAGGTGAGTAGTATGGTCCTTCAAAAAAGCTGCTCAGACACCCGGCGGGGGGAGGGGTGGAGGGTGGCCAAATCCCACTGCTTCTTCAGTCTACTGAGAAGACAATCCTGTGGTCTGGGTTACTTGCAGGTAGGGTTAGCTCCCAGTGCATCCACACCTGCTGCTTAATCACTTGCCTGTCACCACAGGACTTTGTAATAAAATGGTATGGGTGACATCTCTTGATTCACACATAATTTGGATTTAAATGAGGTGGAGTTGTGCAAAGTTGTTGGCCCCGCTCTCTCTTCCAGCATTATCAAAAGCCAGTGGCAAGACAAAGTCAAGACTACTAGTGATAGCTCAGGATGCAGTGGATGACCTTGGCATCTCTGACGTCTAACCAAGCTCTAAGGGCTCCAAAGCACCTGTTTCAGCTGCCTTCGTGGCTGTTGGAACAAATTGTTCTTATATACCCATTCTGCTGGGGGAAGTCTTCACATGCTATGTATGGGTAGATATTCCCCTAACTCACTGATGGGTTTGAGACCCCTGAGTTACCCTAAACCTGGTAACATTTCAGCATGTCAGCTGAAATGGTTTACCAGAGTGTGGCCACTTGCACATACTACAGTTTCTTGGAGCCACAGGTGAGAGTTGGGGGATTCAGGTAGTTATGAAAGGTAGAAAGTAGCCTTAAAAAGGGCTTAGCAGTCTTTGAACACCTACACCCCACATATATAACTATACATAAATACAAAATACGTATCTATGTATAAGTTTATATATACATATAAAATTTTGTTTGCAAACATTTATCTATGCAAAAATGTAGCTACACAAAAATATACACCAATTTTTACACAATCTATCTCAGATATGTAGGGGAATGCACCTACTATGCGACCTGGACAAATCACTTAAGTTCTGTGACTCATTCAAATTCTAATACTACAAGTTAGAGAGAAGGCCCTGACTTCCATTGGTAGAATAAGTTTCCTCACTGGTGAGAGCTCCCAAATACCAATTAAATCACAGGTCTGAAAGGTACATACATATAAGTATATGCATGCACATGTAGATATATCAGCATATATACATATTTTGTGGAATCTGTAGAATTTGTTCAGATGCTCTAGGATTTGCTCATATACCAAAGTCATTTCGGGTAAAAGGTCAGATGTGCCTTAGAATAGCAGCTACTATAATTTATAAATCAAGGTGTTAGGTATTAAGAGACACAAAACAAAATAATTCCACATGGGAAAAAATCAGAGCCTTCACATGTGGTAGATTACAATAATTTGCCTACCTATTCTTCCTCCTTCCTTTTATACATTTCTATTTAGTCAGCTGGCTAAGAATAAAGTAGGAGGTGGTATTCCTTTCAGAAGAGTAGATTTAAATTTAGAAACCAAATAATACTTGTAAGTACATAAAGGGAGAAAAAAAAATTGATCATGTTTGTATTTTGGAACAAGACAGTCTCTAACTGAACCATTATGGAAATACTAAGCAAGTTTACTTATCCAAAATAGCATTGTTATCTAGCACTTAATATTTTTAAGTATATAACTCATAAACTTATTACTTATCTCTCAGAGTGAGCAACGTCAATAAGGAATCTCCCTAGATTGTAGCAACTGAGTCAGGAAGAGAAAGTGATTAAAACTCAGCGGGCTATTTCCATATCTTTAAGTATATAACATATAAACTTAATACTTAGACATGAGGGCTTGTGCAAGGGTGCAGGGAATATCAGAGGAAAGGAGACATACGTGAGAAATGTTGCAAGGGTAAAATTGATAAACTTTGACAAAAGATTGGATATTGTTTGAAGGTAATAGAGAGTGAGAACTCAAAAACAAAACCCACCTAATTTGTGAGCCTGGGAAACTGGGAGGGTGGTAGCACCTTTTGGTTCTCATTCAATAAGTGCCAGAGATCTACCATATTTAAATTCTATTCAGGTCCTTCTCTTCATTCTAATTTATTATTTTTTCTAAATTTGCCTAGATTTGAAATGGAGTGAATTTAGGTCCCCAGCTATCATAGTTTCTCAATCTATTTCTTCTGGAAGTTTGATTAATTTTTCTTTTACATATTAGGAGCTATGCCATGCAGGGTATTAATATTTATTTATGGTCTATGGTAGATTTAAGCACACTGTAATTTCCCTGTTTATTTCTTTTAATCAAATCTCTGTCTGAAATCATGATAGCTAGCTATCCCTATTTTATTTTTAGTTCACCTGAAACATAACAGATTTTTCTACCCCTTGATTTTTACTCAGTGTACATCCTTTATTTCAAGAATGTTTCACACAAGCATTAGGACTCTGCATTCTAATACATTATGCTAATCTCATGTATTTCGTGGATAAGATCATATTGCTTATTTTCTAAATGGTATATTTTCCTCCAGCCTATCCTTTAATACTTTTTCACCTTGTTGTCCTCTTGGGAAATCAGTTTTATTATGATTGCAAGTAGGGAGAGTGTCCTAAAGAGGTTGTCACAACACACACACACACACACACACACACACACACACACACACGAAATTCTGAGAATTAAAGGAAAAAAGAGGGCTTTGAGAGAAAAAGAGGGTGCTTAACACTAGAGGTTTATATTTAATGCAATATATGTCCATTCCATTACTCTTCTTCTCTTCCCCTCACCCTATTCCCAAGCATGGGCTCTTACCTTTTCTTTCTTTCTTTTTTTCCCCTTCTTTATCCTCCAGTCTCAAAAAAATTGAGTGTGTTTGGTTTATCCTTCTCAAAATCTATTCTTCTCCTTAATCACTTCCTCCCATCTCCATTTCTATGCCTGACTGATTTCTAATGAGCTTAATGTATTCTTACATCAAATTCTTCATGAGTGTGTATGTTTGTGTGTGTTTTTGTGTATGTGTTCAATCCCCTGTTGCCTATTCATATAAAAGTAAGATTCATGGGTAGCCTTCTCTTCCTGCCCCTTTCTGCTTCTGGAGCATCCCAGTTATATGAGAAAGCAAGTTTCACCCTCATACCTCCCTCTTTCTTCCACAATAATGTATTCTTTTTCTTTCCTTTTTTTCTTCTTTTCCTCTTACTATTATCAAAACAAAGCAAAATTTATCCCAGATTGTGAGCTTTAATTTCTCCTCTCTCTCATCTTTGAAAAAAATAGCATCCTGAGGGGACATTTGCTTCTTCTCCCTCTTTTAGTATATAAATATTTCCTCATTGTATGCTGTGGCTGTTCAGTCATTTTTCCTCTGACTCTTCATGATCCCATGTGGGATTTTCTTGGCAAAGATTTTAGAGTGGTTTGCCATTTTCTTCTCCAGTTCTCTTTACAGATGAGGAAACTGAGACAAATAGCATTAAGTGACTTGCCCAGGGTCACACAGTTAGTAGGTGTCTGATACCAGATTTGAACTCATGAAAATGAGTCTTCCTGAATCCAGACCTAACACTTCTGCCCACTGTGCAACCTAGCTGTCCATTGTACAGCCCCTTCTAATTACTCTTCTAGATTTCTCTTGACTCCTGTGCTTTCACTTCAAACTCTCTCCTGATCTTGGATATCTTCATCAGGAATACTTAGAAATCTTCTATTTAATTAGAGATTCATTTTCCCCTTTAGGATTATACTTAGTTTGCTAGATAAATTATTCTTGCTTATAAATTAGACCTTTAACTTTTGCCTTCTGTATTACCACATTCTGAACTCTTTTCTTCTTCATACATATAAGAGTAGAAGGGGAAGAGGAGGAGATTTGGTTACCTCTACCTCATCTCAATTTATTGAGTTACAGGATTTAATCACAGGTGATAAAATTTTAATGTGTTATCAAGATATCAACACCTGGTTATTCCTTTAGGAAGTATGAAACCTCTTTTGCTTCCCTCCTCCTCACCCTCCTCTCTTCTCCATTCTCTCTCTCTCTCTCTCTCTCTCTCTCTCTCTCTCTCTCTCTCTCTCTCTCTCTCTCTCTCCCACTCATTCAAAAAGGGAAGAGCATTATTAGATGCATAAAGCTGCCCACAACCTTATAAATAGCTAATAGCACGAGTCAACTGATAATTCAGGTGATCTGAGGCAGGACAAGTAGGAAAGAAAATAATTCTTCAACTCTTAGTAGGAGTGGGAAAGAATAGCTTTTCTTCTTCTTCTTCTCCCCTCCCCATTGACCGTGGTGTCTAGTAGTGGAGCTAATCATCCAGAGAAAGAAGCTGTCTAGCAGTTGGAATGTCAAGCCAAGAAAATGTGAGACAGTCAAGAGAGTAGGAGCACACACTCACTGGAAAAGGAGATAGCAAACCACTACAGTATCTTTGCTAAGAAAACCTCAAATGGAATCACCAAGAGTCAGATGCTACTCAAAATGACTGAACAATCACATGAAGATACAGCAAAGGTGTCAAAAGGATACAAAGAACCAAGCCAGAAGTTACTTCAAGGAACATGACCTTGGGCAACAGAGAAAAGAGAAGACACTGGGAAACCAGCTTAGCACTTGATTTAGCAGAGACACTATGGCTAGGGTTTTATGAAGGCTCCACAGGACAGAAGTGACTTAAAAACCCAGTAATACTGAAGGAATCACAGTTACAGGGTGGAGAGAAATACTCATGGTCACAAGGGAACAGGGACCCTACCATTGTGAAAAACAGCACAGATCACAGGGGCAGTAAATAGACCTCTCCCTAGATCATACCACTTTTGGAAGTATTGAAAACTTACAAGTCCAAGATCAAGCTATGGAGGCAGCAGAAGGACATAAAAGACAGACATTCAGGTCTGTCATATCACACACACACAAACAAACACACTCTCTGTCTCTCTGTCTCTCTGTTTCTCTGTGTCTGTCTCTGTCTCTCTCAGTCTCTGTCTTTCTGTCTCTGTCTGTCTCTCTGTCTGTCTGTCTCTCTCTCTGTCTCTCTGTCTCTGTCTCTGTCTCCCTCTCTGTCTCTTTCTGTCTCTCTCTCTGTCTGTCTGTCTCTCTGTCTGTCTGTCTCTCTCTCTCTCTCACTGTCTCTCCCAATCTCTCTCATACACCAGAGGTTAGAAGAGCCCAACTCTAACTTAAGTTCCAAAGTCAAGTATAGGTTGGAAAAATGAGCAAATAACACCAAAAAAACCTGACCATAAAAAGCTACTATGTTAACAGGGAAACTCAAGACACAATTTCAGATGAAGACAATGACTTGAAAACATCCATAAACAATGCCTTTTTTAAACAATGCAAACTGGATGGAAGCCCACAAGAATCTCTAGAAGACCTAAAAATATATAGAAAGAGAAAAAATACTCAAATAAGAGTGATAGAGGAAAAATTTGAAGAAACAAATTAGATCTATTGTACAAAATTATGAAAAAATTAACAGCTCAGTAGAAGAGACACAAAAAAAAAAACTAAAGAAAACACTCCCTTAAAAATCAGAACTGGCCAAATGATAAAAGAAGAAAAAAAACCTCACTGAAGGAAATAACACCTTAAAATTTGGAGCTGGTCAAGTGGAAGCTAGTGACATTAGAGACATAAGACATAAGACATTAAAGACAATAAATTAAAGTCAAACATTGGAAAAATAGAAGAAAAATGTGAAATATCTCATAGGAAAAAAGAAGTGACCTGGAAAAACAGATCAAGGAGAAATAATTTAAGAAGTATTATTCTATCCAAAAGACAGGTTAGGAGAAAGAGAGAGAGAGCGTTGACATATTTCAAGAAATTATAGGGGCAGCTAGTTGGCTCAGTGAATAGAGCACTGGCTCTGGAGGAAGGATGACCTGAGTTCAAATCAGGCCTTAAACACTTAACACTTACTATCCCTGTGACCTTGGGTAAGTTACTTAACCCCAATTGCCCTGTAATCCCCCCTCCAAAAAGAAAAAAAGAAGAAATTATAGAGGAAAATTGCCCTTATACCTTATAACCATAGGGCAAAGTAGATATTGAAAGAGTTCACTGGTCATTTCCTGAAAGAAATGCCAAAACAAAAACTCTCAGGAATATTAAAGCCAAAATTCAGAGCTCCCAGGCCAAGGAGAAAATATTGAAAGCAGCCAGAAAAAAAAAATAATTGAGATACTGTGAAGTCATAGGAAGGATCATACAAGATTTAGCAGCAGCTAGCACCATAAAGAAGTGGGGTGCTTGGAATATGATATTCCAGAAGGCAAAGGAAATAAGATTGCCACTAAAAATAACCTACCCTGCAAAATTGAGTATAACCTACAATCCAAAAATGAATATTTAATGAAAGGAAGGACCTTCAAGCATTCCTGATGGAAGAAGTGGTTTCAGAAAAATCTACAAAGACTTATATGAATTAATGCAAAATTAAGTGAACAGAACCAGAAGAGCAATGTATACAGTCACAGTAATATTGTAAAAATAATCAGTTGTGAAAGACTTAGCAACTCTGATCAACACAACAATCCATGAGTTCCAAAGGACTCATAATGAAAAATGCTATCCACCTCCAGACAAAGAACTAATGGACTCAGAGTACAGATTGAAGTATTATTTTTCTCTGTCTCTATTTTTCTTGTTTTCTTTTTCCTGAGCATTGCTAATGCAGAACGATGTTTTGCATGACTTTATACATATGAGTAGCGTATTTCTTGCTATCTCCAAGGGTAGGATGGAGGTGGAGGGAGGAAGAGAGTTTGAAACTGAAAATAAAAATAAAATTAGAAAAAATTAAAAAATGCATTAAGAATGTCCATTGAAAAATAACTTCAAACTACAAAACAATAAAGAGAAAATTGTGATAAATGAAGCTAGGAGATGTAGTTTTAAAAATAATAATAAATAAATCAGCTGATTATCAAGCATGTATTAAACACTTATTATGTTCCAGGTACTAAATTAGGTGCCAAGGATGCAAAGCCAAAAATTAAATAATCCCGACTCATAAACCATTAGTTAATACTGTTTTTAAAAAGAAAATGGAGAAGCAAATGACCAAAATTTAAAAATAAAAAGAGGTACTTCACAATAAAATGAAGAGGAAATAAAGGAAACTATTTTGCCTAATGATATGCTCCCCTAAATTGACAACCTAAGTGAAAAGGCTAAGCATACAAATTTTAAAAATATAAAGTACCCAAGTTAAGGGGGTAAATTGAGAACTTAAATAATTTTAAAATAATAGACAATTTAAATACCCTGATCACAGAAAAATAAATTCAATAAGTCATAAATTACATACCAAACAAAAATCTCTCAGAATAAGAATTGATAAATTGACCAATATTTTAAGAAAATTAAATCCAATTTTACATAAAATATTTGAAAATATCAGCAAAGAAAGCATCCTCCCAAATCCCCTCTATGAAACAAATATGACTATGATATTCAAACCATGGATACACAAGTCATGGAAAGGTAACTATGAATTTCTATCTATAGTAAATGTTGATATAAAAATAAATATTGAGTAAAGTATTGTAAAAAGGGACTACAGTGAACACATTAAGGAGCTTCTATACTATGACCTGATTGGACTTATGCCAGGAAGACAAACTGTAAAGTCAGCAAATAATTTTAGTTACCTACTTTGTGCCAGGAATTATGCTAAGTGCTGAGGATACAAAAAAAAAAAAAAAGGAAAAAAAAAGTCTTCCCAAAAGCTTACACTCTAGGGGAGAATAGTTAACAACACTCAAACAACCATGCACAAACAAGATATATAAAGTATAACTATTTTAATGAAAATATCAAAAATCATGTGATTCTTTCAAAAGATTCAAAAAGGTTTCCAACAAAATGTAGTATATATTTATGTTACAAATAACCCAAAACCATGGGAATAAATGGGTTTTTCTTTGATTTAGTAAATTATGTCAATCTTAAAACCAAGATGAAGCATTATCTGTAATAAAGAAATGCTAGAGGACTTCCAATAAGATGCAAAATAGACAGAGGAACTATAGCAAGAAGACAAGATTAAGAAACTGAGGGAATAAGTATAGGCAAAGAAGAAAGAAAAGTAAAGCTATTTGTGAAAGATATAATTACAGAGAACTCCAGAGATTCAACTTAAAAAGCCTTAATAATTATGATTTTTATTTCAAGTTATTTTAATTAATCTTGCATTTTGATTATCTTTGAGTTCATTTCTTATATCATTCCAGAAATACCTGACATACTTAACTCTAACATGTAAATTAGACTCCCCCACAAGCCACCTCCACTCTCTCACATTGCTATATATTTGGACTTTGCTTTCATAACTACCCTTGAGCTTCTCCTTTCAATCACATGTCAACCTTGGGTTTTAGAGAAGAAAGGAATGTATGTTATAAAGTAACTCCAAAATTCAAAGTCCAACCTTCTGGTTTTGGCTTCCTGAGCCCCATTTTCATTAAAATGATTCATAAAGTGCAGGAGTGGAAAGGCAGTAGTGCCTTGATAAGTCCATGGCCAATGTATGAAGCTATTCCTTTGCTATCTGTACTATCTAAAAATGATTTAAAACGGTTGAATTATTGAAAATAGGATGCTTATTTAATTGGACTAGAGGAAACAGTTTCAAAATTATCTAGTTGTCTACATAAAGGACATTGTTCTTCAACTTCATTAATTCTTTTTAAGCAGATTTAGGTTTGTCTCTGCAGGTCCTTACAGGAACTTGGAAAACATCCATTAAGGAGAGTCCCATACCTATATATTTACATTATCTGGTATCAAGGAAAATAAATATCGGGAGGGATGGGGGTTGAATAGAGTTGGGTAGCAGGAGGGGGAGGGTAGAGAACTTTCTAAATTCTGAATTTTTATCACCATAAAAGTCCTAAAAATTATTTTTAATAGTAGCTAGTAGAGTACCTGTGGGCAAAAGAAATTAATGGAGATTTGCCCTAATTAAACATTCTTTAGGGAAAAGGATTCAGAGCTATCCAAAGGAGAAGATTAAGTTCTGAAAACTTTGTTCTATGGACCATAAAATTTAAAGAGAACACAGGTCTAGGATTGGCATACTTTGAAGAGAGATTTTTGAGAAGAAAATAATTGAGGTGGGAGGAGGAGCTATTAGTTGGAAATTACTAAGCTTCTAATTCAATCAACAACTGATCGACGAAATGTACATAACACTTTAAAGTAATTTCTCAAGTACTCTGAATATATGATTCTTTAAATGATATGAAAATGGCTCAGATATATAGCTGAATTTGATATTTTATATCCTGAAATCTGCATTCTTTAATAAAAAAGAAGAAAACAAATACATTCATTTTTGTACCAGCTTGGTTAAAAATAACTTAATAGAATTTATTTTTAATTTAGAGATTTACTTTTTGTTCTCCCAACTACTCATCTAACCATACAAACATATCTTCACAACAAAATTTTTATGTCTGACACTATTTATATTTCCATTCCTGGTATGATGCTTAAACATAGCTATCTTTTGGACAGTATAATAGCTCTACATATTTATTCACATCAATGAAACCCTGCTGAATAAGAATACATTTTTCATTTGTTCTTTAAATGGCTTTCTTATATCCAGTGGAGACTGCCTATTTATTGAAATTCATCAAGGCATTCACTGAATAAAAACTGGACTGATCTTGATTGCAGCATAAAGATGTAGTAGGAGGATAAATCTTTTGGTATTATTTAAGATTTTTAAAACCTTGAGTTCACTTAAAAATCAAAGTTAGTCTCAAAAAAATCAAGGATTATCCCTATTCTCTTCAAGAAAAATTTAAAAGTTGAGCATTTAGCTATGATTGCATCTTTAAGTATAAACAACTCTCAAACTAAAAAATCAAAGATAAAAAATAATCAATGAATGATTTTTTTTAATCTATAATTCCAAGGTTCTGTGTATCTGCTTAAACTGTTTGCTTGAGGGTTCTATTGATAACTGTTTCTTCTCCCTCCGAATAGAGGGATTTTTCCCACTTTCCCCACTCCAAATAGAGGAATTACTCACCTCACTCATTGCAGTTTTAAATGTCAGGTCCTGGACTTCTTCTTCCTCAGCACAGAAGAAATTGTACAAGGTTTCTTGCAGTTCCTAGCTTTTGTCTTTAAAAGGGCTTGCTGGCTGTCATAATACCACCAGTAAACCAATAAGATTCATTTACCTGCTGTAAATACTCTGTACATATTTGATAGGATGAGAGGCCACCTAGTGTACAAAAGAGAAAAGATTTAGCCAGAGTTGTTGACTAAACCCCACAGCAGAAAAAGAAAAAGCAGGAAACTTGTAAGTGGGAGTCACAATTGCAAAAATAAAGATACAATTTCATTAGATTACATAATTTAAACACATAGCAAATGCTTTTTAAAATGTTAGTTAATAAGAATATTTGTGCTTTTTACAATACATCATGAAGTAATTATGCCCTTTAGTATTTAACTCTCTGAGGACAGAGGCCCTGTCTTTATTATTTTTGTATATCAAACATAGTAGTTAGACTTATTAATAAACTTAATCATAAGTACATAAATCAATTAATCCCTTCATTAATTTTTCTCTTGGGAATTATTATTTCCCTTTTTATTCCCCAACTTCTCCCTAATGGTAAATTTTCTCTTTCTCAGAGAAAGTCTGCCCTACAGGAGAGGGATGGTACAACTTCACCCCAGATAACAAAAATCAGAGCAATGAAATTGTAAAGAGATTTTGGCTTGGTGTAAGGGAAATTTTCCTTAAAATTAAAACTATTCGGGGCAGCTAGGTGGCGCAGTGAATAGAGCATCAGCCCTGGAGTCAGGAGGACCTGAATTCAAATTCGGCTTCAGACACTTAACACAAAAACTAGCCTGTGACCTTGGGCAAGTCATTTAACCCTGATTGCCCTCCAAAAAAGCAAAAAAAAAAATTAAAACTATTCTACAGAAGTGAGCCCTCAACTTAGGGTAATATTGAAAGTTAATGAAATTATACAGGCCTCTGGGAAGAATACAGGTGAGTACAGGTTTAAGTTTATTCATTCATATTTGAAATTTGTGAGCCTTTCTGTATACAACAAGGACTATACTCTAGGGGACATCAAAGATCAAAGTTGCAATTCATTATGGTGGAGGAAAGTAATGAGAGAAGCAGAAAGTCCCCAAAGGTATATTTAATGTCAGAAGAGAGCTTTTGACTCAGGGATTGCAGTGGAATGAGGAGACTGAAGTAGATCAATTGTCATAATTTAGTGATTCACAAAATCATCGAAGGTTTGTGATAATGGTCCAAAGAGTTCTCACTAAACATTCTTTAATGGAATCTTCTACAGTAAATAATTAGACAATAAATAAATACCAATTGCATTTTGCTTCTGAAACATGTACATTTAAAGCATTATAGATTTTTTTTCTACAGTGAATCAGAACTGCTAAGTACATATTCTTAAAGTTTATTAACCTGTCATCAAAATGTTTCCAAAGCACCAGAAGGGCTCAACATTCAAGCACAAACCAATTCTCAACAGATGGACAGACATAATTGAATACAATCATTTGCATTTTGAATACTATACCAGAATAGCTCCCTTGTTGCCCTCTCTTATCCTATAATCATGCCTCATCATCTGTGTAATTGCAAGATCAAGATGTTACAAATATTTGCATTCTTGCAACACAAATGTCAGGCTTTTTGAAAACCATGGTCATTAGGCATGTGCATTATAAGCTACCTTGTACTGATAAGCCATCATGATTTATAACAAATATTTAGTAAAAATACATATATTCCACAAAATTTGTAAAAATTTTCAAAACAAAATTATGCATATATATAGACATATACATAGATATATAATCATAAAATTGGTAATTATATGTACATAATAGCAAACATGAGGTTTTGCCAAGTAACTTCTGTTAATTTTAATAGAACCTCCCTTAGTAAATAGTCATGTTTATTTTATAAAGTTTTATAATTTTATGTTTAGAGTTTTCATAATTACAAGTGGAATAAAAGTGTATATTTTACAATCATAGTTATATAGTATACATAGTATATACAGTTACATAGTATATTTTAATTTGTAGCTTTTAGAAGGGGCAAAAGTTATCATTGCATGAATGAATCTAAAAGAATATTTTGAGCAGTATTTTAAATTACTCTTGGGGTTCACAAAGCACTTTGCTATTGCTGAAAGTGGCTTGTGGAACAAGAAAATGTTGGAAATCACTGAGGTAGGTAATAATTAAGGTCTCTTCTATCACTGAAATTCAGTGGTAGGGTTACCTTTCAAATTCTCCCCTAAGTGTTATGTCTTTTCCAAGATATAGTTTCAAAACAAGGCTCAAAAAATACCTAAATACAAGTACTAAAGAGCTCTGTAAATGAACTAGAAACTCATAAATTTACTATCCATTAACAGCACCACTCAGTACCTTACAAGCAGTGAAAAATGCTCATCAAATATTTATTATTTTAACCTCAATACCATATATATTCACTTTCTCGTATTTTTCCTCTCTTTTTTATTTTTAAGTTTACATCATTCATTTCCACAAGATTTTGAGTTACAAATTTCCTCCCCATTTTTCCCCTACCCACCACATCAAAACAGCGATCCCACTGAATATCCCCTCCCCCAATCTACACTCTCCCATATATTCCCCCATGCCCCCTACAACTTTCCAGTAGGAAACAGTGGATCTCTATGCCCCAGTGCCTGTATATCTTATTTACTAGTTATATGTAAAATAATAATAATATATATATTTTTAAATATTTATTTGTAAAACTTTGAATTTCAGATTCTTTCCCTTCCTCCCTCATCACCCACCCTTACTGGGAAGATAAGCAATTCAATACAGGTTGTACATGTGTACTTATGCAAAACATTTCCATAGTGGATGTATTGTGAAAGACTGACAATATTTCACTCCATCCTATACTGCCCCCACACTTGTTCTATTCTCTACTTTGATCCTGTCCCTTTTCAAAAGTAGGTACTTCCAACTTCCCTCTCCCTGAGCCTGCCCTTGTTTCCATCATCCCCCCCTCAGCCCCTTCTCCACTACTCTCCTGTAGGGTTAGATACCCTATTTAGTGTGTATATCATTCCCTCCCTAAGCCAAATTCAATGAGAATAAGTTGACTCATTCCCTTTCGCCTTCCTGTTATTCTCCTCCATTGTAAGAGTTTTCCCTTGCCTCTTCTATATGAGATAATTTACCCCATTCTGTCTCTACTCATCTCCTCTCATTATATTCCTCTCTCACCTCTTAATTTCACTTGTTAAGTATCATCCCTTCCTATTAAATTGGTCCTGTGCCCTCTGTCTATCTACGTGTACACATATATACACACACTCACATATGAATTCATACACCCATATACCTTCCTATATAGACATATATGTATATATACATATATGTACATTTCTATTCCCTTCAACTATTCTAATACTGACAAAAGATTCATAAGTTACAATTATCGTTTTTAAATATAGGCATGTAAATAGCTCAACTTTGGTAAGTTCCTTATGATTTCTTTTCCCTGTTTACATTCTTGAGATTCTCTTGCTTCTTGTATCTGAATGTCAAATTTTCTATTCAGCTCTGGTTTTTTCATAATGAATGCTTGAAAGTCCTCTATTCCACTGAATGATCATATTTTCCCCTGAAACACAATACTCAGTTTTGCTGGGTAGGTGATTCTTGGTTTTAATCCCAGCTCCTTTGACCTCATATCATATTCCAAGCCTTTTGATCCCTCAGTGTAGAAGCTGCCAGATCCTTTGTTATCCTGATTGTGTTTCTACAATATTCAAATTGTTTCTTCCTGGCTGTTTGTAAAATTTTCTCCTTGATCTGGGAACTCCAGAACTTGGATATAATATTACAAGGAGTTTTCTTTTTGGGATCTTTTTCAGGAGGTGATCAATGGATTCTTTCAACCTCTATTTTGCCCTCTAGTTCTAAAACAGTGGGGCAATTTTCCTTGAGAATTTCTTGGAGGATGATTTCTATGTTCTTTCTTTGATCATGGCTTTCAGGTAGTCCAATAATTTTAAAATTATCTCTCCTGGATCTATTTTCTAGGTCAGTGGTTTTTCCCATGAGATATTTCACATTGCCTTTTATTCTTTCATTTGTTTGAATCCATTTACTAGTATCTTGATTTCTCATAAAGTCATTTGCTTCCATTTGCTCCAATCTAATTCTGAAGGAACAATTCTCCTCAGTGAGCTTTTGAGATTCTTTTCCCATCTGGCAAATTCGGCTTTTTAAGGCATTCTTCTCCTCGTTGCCTTTTTGATCCTCTTTCGCCAATTGGGTTAGTCTATTTTTTTAAGGTATGATTTTCCTCAGTCAGACTGTTGGCTCTCATTTTGTAATTCCCTTGCATCTTTCTCATTTCTCTTCTAAATTTTTCCTCCACATCTCTTATCTGCTTCTTAAGGTCCTCTATGGCCTGTAACCATCTCGTATTTTCCTTCAAAGCTTTTGGTGCAGGAGTTCTGACTTCACTGTCTTCCTCCTGTTCCATGCTTTGCTCCTTTTTGTCCCCAAAAGAGGAGTCTAATGTTGGATTCTTCTGTTTGCTTTGCTTCCTTTGCCTGGTCATGTCGCCCCTCAGTCACTTGACCCCTGGGATTTTTGCCACAGTAGGACTCTGCCACCAGAGTGGGGAGCTTTCCCCCCAAACGCTGGGGTTTTCTCAGCTGCCAGAGGTATTAGATGGGTGCCCCCTATGAAGCCTCCACACACTCTGGCAAGCTGGTCACAAACCCCAGGATCTCCACCCTAGACTTCAATCCAGATCCAAGCAGGTTAAAGCAAGAGCGATTACCCCTCAGACTGGTCTCTTGGACCCCGTACAATCTGCAGGCCAGAAGCTGAAGATGTAACGTGGCACCAGCTGCACAGCCACGGCTCCTCAGTGGCTTCTCGCCCCGGGACAAAAGCTGATGCTCTCCCAACTACTGGGTCCCAAAGTCCAGACTGCTTTGACCTCTCACTTTGTCCTTCTCATCTATGTGTTGATAATTCTGGAAACAGCCACAGCTGCTGGTGATCTGGAGTCCCTCCAGCTGGAAGCTGGTCAGGCCTGCCCTGGGGCTAAAACCTCCAGTTCACGAGGGCCCGGCTGTCCTCAGCAGGAGGTTAGCTTCTCTGTGTCATTTTGTGGGTTCTGTAGCTCCAAAGTTTGTTCAAAGTCCCATTTTACATGGATTGGGAAAGGTGGAGCTGGAGCTGTGCAGAGGTGCTGTTTCTACTCCGTGTAATAGTGATGGCATTTAAACATTCCCCTGTATTGGCTTGGTTTTCAAATTGATTGTGTTAAAACCCAGAGCTTGTTAATTCTACCTGTGGGATGGACTTGTTGACGTGAAAAGAGAGTGCTAAACTGGGAGGAGCTGGTGACATAGATTTGGAGAGACACAGGAGAGAGGCAGAAGAACTTTTGGAAGCAGCAGCTTTGGAGGCAGAGAGAGAGACTGAGAGGATTGCTGAGGGTCACTTTGAATTGCCCAGGACTTTGAGAGCTGCCACCCAGAGCTGCCAAGGACTGAGGAGACATGGCTGTTATGCTGGTTCTTTGTCTGTCTGTTTTGATGTTGTTTTGCCAGATTTGTCCACTGGTGAAGGACAGTGCTGTTGTTGCAGGAGTCTGGGAACCTTTGTTGGTTCAGAGCTACTGAGACTGTTCTGCAGACAAAGAGTGAATACTGTCCACTGGTGAAGGATAGTGCTGTTGTTGCAGGAGTCTGGGAACCTTGCTGTTGGTTCCAAAGCCCTGAAGAAGGATTTTCTTGTTGTATGTTTACAGAAATCCTGGCAGAGGGTTTTGCTAATGTTTTCAGGGGTCCTAGGACTGTTCTGCAGACAGAGAATGAATTAATGAAGAGACTGGCAATGTATCTTGTGGCCTTGCTAAGCTTTGTCTCCCCAGGAACAAAGATTGCTGAGAACTTGCCTTGTGTCAAGATGAAGAAAAGACCTCCATTTGGGTATTAAGTGCTGTGCTTAAACTTGTTGTAAGTCTGGGGTAGATTCAATTGTGATCCAGGGGTGGGGAACTTTTGACCTTTTTGTGTTCTATGATTGAACAAATGAATGTACTTTACTTATGATTGGAAACTAATCTCCATTTGAGAAGAGGGGATTTGTGATGGACTAAATGAAGGTACAGCCTAGGAGTAGTATTTAGAACAGGGACTTTGTAATTGATTGAATGAATGTAAGGTCCTGGGGTGGGGTAGTACTTGGAGATTATTTAATCACACTTAGTAAATGCTGTATTTTGAATGATGTCATATTTTGATTCCCTCTGTTCTTAATTTGTCACTGAATAAAATGGAGAGCACCTATGCTGGTATTTTGAACCTTGGGAAGTTGCCTTTCCTTGGCATTACATTACACTCTGCCATCTTGACTCTGACTAGTCTATTTTTTTAGGTGTTATTTTCTTCAGTCAGGTTGTTGACTCTCATCTCATAATTTTCTTGCATCATTCTCATTTCCCTTCCCAATTTTTCCTCCATGTCTCTTATTTGGTTTTCAAAATCCTTCTTAAGCTTCTCTATGGCCTGTAACCAGCTTCTATTTTTCTTGAAAGTTTTTTTGTGCAGGAGTTCTGACTTTGTTGTCTTCCTCCTGTTCCATGTTTTAATCTTTTTTGTCCCCAAAATAGGAGTCTAATGTCAGATTGCTCTGCTTGCCTTGCTTCCTTTACTTGCTCATGTTGCCACTCAATTACATGACTTTTGAGCTTTTTGCCACAGTACAACTCTGCTACCAGAGAGGGGAGCTTTGTCCCAGTCACTGGAGTTTTTGCAGCTGCTGGAGCTATTAGTTGGGTGCCCTCTCTGAAGCCTCCACATGCTCTGGCAAACTGGTCATGCACCCTAGGACTTCCACCCTCTCACTGGTGATCTGAAATCCCTCCAGCAGGAGGCCAGTTGTGGCCTCCCTGAGGCTAAAACCTCCCGCTCACTTGGGGCTGGACTCGGCTGGCCCAGGCCTACCAGACTCTCTTCAGTGGGAAGTTAGCTTCTCTCTTTCATTTTGTGGGTTCTGTAGCTCCAAATTTTGTTTAGAGTCATTTTTACATGAATTGGAAGAGGTCTCACTTTCTCTTATTACCAAAGGTTTCTATATTCTATATCCCTTAAGCCTTCCTTTATTTCCTAGATCTTTCCTATACATTTCTGAACTTCTGAATTTATCTTTCCCTGACTGGATTTGCAACTTTTTAATGTAAGACCAGATTTGGAACTGGAAAACTTGTGTTCAATATAGGTCTCCTAATAATGAGTTTGTGAAACTGAAAAATATTATTTAACATCATTTCAACAAATGCTGATAATACTGATATTACCTATCTCCCATGATTAAAAGTAGAGTACCTAGTTAGTACCATATGTAAATGTGAGTACCATACATGGCAAGAAATAGGTGGAGACCTGGGCCCACTAAAGAACAGGAATTCTCTAACATTTATCTACTTGAATAAGACTGTATCTGGAAAGTTAGCTTCCATCTTCTCCTATGGGACGGATGAGCAAAAATCTCAAGGTGTGATTATATGAAACAGGGAACTACGTGAGATGAGAGAAGCAAAGATGAGACAGAGAGCATGTTAGGAACTCTAAGCTCAGAACTTCTGCCACCAAATTGGCAAGGAGGCAAGAGCATCTGAGTTTGCCTTTTTCTGTTCCTAGACAACTTTTTCTTTTTTCTTCCTCCATCTCTTCCACTCCCTCATCCAATAACAGCTCTTCTTAATCAGTCTTTCTGGTTCTTATGCTTCTTTTATTAGAGCTTCTTTTAACTTCTTCCTTCATTCTCAGTGCCCCCAAACCCTCCACCCTTCCTCAGTCATTTAGTTAGTATTTGTTCCAAATAAGAAAAAGGTTTTACTCCCTTTCCTAAGTAAAGTTTTAATTATTCCCTCAATTACTCCCTTCTCTCCTACAAAGTTGCTTTGCGTCTCCTTTTCTCTTTGAAAATTGAACCAGAAACCTATGAAACTTGGTCAAAACCACATCCATTTAGTTCCATCTCAGAGGACAATAAGGAAGAAATAAAAAGAGGTCAAATACCTGTTTGGACTCTAGACCCATATACAAAGGCCAGATGAGCATTCATATCAGAGGTAGAGCTACAAACAGAATGACTTCCATGTAATTTATGAAGGAAAATTAGTTTCATTTTCATAGGCAAAAATTCTTGGAATATCTGAGATTCAAGATACAAAAGTGATGATTAAAAGATTTCTTGTAAATCATGTGCATTCTGGTAAAGTAGGGGGCACAAACCAGAGTTCCCCATTACCTGAATGTACCCACCACAAGTTTGAGACAAAGCAGCTTGTAGGGAGAACATTCTGGGCAAAATGGAATGTTCCAGTCACAAGGTTCCTTGTTCCAATCACAAGGTCTCTGTCCCCAAATGTTCTGACCTTAACTTTAACTTCTCTATTTTACTTCTCTATTTGAAATGCAAGAATTTTATCAATCACTAGTCAATCCAAATGAAGGAAACCCTATGCTACTTAGGATTGTGTAATTCGATTTGTTCCTTTTCGTTGAGTATAAGAATACTGTGTGGATTGCCACTGGTGTCCCTGCACCTACTGAGGAAGTCTTGGACCTGTTTATTGGCAGTTGCAAGCCTTGCTAATAAATTGATCATGCTCAGAAATTTATCGCTTGTAGAACCAACACCATATTCACAGCACCAACAGCAACTATGAATATGCAGGCATAATTCTGAATAACAAAATACAACAGACTCTTCATATAGAAAACAGAAGCAAAACATTTATTCAGATACCAGAAAGCCAAATCCCAACACCAGAAAGTCAAATCCATCATAGTAACAAAGAAGTTAATACACCATAAAACATCAGGGAGCCACACCATCCTTTAACCTTCCCACAAATAAACACTCACAAGCTTAGCTGTCTCCTTGCCTGTGTCTTCTCTCCTCCCTCTGTCTAACTGCTCTGACTCCCAGCTTCCTCTTGGCTCTGCTCCACCCATACTACACCTGCAGGAAACAAATCTAGCAAACAAATTTAAAAGATAAAAAGCCAAAAAGAAATAGATATAAGGTCAGTTGTGCTTTTGGAGTCTATCAATCCACTATCATAGCCTCATTCACAGTAGAATATATGAGTTAAGGGTACAATTTGGTAATCACCTTCTCCTGAATTACCAATAATTACAATATTATCTTTCCCATGTGCTATAATTTCCACAGCCTTTAGAACATCATCTGGCTTTCACTTTACCCATACTTTAGCTCCCAATTTTATTGTATTAGTAGAACCAAACCCTTCAGTTCTCCTGATAGTTATTTTCGAAGGAAGGTGAGTTTTCACAGGGGGTGTTGTTTCACAAGGAATAATGATCATTTGAACTATTCTATCATTTTTACAAAACTGTATGGGTGTGATAGTAATGGAATATAAAGATTCCCCTGTATTGGCTTGGTTTTCAAATTGATTGTGTTAAAACCCAGAGCTTGTTAATCCCACCTGTGGGATGGACTTGTTGATGTGAAAAGAAAGTCCTGAACTGGGAGGAGCTGGTGATGTAGATTTGGAGAGACACAAGAGAGAGGCAGAAGAACTTTTTTTGGAAGCAGCACCTTCGTGGAGGCAGAGAGAGAGACTGAGAGGATTGCGGAGGGCCACTTTGAATTGCCCTGGACTTTTGAGACCTGCCCCCGGAGCTGCCAAGGACTGAGGAGACATGGCTGTTATGCTGGTTCTTTGTCTATATGTTTTGAGGTTGTTTTGCCAGATTTGTCCACTGGTGAAAGATAGTCCTGTTGAAGAAGTCCTGGAACCTGGCTGTTGGCTAAGAGCTCCTGAGACTGTCCTGCAGGCAGAGAGTGAATACTGTCCACTGGTGAGGGACAGTGCTGTTGTTGCAGGGGTCTGGGAACCTTTCTGTTGGTTCAGAGCTACTGAGATTGTCCTGCAGACAGAGAGTGAATACTGTCCACTGGTGAAGGATAGTGCTGTTGTTGCAGGGGTCTGGGAACCTTTCTGTTGGTTCCGAAGCCCTGAAGAAGGATTTTCTTGTTGTATGTTTACAGAAATCCTGGGAGAGGGTTTTGCTAATGTTTTCAGGGGTTCTAGGACTGTTCTGCAGACAGAGGATGGATGAATGAAGAGACTGGCAATGTATCTTGTGGCCTTGCTAAGCCTTGTCTCCCCAGGAACTAAGATTGCTGAAAACTTGCCTCTTGTCAAGATGAAGAAAAGACCTCCATTTGGGTATTAAGTGCTGTGCTTAAACTTGATGTAACTCTGGGGTAGATTCAATTGTGATCCAGGGATGGGGAACTTTTGACCTTTTTGTGTTCTATGGTTGAACAAATGAATGTACTTTACTTAGATTGGAAACTAATCTCCATTTGAGAAGAGGGGCTTTGTGGTGGACTAAATGAAGGTACAGCCTAGGGGTGGGGTAGTATTTAGAACAGGGACTTTGTAATTGATTGAATGATTGGAAGGTCCTGGGGTGGGGTAGTACTTGGAGATTATTTAATCACACTTAGTAAATGCTGTATTTGGAATGATGTCATATTTTGATCTTCTCTGTTCTTAATCTGTCACTGAATGAAATGGAGAGCACCTATGCTGGTATTTTGAACCTTGGGAAGTTGCCTTTCCTTGGCATTACATTACAATGGGTTCTTCACCTAAATTTTGAAATGTCACAATAATTTCTCCTTGATAATTAGAATCTATTACTCCAGCTAATACATGTATTCCTTGATCTGCTAAATCTGACTTAGGTAATATACACCCAAAATGATTTTTAGAGATTTTCATATACATTCCAGTAGAGATGTTTCATATTTCTTTTCTATCCAACCAGAAGTCCTCTAAACAATGTAAAACTGTCAAACTAGGTGTTCCTGTATACAGTGCTGAGACATCTTGCCTCACAGTCCAGTACTCAATATTTAGGATCTTATGTGTCTACTGTTTAATCTAATTCTGCTGATTTGGGGTCATCATTCTGGCTAGAGGTGTACTTCCTCCCAATGATCTATTTTTCAAATTACATAAAACAGTGAACAAATTATCCTTCCAATGTCAATACAAATTGTTATAACTTAACTTCCTTAGCTGTTCTTTCAATAATCCATTCATTGTTTCAATTAACCTAGATACTTGTGGAGAATATGGGATATGATATATTCATTCTATATTGTTTAATATACCATATCTCTTCATTTCATTGTCATTTTGAATCTGCATTGGGATTCCATAATATAAACTTATGACATTTAGAGTTTTACAGGTGTTTTTTCTGAGTTGCATTCTTATAAGGACAAATCACTAGTACAATGGAATAGGTGTCAACACAGGTACATATAAATTTGCATACTTTATCTTGGGGCAGGGGACTAGTATAATCTATCTGCCAAATTTGGGCTAGAACCTTCCCTTCTGCTGTCTCTCCAGTTACTACCCAAGGAATAGTTCATTCTTTTTCCCAGGTAACACCTATGAAGTTCCTCTGTTACATGTTTTGACAATGAATGAGAGATATTTTTATTTTTCCACATGGGCATCCACGTAACTAACCCATTAACTACTGCCCAGGAGTCAGTGAATATATGAAACTGTCCTCCTTGTTCAGTTTTAATGGCTTGATATATTGCCATAAGTTCAGCATACTGACTACTTCCACCTGTCCCCATACTTTCTTTAATATGAGTCTCCCTGAAGGTATGATAAATTTGGATACAATGATTGAGGAAGATCTGTAGGGGCAGTTCTTACTTCTCTATTATGTCTAACATCAAGCCATTTTTCTCAATACATTTTGAATATTTCACTAGTTGGAACACCATAAATTCTTTCAAAATACACCCCTGATCTCAACAGAGCAGTAAACAATTATCTTCTTGTCAATATATTCTGACTTTGAATACACTGGCTATTGGCTGTTCTGTTTTGAGGAAATTTATCCTTTTCTATTCCCCCAAGTCACTTAACTATGAAATATTATCCAGCACCTCCAAAAGAGGGTGCCCTATCTCCCCAATTAGTAGAATCAGAATTAGGTGCTTATAAGCAGGAAAAGCCATCTTCACTATGATATTTCTATGAGAAAGTGCTAAGTGAATATTGTGATATGCATTTGCATCTACAAGCATGATAGCAGTTCTCATTACCTCCTCCTTTTACTTTCTCATACAGCCCTTAAGTTCCAGGGTGTCTCTCCACTAGGCCACATAGAATAAGTGGGATACATTTCATTGCATCCATCTGATGCTAAAGCTAACAGATTGGTCATTGATTACCTCCTTGCATATAGCAATCCCTAAAAATTTACTGTACAAAAGAATTCTTACTAATACCTATAAATTTCAAACAATTCACACTATCTATTGATATTGCTCTGGCCCCTTCATCACTGATTCTCACCATCCAAGATACTAACAATTCTCCCATCCTTTGGGAGAATCAACTTAATATATCAGTAACCTCCTGCTGAGTGAAATCCTCCATTATCTCCCTGAACTTTGTTTGGACTCCGTGATTCTCTTCTTTCTTCTTGGTATGGGGCAAACTTCTGCTCTCATAAATGCCTTCTCATCTAACATAATTTAGGACATAGAAGAAGTAGAGATTGAAAAAAGGTTAAAGATGTCAGAGTAGAAGTACAACATCCAAGCACCTCTGGCTTCCACCTTTCCCAACCAATGTAAAAGGGGGAATCTGAACAAACTTTGGAGCTGCAGAACCCACAAAATGACACAGAGAAGCTAACCTCCCACTGAGGACAGCCCGGCAGGCCGGCAGCTATCGGCCAGCGCAGCGCTCTGGGAGCCAAGCCCAGACCCCATGAGCCTGAGGTTTTAGCCCCAGGGTGGGCCTGACCAGCCACCAGCTGGAGGGTCTCCAGATCAGCAACAGCTGTGGCTGTTTCCAGGATTATCAACACATAGATGAGAAGGACAAAGTGAGAGGTCAGTGCAGTCTGGACTTCGGGACCCAGTAAATGGGAATGCATTGGCTTTTGCCCCCAGGGCAAGAAGCCGCTGAGACACCAGCACTCCTGCCAGTGCCACATGCCAGCTTCAGCTCCTGGCCTGCAGAGAGTGGGGGGATGATGCACCAGTCTGAGTGGTAATCACACTTGCTTTAAGCTGCTTGGATCTGGATTGCAGTCTAGGGTGGAGGTCCTAGGGCATGTGTCCAGCTTGCCAGAGCCCATGGAGGCCTCAGAGAGGGCACCCATCTAATACCTCCAGCAGCTGAGAAAACCCCAGCAGTTGGGAGGAAAGCTCCCCTGTTTGGTGGCAGAGTCCTACTGTGGCAAAAAGTGCAGCGGTCAAGTGACTGAGGGGTGACATGACCAGGCAAAGGAAACAAAGCAGACAGAAGATTCCAACATTAGACTCCTCTTTTGGGGACAAAAAGGAGCAAAACATGGAACAGGAGGAAGACAGTGAAGTCAAAACTCCTGCACGAAAAGCTTCAAAGGAAAATACAAGCTGGTTACAGGCCATAGAGGACCTTAAGAAGCAGATAAGAGATGTGGAGGGAAAATTGAGAAGAGAAATGAGAAAGATGCAAGAAAATTACAAAATGAGAGTCAACAGCCTGACTGAGGAAAATTATACCTTAAAAAACAGACTAACTCAAATGGCAAAAGAGGCTCAAAAAGGCAATGAGGAGAGGAATGCCTTAAAAAGTTGAATTTGCCAGATGAAAAAAGCTCAAAAGCTCACTGAGGAGAATCATTCCCTCACATTTGGAATGGACCAAAGGGAAGCTAGTGCCAGTAAGAGAAATCAAGATGCTGTTAAACAGATCCAAACAAATGAAAGAATAGAAGACAATGTGAAATCTCTCATGGGAAAAATGACTGACCTGGAAAATAGATCCAGGAGAGATAATTTTAAAATTATTGGACTACCTGAAAGCCATGATCAAAGTAAGAATCTAGAAATCATCCTCCAGGAAGTTCTTAAAGAAAACTGCCCTGATGTTTTAGTACCAGAGGGCAAAATACAGGTTGAAAAAATAAACCCATCACCTCCTGAAAAAGATCCTCCCCCAAAAAAAAAAACTCCTAGGAATATTATAGCCAGGTTCCGGAATTCCCAGATTAAGAAGAGAATATTACAAGCAGCCAGGAATAAACAATTTGAATATTGTGGAAACACAATCAGGATAACCCAGGATCTGGAAGCTTCTACACTGAGGGATCGAAGGGCTTGGAATATGATATTCTGGAGGTCAAAGGAGCTGGGATTAAAACCAAGAATCACCTACCCAGCAAAACTGAGTATCATGTTTCAGGGGAAAATATGATCATTCAGTGGAATAGAGGACTTTCAAGAATTCTTGATGAAAAAACCAGAGTTGAATAGAAAATTTCACATTCAGATACAAGAAGCAAGAGAAGCATGAAAAGGTAAACAGGGATAAGAAATAAGGAACTTATCAAAGTTGAGCTATTAACATTCCTACATGGAAAAACAATAATTGTAACTGATGAAACTTTTGTCAATATGAAAATAGTTGAAGGGAATAGAAATATATATGTCTATATATGAGGGCATATGGGCATATGAATACATAAAATAAATTGGAATGTGTGTATATATGTTTACAGGTATACATAGATAGAGGGCACAGGACCAATTTAACAGGAAGGGATGATGCTTAAAAGGTGAAAATAAGTGGTGAGAGAGGAATATAATGAGAGGAGATGGGGAGAGACAGAATGGGATAAACTATCTCATAAAGAAGAGGCAAGGGAAAATGGTTACAATGGAGGGGAAGAACAGGAAGGCAAAAGCAAATGGGTCAACCTCATTCTCATTGAATTTGGCTTGTGGAGGGAATGAAATACACACTAAATAGGGTATCTCACCCTACAAGAGAGTAGGGGAGAAAGGGATTGGAGGGGGGATGATGGAAGGGAGGGCAGGCTAGGGGGGAAGGGAAGTTGGAGGTACCCACTTTTGAAAAGGGATGGGATCAAAGTAGAGAATAGAACAAGTGGGAGGTGGGATAGGAGGGAGGGAAATATAGTCAGTCTTTTACAATATATCTACTATGTTATTGTTTTGCATTAGCTACACATGTATAACCTATACTGAACTGCTTATCTTCCCAGTAAGGAAAGTGGGCCAGCCATCACCCTCATTCTCAAACTTAATGCTAAAAGTGACCACCACCTTTTTCTTCTTTTTTTATTAATTTATTTTTAGCTTTCAACATTCACTTCCACAAGATTTCAAGTTCCAAATTTTTCTCCATCTCTCTCCTTCCCCCATCCTGAGATAGCATGCATTCTGATTACCTCTTGCCCCAATCTACCCTCCTTTCTATCACCCCCCTCCCATTCTCTTATCCCCTTCCTCTTCTATTGTCCTATAGGGCAAGATGGATTTCTATACCCCATTGTCTATACGTCTTATTTCCCAATTTCATATAAAAACAATTTTTACATTAATTTTAAGACTTCAAGTTCCAGATTCTTTCCCTTCCTCCCTCCCTTCCCACCCTCATTGAAAAGTTCACCAATTTGATATAGGCTTGTAATGGAAATGCAAATTTAAAGATCTTCCCTGCCCTTAGTACCTTTGATAGGCTTAAGAGACTCTTAGAATCTTCCTTGATTTGAAAATATACTCTGCCTCCTAATAGGCTGAATGTGGTCACATGGAGCCTGTGGCAGGAGGCTTGGTTTTCAGGAATGCCCACACCTTGATGCTGTGTGATTGGGCAGTGGGTCAAGTGGGTGGTTACATTCTCTGACCCAGGAGAAGGCTATATAATCCTTGATGTGAGACTTTGCTTTGGGGCTCACTTTGAGAAGTGTTCTGTGATTTGATCAGATGAGACTCTGGGAAGCCATTGTTGAGAGCCCCCTGGCTTTGAAAAACCCAGATGTTGATTTGGTATGGATGTAAAGGTTGGACAGGTTGGAAACCTGTCTACTTTATCTGTTTCTCTGTCTTGATAATTCTGTCTGTATACTCTGAAGTTCAGGGTGCTGACCTTTTCCCCCTGAACTAGGTAAATGATACATATTTGACTGATTAAAGTAAGCTTGTTAACCAATTTTGAGTTGCTTTCCTTTAACAAAGCAGATCCAAGAACCTGTGTTGGCAGCCACCCTGGGAATGCTGGGGTGCTTGCTGCTACAAGGCTATACATGTGTAGTCATGCAAGACATTTCCATAATAGTCATGTTGTGAAAGACTAAGTATATTTCCCTCCTTCCTATACCACTTCCCATTTATTGTATTCTCTCCTTTTAACCCTGTCCCTCCTCAAAAGTGTTTGCTTCTGATTGCCCTCTTCCCCAATTTTACCTCCCTTCCATTATGCCCCCTTTCTTATCCCCTTCCTTGCTACTTTCCTGTAGGATAAGATAGATTTCCATACCCAATGTAGTGTGTATGTTATTCCCTCCTGAAGCCAAATCTGATAAGAGCAAGATTCACTCATTACTTCTCACTTCCCCCCTCATCCCCTCCACTGTAAAAGCTTTTTCTAGCCTCTTTTATGTGAGATAATTTACTCCATTCTACCTCTCCCTTTCTCTTTCTCCCAGTACTTTACCTCTTTCACCCCTTAATTTTATTTTGTAGACATCATCCCTTCATATTCAACTCAACTGGTACCCTCTGTCTATATCTATCTATACGTCTACATATACATACACATACACATATACATACACATATGTGTGTGTGCATCTTCCCTCCAACTGCCCTAATACTTAGAGAGATCTCATGAATTACAATTATCATCTCGTCCATGAATTGTAAACAGTTCAACTTTAATAAGTACCTTATGATTTCTCTTTGCTGTTTACCTTTTCATGCTTCTTTTCATTCTTGTATTTGAAAGTCAAATTTTCTATTCAGCTCTGATCTTTTCATCGAGAATGCTGGAAATTCCTCTATTTCATCAAATATCCATTTTTTCTCTGAAGTATTCAGTTTTGCTGGGTAGGTGATTCTTTGTTTTAATCCTAGCTCCTTTGACCTCCAGAATATCATATTCTAAGCCCTCGAATCCCTTAATGTAGCAGCTGCTAAATCTTGTGTTATACTGACTGTGTTTCCACAATACTTGAATTGTTTCTTTATGGCTACTTACAATACTGTCTCCTTGACCTGGGAAATGAAATTTGACTACAATATTCCTAGGAGTTTTCCTTTGGGGATCTCTTTCCTGAGGTGATCAGTGGATTCTTTCAATATCTGTTTACCCTCTGGTTCTAGAATATTAGGGAAGTTTTCCTTGATCATTTCTTGGAAGATGATGTCTAGGTTCTTTTTTTTGACCATGGCTTTCAGCTTGTCCCATAATTTTTACATTCTCTCCGGGATCTATTTTCCAAATCAGTTGTTTTTCCAATGAGATATTTCACATTCTCTTCTATTTTTTTCATTCTTTTGCTTTTGTTTTAGAATTTCTTGATTCATCATAAAATTATTTGCTTCCATTTGCTCCATTCTCATTTTTTTTAGTAGGTTCCATGAGGGGTCTTTGGCATTTGAAAATACCACTGACCCCTTTTGTTAATTATCCACTAGCATAATTACTAAAATGATTAGTTACCCAGAAATTATGTCTCTTGAACTTTTTATACCTCACATATCTAATACAAGTCATACAGGAAACAAAAATAAAACCAAAACAACAATAATAACAACAACAACAAACCCAAGCCTACTATAACTTATGCAACGAATGGTGGCCGACCCTAAGCATGACAAATAGGAGAGACCTACCTAATCTTGAGACAGCCTCCACCCTCAGATGGTTTTAATTGTTTGAAAGGTTCTTGTAGAGCCTCAATTTATCTCTTTGCAACTCCCACCCAGTGTTCTAGATTCTCCGTCAAATTTGGATAGAACATTGCAGTATGATATTATGGTAAAAACTGGAGAAAAAATGAAGATGCAACAGAGCTAGAGGAAAACTAGACTGAATTACAGGAACCCTCACCCTGTACACACAAGAAGTAAGCACCAACCCAGAAATGGCATATTTGGTTTGGTTTTTTGTTTTTGTTTTTGCTTTATTAAGTTCTAATTTACATCATTCGTTTCCACCGGATTTTGAGTTACAAATTTTCTCCCCATTTTTCCCCTACCCACCGTCCCAAAATAGCAGTCCCACAGGATATCCCCTCCTCCAATCTGCTCTCTCCCATATTTTCTCCCATACCCCTTGATACTTTTCCAGTGGATAACTATGCCTCAGTGCCTGTATATCTTATTTCCCAATTACATGTAAGATGGTATTGATAATAGTACACACACACACACACACACACACACACACACACACATATTTGAATATTTTATTTTAAAACTTTCAATTCCAGATTCATTCCCTTCCTTCCTTGTCACCCACCCTTACTGGTAAGATAAGCAGTTCAGTGTAGGTTGTACATGCGTGGCTAATGCAAAACAATAACATAGTAGATATATTGTAAAAGACTGACTATATTTCCTTCCCTCCTATCCCACCTCCCACTTGTTCTATTCTCTACTTTGATCCTGTCCCTTTTCAAAAGTGGGTGCTTCCAACTTCCCTCCCCCCGAGACCGCCCTCACTTCCATAATCCCCCTCTTATCCCCTTGCCCCCCCTATTCTCCGGGGGCGGGGGGTGAGATACCCTATTCAGTGTGTATTTCACTCCTTCCTCAAGCTAAATTCAATGGGAATAAGGTTGACCCATTCCTCTTTGCCTTCCTATTCTTCCCCTCCATTGTAATCATTTTCCCTTGCCTCTTCCTTATGAGATAGTTTACCCCAATCTGAATCTCCCCATCTCCTCTCATTATATTCCTCTCACCTCTTAATTTCACCTTTTAAATATCATCCCTTCCTGTTAAATTGGTCTTGTGCCCTCTATCTATGTGTACCTGTAAACATATATACACACATTGACATATATATTCATATGCCCATATACCCTCATATATAGACATTTTTATTTATATATGTGTATATATATATATATATATATATATATATATATATATATATTTCTAAACCTTTCAACAACTGAGAAAAGTTTCATAAGTTACAATCATTGTTTTTCCATGTAGGGATGTTAATAGTTCAACTTTGATAAGTTCCTTATGATTCCTTTTCCCTGTTTACCTTCTCATGCTTCTCTTGCTTCTTGTATCTGAATGTGAAATTTTCTATTCAACTCTGGTTTTTTCAGCAAGAATGCTTGAAAGTTCTCTATTCCACTGAATGATGATATTTTCCCCTGAAACATGATACTCAGTTTTGCTGGGTAGGTGACTCTTGGTTTTAATCCCAGCTCCTTTGACTTCCAGAATATCATATTCCAAGCCCTTCAATCCCTCAGTGTAGAAGCTGCCAGATCCTGGGTTATCCTGATTGTGTTTCCACAATATTAAAATTGTTCTTCCTGGCTGCTTGTAATATTCTCTCCTTAATCTGGGAATTCCATAACCTGGCTATAATATTCCTAGGAGTTTTTTTCTTTGGGGGGGGGATCTTTTTCAGGAGGTGATGGGTGTATTTTTTCAACCTGTATTTTGCCCTCTGGTACTAAAACATCAGGGCAGTTTTCATTGAGAACTTCCTGGAGGATGATTTCTAGGTTCTTGCTTTGGTCATGGCTTTCAGGCAGTCTAATAATTTTTAAATTGTCTCTCCTGGATCTATTTTCCAGGTCAGTGGTTTTTCCCATGAGATATTACACATAACCTTCTATTCTTTCATCTGTTTGGATCTGTTTAACAGCATCTTGATTTCTCATAAAGTCATTAGCTTCCATTTGCTCCAACCTAATTCTGAAGCAATGATTCTCCTCATTGAGCTTTTGATATTCTATTTCCATCTGGCAAATTCGGCTTTTTAAGGCATTCTTCTCCTCATTGCCTTTTTGAGCCTCCTTTGCCATTTGAGTCAGTCTGTTTTTTAAGGTATTATTTTCCTCAGTCAGGCTGTTGACTCTCATTTCATAATTTTCTTTCATTGTTCTCATTTCTCTTCCCATTTTTCCTCCACTTCTCTTATCTGCTTCTTAAGGTCCTCTATGGCCTGTAACCAGTTTGTATTTTCCTTTGAAGCTTTTGGTGCAGGAGTTCTGACTTCACTGTTTTCCTCCTGTTCCATGCTTAGCTCCTTTTTGTCCCCAAAGTAGGAGTGTAATGTTGGAATCTTCTGTCTGCTTTGTTTCCTTTGACTGCTCATTTTGCCACTCAATTACTTGACTTTTGGGCTTTTTGCCACAGTAGGACTCCGCCACCAGACAGGGGAGCTTTCCTCCCAAACGCTGGGGTTTTCTCAGCTGCCGGAGGTATTCGATGGGTGCCCTCTCTGAGGTCTCCACATGCTCTGGAAAACTGGACACACACTCCAGAACCTCCACCCTAGACTTCAATCAAGATTCAAGCAGGTTAAAGCAAGAGCCATTACCCCTCAGACTGGTGCTTGGTCCCCCTACATTCTGCAGGCCAGGAGTTGAAGCTGCCATGTGGTGCTGGCTGACTGTGCTGGTGTCTCAGCGGCTTTTCTCCCTGGGGTAAAAGCCATGCACTCCCACTTACTGGTCCCAAAGTCCAGACTGCACTGACCTCTCACTTTGTCCTTCGCATCTATGTGTTGATAAATCTGGAAACGGCCACAGCTGCTCCTGATCTGTGGTCCCTCTGGCCAGCAGCTGGTCAGGCCCGCCCTGGGGCTAAAGCCTCGGTGTGGGGCTGGGCTCGGCTCCCAGAGTGCTGTGCTGGATTCCTCCTGGCCTGCTGGGCTGTCCTCAGCATGAGGTTAGCTTCTCTGTGTCATTTTGTGGGTTCTGCAGCTCCAAAGTTTGTTTAGAGTCCCCTTTTTACATGGATTAGGGAGGGTGGAAGCCAGAGCCACGGGACAGTCATGCTTCTACTCCCTCCATTCTCATCTTTAAGGAATTATTTTCTTCAGTGAGCTTTTGGGCCTGCTTTTACAGTTGGCCAATTCTATTTATTAAGGAATTCTTCTCCTCATTGTCTTTTTGGACCTCTTTTTCCATTTGTGTAAAGTCTATTTTTTAAGGTGACATTTTCTTCACTGTTTTTTGGGTCTCCTTTAGCAAGCTGTTGATTCAGTGATTTTCTTGCAGCACTTTCATTTCTCTTCCCAATTTTTCCTCTACTTCCCTTACTTGATTTTCAAAATCCTTTTTGAGTTCTTCCATGGCCTGACCCCAATTCATATTTTTCTGGGAAGCTTTGGATATAGGAGCTTTGACTTGTCGTCTTTTTCTGGTTGTATGTTTTGATCTTCTTTGTTACCAAAGTAAGATTCTAAGTCTGAGATATTTTCTCTGTTTGTTCATTTTCCCAGCCAATTACTTGACTTTTTAACTCTTTTTTTAAGGTAGGACTCTGCTTCCAGTATGGAAGGTGTATTATCCCAAGCTTCAGGAGTTTTCTGCAGCTGTTTTCAGAGATACTTCTAGGGATCTTTAAATTTTCAGTTCTTCCAAGGTGGTAAAATCAAAGGAGAGGTGTTTACTCCTCTCCTGGCCCATGCTCTGTAGTAGCAAGTACTCTAGTGTCCCCGTGATGGCTGCCAACACAGGTTCCTAGATCTGCTTTTCTAAAGGAAAGCAACTCAAAATGGGTTAACAATCTTGCTTTAATCAATCAAACATATCATTTACCTAGTTCAGGGGGAAAATGTCAGCACCCTGAACTTCAGAGTATACATACAAAAACATTTCAAGCAGACAGGCCTCCAACTGTCTGACCATTACATCCATACCAAATCACAGTTACTAGAAAGGGAAGCATCAACATCTGGGTTTTTCAAAGCCAGGGGTCTCTCAAGGGCTGCCCAGAGTCTCATCTGGTCAAATCACACAACACTTCTCAAAGTGAGCCCCAAAACAAAGTCTCACATCAGGGATTATATAGCCTTCTCCTGGCTCAGAGAATATAACAATCCATTTGACCTACTGCCCAATCACAAAGCACCAAGGTTTGCCCATAACTTTTTACAAAATACTTCTTTTATTGAACATTGAGTATATATATTTGCTCTTATTGTTTGTGTATGTGTGCTATGTGCATGTCTTAAACTTTCAATCTTATTTTGTCTCTTGGAGATTGTTGAACACAGCTTGTCTAAGAAGGGGAAAGGTCTAGATTCTAAAATTTGGGGTCAATCATGGGAATAATAGTTGAGAAGATTGCTATTTCTACACCACAGATTTCTAGATACTTTTTGCTGCTAGTTTTCTGTAATATTTATTGAATGTTTTGACAAATATTTATTTCTTTAAGCCTAAAAGTGATTCTTTGAAAGTTTAAAGAAACTTGACCAAAAGATAGTAAAAAAAAAACACTAATACTTGATTTTGAATGTTACCATATGCATGAAATTATATATTTCAAGGTAGTGTGAGCTTTCAATGTTATCATATTAAACTCTTAAGTCAAATCAAGCAGACTCAGCATTGGCAGTGTAGCCATAATTGCTGATGTTAGTAAAACAAAATTAGCCACTTGAAATTAAAATTTGCCAAGGTTTTGATACACTTGTCTTAGGATATTAATGAAACACTTCTAAACACTAATATGAAGTATCCAGATTCTCAGATGTGTGTTGCATGAGTTTTGTTTAGTTGTGTATGTGTGTGTTTTGTTATTGTTGTTGTTGTTTTTGTTTTCCATGAATGTCTGGCACATTGCAATCTTCAACATGTTGAATTGGCATAATCGGCGATTTGTACATTTGGTGGTAACATTTTGGCAAGTTTTATCAGCCAGTAATATTTTCAGCTCACAAATGATTCAAAATCATATGCAAGAATGGATTTAAACTTGCTGAATGTAAAGATTGAACTTCAAGTCACTATAGGTTTAGTAATTGTTTATTGTATTAGTTTAGATGCTAGCACTGCATGTACTATGCATATTCTGATTTTATTAAAATAAAAAGTTGAACTGTAGAATCTAAAAAACCTAACACTGTGCTGATTGTGCTTCAGAGACTGGGGTTCCCTCCAGCTGACTTGTGGACTAAGGCTCAGGAGGATGGATTCTTACCAAAAGACACTCTTCTTGTAGGGGGGAGGTCTATAAAAGATAGCTGTAAACTAACTCTCCCCATTTCTCTTTTTCTTGTTTTCTCTTACTTAGACATTTCAACAAGAATACAAAAAGGTTTTAGGAAATAATCCTCCCCCTACAAGAAACAGAAAAGGATGACTCATAGGAGAAGTTCATGGGGTGCAACTCCTGCTCAGAACTCAAGAAGATGATTTTTGAACCTCTGGCTCTGTTCCTTTATCTAAGAACAAGTCACAGATGAAAGGAAAAAGGTAAATAATCCATACCTGGAGTGTTTTGCTCTGTATTTCATTGCCCGTCTTTTACTAGTTATAATCATTAGGATAAGAAATAACTGTGTGGTTATAGTAAGAAAATAGTCCTGGGTTAAAACCTGTGTGTTACCAAATTATGATGCAGTCCCAAGAAAATTCCTGTGCTAGTTAGCCCTAGATAATTAAATCATTATAAAGTATGCATCTGAAGGATGTGACCACAATAATCATACCTATATATTGATCTTCACATTAAAATGATTTAAAAACAAAAAGAACATTCTGTAAAGGGCTAATTGAGACATTTTAGAAAGAACAAAGTTAGGATATCATAAAGTTAGGACATAATGGCCTTCAAAACATAATCTTGCATGAATCAGCTTCTAGAGGACTTTGTTGCACCATATGTGAATCAAGAGACCTATAATTAACTGTGAATTTTGTATCTTGGGGCCTCAGACCATACTGCGCAGACTGTAGCCCTTTGTTTCTCTTAATAAAGGTTGGTTTCTTTGCCCAGAAAGGCTTCCCAGTTTCTTTTATACAGAGGCTATCCAGATGAAGAATGAATGTTAATAACTTTGGGATGGGTTATCTTGAGTTGAAGAGTCAGACTTTAGCTTCTTAAATAGAAACGTCCTTAAAAGAACACTGCTTGAAAAAGACTATTTCATAGAGTATTGATCCGTGTGCAAAAGACTAAAGCTATGCCATGAGAGGTCCGGAGTTCTGGACCTTACTAATTACTTTATTACTAATGCTTTCTAGTCCTGCTTTGTCTTGCTCAGCCAGTAGACGACTGAGGTAAATAGAGACTATATGTTAATCATTCTCACCAAGAGCCACGTTCCAGCAGAAATTTAATGAATCTAATAGGCTATTTGAGTGCTTTAAATTTCTGCTTATAAGTTTCTCCAAGCAATTTACATCCTATGAATTTTCTGTGGTTGAACATTTTGAGGGGAATATACTGAATAACTATGTAAGAATAGGAAAAACAATTGTCCAAATATAGGAAACCTAGAGGTAAACCAAATGTGAGTTTTATTCAACAGACTTCCCTCGGATTTTCATAGTGAGGATATGTTGCAAAGAGACACATTGAAGGTGCGGAGCCAAGATGGTAGCGTAGAAGCAGGAAAATTCAGTGAGATCCTCCCATAACCACTTCAATTACCTGTAAAATATGACTCTAAACAAACTTTAGAGCTACAGAACCCACAAAGTGACAGAGAGAAATAAATCTCCCGCTGAAGGCAGCCCTGCAGGCCAGGAGGAAGGGTCCATCACAGTGTGCTGGGAGCCGAGACCAGCCCCGCATGAGCCTGCAGTTTTAGCCTCAAGGCAGCCCCAACCAGCAGCAGCTAAAGTGGACCTCAAGAGAGTGGATCACCAACAGCTGAGGTGGTTTCCAGAGTTATCAATCCATAAATACCAAAGACAAAGTAAAAAGTCGGTGTAGACTTCATGGGAACAGGGGGGCCAAGAGTGCAGTCTGGCCTCTTCCCCCAGGATGAGAAAGTGAGAAGCAGCAGAGGCGCTGTGGCCATGCAGCTGTCACCCTGTGGCTGCTTCAGAGATGATGGCCTGCAATTGTAGGAGGACAAAGCAACCACTCTGTGGGGTAATCACTCTTGTTTCAACCTGCTTGGACCTGGATCACTGTCTTGGGTAGAGATCCTGGGGTGTGTGACCAGGAGCCAGAGCATGTGAAGGCTCCAGAGAGAGCCCCAAGTAATAGCTCCAGCAGCTGCAAAACCCCAGTGATTTGGGACAAAGCTTTCCTCTCTGGAAGCAGAGTTCCACTGTGGCAAAAAGCTCAAAAGTCAAATAATTGAGGGGCAACATGAGCAAGCAAAGGAAGCAAAGCAAGCTCAGCAATCCAACTTTACACTCCTATTTGGGGGACAAAAAGGATCAAAGCATGGAACGGGAGGAAAACAACAAAGTCAGAACTCCTGCACCAAAAGTTTCCAAGAAAAATATGAATTGGTTACAGGCCATAGAAGAGCTCAAGAAGGATTTTGAAAATCAAGTAAGAGAAGTGTAGGAAAAATTGGGAAGAGAAATGATAATGATCCAAGAAAATCATGCAAAAAGAGTCAACAACCTGACTGAAGAAAATAACACCTTAAAAATGGACTAACTCAAATGACAAGAGGCTCAAAAAGCCAATGAGGAGAAGAATGCCTTAAAAAGCCAAATTTGCCAGATGGAAAAAGAATTTCAAAAGCTCACTGAAAAGAATCATTTCTTCAGAATTAGATTGGAACAAATGAAAGCTAATGACTCTATGAGAAATCAAGATACTATTAAACAGATCCAAAGAAATGAAAAAATAGAAGGCAATGTGAAATATTTCATTGGGAAAACCACTGACCTGGAAAATAGATCCAGGAGAGATAATTTTAAAATTATTGGACTACCAAAGAACCTAGAAATCATACTTCAAGAAATTCTCAAGGAAAATTGTCCTGATATTTTGGAACCAGCGGGAAAAATAGAAATTGAAAGAATTCACCAGGGGGCAGAGCCAAGATGGCTGAATGGAAACAGGACCTCCACGTGTCTCCTGCTTCCATCTCCTCAAATACATGTAAAAAATGACTCTAAACAAACTTTGCAGCTACAGAACCTCCAAGACAACAGAGAAACTAACCTCCCACTAAAGATAACCTGGCAGGCCAACAGGAAGGGGCATTTACAGCACTCTGAGAGCCAAGACCAGTCCCACATGAACCCAAGGTTTTAGCCCATGAGTGGTCCGACCAGCCGCAGCTAGAGGAACATCTGGAGAAAATCACCAGCAGCTCGGGAAGTTTTCAGAATTACCAACCCATAAATACCAAAGACAAAGTGAGAGGTCGGTGGACTTTGGGAACAGGAAGTCTGGGAATACAGTCTGGCCTCTGCCCCCAGGGCAAGAAGCAGCTGAGGTGTCATAACCATGCAGCTGTGTGGCTACTTCAGAGCTCCTGGCCTGCAGATTTTAGGGGGACCAAGTGACCAGTCTGAGGGGCAATCACTCTTGCTTTAACCTGCTTGGATCTGGATCCCTGTCCTGGGTGGAGGTTCTGGGGTGTGTCAGCAGTGTGCCAAATGCAGTGAAAGCTTCAGAGATGGCACCCAACTAATAGCTCTGGCAGCTGAGAAAACCCCAGCAATTTGGGACAAAGCTCTCCTCTCTGAAAGCAGAATTCTACTGTGGCAAAAATCTCAAGAGTTGAATGGTTCAGTGGCAACATGAGCAAGCAGGGGAAGCAGGGCAAGCACAGCAATACAACTTTGGATTCCTTTTTTCTGGACAAAAAGGATCAAAGCATGGAGCAGGAGGAAGACAGCTAAGGTGGAGTTCCTGCACCAAAAGCTTCCAAGAAAAATATGAACTGGTTACAGGCCATAGAGGAGATTAAGGAGGATTTTGAAAGCCAAATAAGAGAAGTGGAGGAAAAATTGGGAAGAGAAATGAGAATGATGCAAGAAAATCAGGAAAAGAGAGGCAACAACCTGACTGAAGAAAATAACACCTTAAAAATAGACTAACTCAAATGGCAAAAGAGGCTCAAAAACCCAATGAGGAGAATGCCTTAGAGAATCAAATTTGCCAGATGGAAAAAGAATCTCAAAAGTTCACTGAAGAGAATCATTCCTTCAGAATTACATTGGGGCAAAATGGAAGCTAATGACTATTACAAGATACTATTAAACAGATCCAAACAAATGAAAAAACATTAGGTAATGTGAAATATCTCATTGGAAAAATCACTGACTTTAATGCCAAGCAAAGGCAACTTCCCAAGGTTCAAAATACCAGCATAGGTGCTCTCCATTTTATTCAGTGAAAAATTAAGAATAGAGAAAATCAAAATATAGCATCATTCAAAATACAGCATTCACCAAGTATAATTCAATAATCTCCAAGTACTACTCCACCCCTGGACATTATAATTCATTTAGTCAATCCCAAAGAACCTCTTCTAAGTACTACTCCACCCTTAGGCTGTACATTCATTTAGTCAACCACAAAGCCCCTCTTCTAAAATGGAGATTAGTTTCCAATCATAAGTCATGTACATTCATTTGGTAAATCACAGAGCACAAAAAAGTCAAAAGTTCCCACCCTTGGATCACAATTGAATCTACCCCAGGGTTACAACAAGCTTAAGCACAGCATTTAATACCCAAAGAGAGGTCTTTTCTTCACCTTGATCCGAGGCAAGTTCTCAGCAATCTTTGTTCCTGGAGAGACAAAGCCTAGCAAGGCCACAAGATACATTACCAGTGTCTTCATTAATTCATTCTCTATCTGCAGAAAAGTCCTAGGACCCCTGAAAACATTAGCAAAACCCTCTTCCAGGATTTCTGTAAACATAGAAAATCCCTCCTCAGGGCTTCTGAACCAACAGCAAGGTCCTAGGACCTCTGCAACAACAGCACTGTCCTTCACCAGTGAGCACAATTCACTCTCTGTCTGCAGAACAGTCACAGGAGCTCTAAACCAACAACAAGGTTCCAGAACCTCTGCAACAACAGCATTGGCCTTCACCAGTGGTCACAATTCACTCTCTGTCTGCAGAAAAGTCTCAGGAGCTCTGAAACAAGAGCAAGGTTCCAGGACCTCTGCAACAACAGGACTGTCTTTCACCAGTGAACAAATCTGGCAAAACAACATCAAACAGACAGACAAAGTACCAGCATAACAGCCATGTCTCCTCAGTCCTTGGCAGCTCTCAAAGTCCTGGGCAATTCAAACTGGCCCTCAGCAATCCTCTCTGTCTCTCTCTTCCTCCAAGATGCTGCTTCCAAAAAGTTCTTCTGACTCTCTCTTTGCTTGTATCTCTCTAAATTTACATCACCAGCTCCTCCCAGTTCAGCCCTCTCTTTTCACATCAACAAGTCCATCCCACAAGTGGGATTCACAAGCTCTGGGTTTTAACACAATCACTCCAAAAACCAAGCCGATACAGGGGGATCTTTAAATTCCATTACTATTACACTGACCAGGAAAATAGATCCAGGAGAGATAATTTTCAAATTATTGGACTACATGAAAGCCATGATAAAAAAAAAAATAAAAGAACCTAAGGGGCGGCCAGGTAGCTCAGTGAGTAAAAGCACCGGCTCCAGTGTTGGGATGACCTGGAGATCGAATCCCGGGCTCAGACATTCAGCACCACACCCAGAAATAACTGGCCGTGTAACCTTGAGCAAGTTACTTAACCCCAATTGCTTAAAAAAAAAAAAAAACCTAGAAATTCTCCTTAAAAAAATTCTCAAGGAAAAATGCCCTGATGTTTTAGAACCAGAATACAAAATAGAGGTTGAAAGAATCTACTGATCACCTCCTGAAAAAGATCTCAAAAGAAAACTGCTAGGAATATTATAGCCAGGTTCTGGAGTTCCCAGATCAAGGAGAAAATTTTTATTCAAATCTTTTATTAACTTCTTATTTACATCATTCATTTCCACCAGATTTTGAGTTACAAATTTTCTCCCCATTTTTCCCCTACCCACTACCCCAAAATAGCAATCCCACAGGATATCCCCTCCTCAAATCTGCTATCTCCCCTATCTTCTCCCATACCCCCTTCGATTTTTCCAGTAGGGCATGGTGGATCTCTATGTCCCAGTACCTGTATATCTTATTTCCCAATTACGTGTAAAATAGATTTTTATAATAGTATATATATAATTTTTAACATTTGATATTAAAACTTTGAATTCCACATTCATTTCCTTCCTCCTTTGTCACCCACCCTTGCTGGTAAGATAAGCAGTTCAGTATAGGTTGTACATGTGTAGCTAATGCAAAATATTAGAATAGTAGATATATTGTAAAAGACTGACTATATTTCCCTCCCTCCTATCCCACCTCCCACTTGTTCTATTCTCTACTTTGATCCTGTCCCTTTTGAAAAATGGATGCTTCTTTCATCAAGAATGCTTGAAAGTCCTCTATTTCATTGAATGACCATATTTTGTCCTGAAACATGATACTCAGTTTTGCTGGGTAGGTGATTCCTGGTTTTAATCCCAGCTCCTTTGCCCTCCCGGATATCATATTTCAAGCCCTTCAATCCCTCAGTGTAGAAGCTGCCAGATCCTGGGTTATCCTGATTGTGTTTCCACAATATTCAAATTGTTTATTCCTGGCTGCTTGTAATATTCTCTCCTTAATGTGGGAATTCTGGTACCTGGCTATAATATTCCTAGGAGTTTTTTTTTGGGGGGAGGATCTTTTTCAGGAGGTGATGGGTGGATTCTATCAACCTCTATTTTGCCCTCTGGTACTAAAACATCAGGGCAGTTTTCTTTGAGAACTTCCTGGAGGATGATTTCTAGGTTCTTACTTTGATCATGGCTTTCAGGTAGTCCAATAATTTTAAAATTATCTCTCCTGGATCTATTTTCCAGGTCAGTCATTTTTCCCACGAGAGATTTCACATTGCCTTCTATTCTTTCATTTGTTTGGATCTGTTTAACAGCATATTTATTTCTCTTAATGGCACTAGCTTCCCTTTGGTCCATTCCAAATGTGAGGGAATGATTCTCCTCAGTGAGCTTTTGAGATTCTTTTTCCATCCGGCAAATTCAGCTTTTTAAGTCATTCTTCTCCTCATTGCCTTTTTGAGCCTCTTTTGCCATTTGAGTCAGTCTGTTTTTTAAGGTATGATTTTCCTCAGTCAGGCTGTTGACTCTCATTTCATAATTTTCTTGCATCATTCTCATTTCTCTTCCTAATTTTTCCTCCACTTCTCTTATCTGCTTCTTAAGGTCTTCTATGGCCTGTAACCAGCTTGTATTTATTTGCCTTTGAAGCTTTTGGTGCAGGAGTTCTGATTTCACTGTCTTCTTCCTGTTCCATGCTTTGATCATTTTTGTCCCCAAAATAGGAATATAATGTTGGATTCTTCTGTTTGTTTGCTTCCTTTGCCTGGTCATATCACCCCTCAGTCACTTGACCCCTGGGCTTTTTCCTACAGTAGGACTCTGCCACTAGACAGAGGAGCTTTCCTCCCAAACGCTAGGGTTTTCTCAGCTGCCAGAGATATTATTTGGGTGCCCTTGCTGAGGCCTCCTTATGCTCTGGCAGGCTGGTAACACACCCCAGGACCTAACACCCTAGACTGCAATCCAGATCCAAAAGGTTAAAGCAAGAGCAATTACCCCTCCTAAAGCTCGATTGGTCCCCCTACACTCAGCAGGCCATAAGCTGAAGCTGCAACGTGGCACCAGCTGCCCAAGGTGTCTCAGTAGCTTCTCACCCTGGGGGCAAAAGCCAACATACTCCCATCTACTGGTCCCAAAGTCCACACTACAGTGACCTCTCACTTTGTCCTTAGCATCTATGTATTGATAAATCCGGAAAAGGCCACAGCTGCTAATGATCTGGAGTCCCTCCAGCTGGTGGCTGGTCAGGCCTGCCCTATGGCTAAAACCTCCAGGTTACACGGGCCTGGGCTCAGCTCCCAGAGCACTGCACTGGCCGATTCCTGCTAGTCTGCCAGGCTGTCTTCAGAGGGAGGTTAGCTTCTCTGTGTCATTTTGTGGGTTCTGTAGCTCCAAAGTTTGTTCAGAGTCCTCTTTTACATGAATTGGGGAAGGTGGAAGCTGGAGCTGTGTGGAGGTCCTGTTTCTACTCTGCCATCTTGCCTCCTCCCCCACAAGGAGAAAATATTACAAGCAGCCAGAAATAATTTGTATATTGTGGAAACACAATCAGGATAACCCAGGATCTGGCAGCTTCTACACTGAAGGATCAAAGGTCTAGGAATATGATATTCCAGAGGTCAGAGGAGCTGGGATTAAAACCAAGAATCACCTACCCAGCAAAACTGAGTATCATGTTTCAGGACAAAACATGGTCATTCAATGAAATAGAGGACTTTCAAGCATTCTTGCTGAAAAAACCAGAGTTGAACAGAAAATTTGATATTCAGATACAAGAAGCAAGAGAAGCATGAGAAGGTAAACAGGGAAAAGTAGTCATAAGTTACTTATCAAAGTTGAACTATTTACATTCCTACATGGAAAAACAGTAATTGTAACTTATGAAACTTTTCTCAGTATGAGGATAGTTGAAGGAAATATAAATGTACATGTATGTATACATACATATATATGTCTATATAGGAGGGTATATGGGCATATGAATACATATGTGAGTGTGTGTATGTATGTGTACAGGCATACACAGAGAGAGGGAACAGGAGCAGTTGAATAGGAAGTGCTGATATTTAAAAAAAAATAAAATTAAGAGGTGAGAGAGGAATATAATGAGAGGAGATAGGGAGACACAGAATAGGGTAAATTATCTCATATAAAAGAAGCCAGGGAAAACTGTTACAATGGCAGGGAAGAACAGGAAAGGAAAAGGGAATGGGTCAACCTTACTCTCATTGAATTTGGCTTAGAGAGGGAATAACATACACACTGAATTGGGTATCTTACCCTACAGTAAAGTAGGGGGGAAGAGGATAATAGGGGGATGATAAAAGGGAGAGCAGATTGGGGGAGAGGATAGTTAGAGGCACACACTTTTGAAAAAGGACAGGGTCAAAGTAGAAAATATAACATGTGGGGCAGGATAGGATGGAGGGAAATATAGTCAGTCTTTCACAATATATCCACTATGGAAATGTTTTGCATAACTACACATGTACAACCTATATTGAATTGCTTATCTTCCAGGTAAGTGTGGGTGACAATGGAAGAAGGGAAAGAATCTGGAATTCAAAGTTTTAAAAACAAATGCTTTAAAGATAGATAGATAGATAGATAGATAGATAGATAGATAGATAGATAGATAGATAGATAGATAGATAATTTTTTTACATGCACTGAGAAATAATATGTACAGGCACTGGGTTATGGAGATCCATTTTGCCCTACTTGAAAGTTGGAGGGGGTATAGGAGAGGATATAGGAGAGAGCAGATTGGGGGAAGGGGGTATTCAGTGGGATCGATGTTGTGGGGTGGTGTGTAGGGGAAAGACAGGGACAAAATTTGTAACTCAAAATCTTATGGAAATTAATGTTGTAAACTAAAAATAAACATAAACTTTTTTTAAAAGAGAGACACATTGACCCTTCTGGGATCAGGCCTCTAGGTTCTAATTCAGTCTATATAAGGTCAGTCTTTGGGGGAGGACAAATACTAAACCCCAGTACATATAGCAGGAGTAATCATAGGAAACCCCTGATCTGAGCTGGTGTGGGACATTTAACTTTTTCATGAAGAATGAACTTTGGCCTCTTCCAGTAGATTATATGCTTTAGCCCCTTATTAAAGAACATGTGTATCGAGCTGCTCCTGACTGGTTTTTGTATATCCCTGTGACTGATGATTGGTGACCAATCCGATAAGGATCACCCCTTCAGTGGACAATGAGCTATAGAAATTCTCCACCTCCCTCTCTTTGATTCCTGCCTCATTTGAAACAAAGCTTTCCCTTAGACTTGGAGCAAGGGAGGAGAGGTTTTTCTCTCTTCTGTCTCCCCTCCCGTCATGTCACCTAAATGATGCACATGGCAGAGAAAATATGTGCTTGTCTGGATAAGCCTGAGACAGGAGGTCAAGTTCCTAGCTGATTCCTTGGTTTTGCATTTCTTTCACTGGGCCTAGGTAATGAAGCAATTGATGGGATGATTGTGGTGTCTATGTTTGTAAAATCAATTTGTAAAAGCAGTTTGTAAAATCACATCCCCACCCCCCCAGCCTCAGAGCATTAATCTCTTCCCTTTCCCCCTGCCAGCACTCTGCCTAGCAACAATTCATGAACTGTTTGTCTCCCCTTAGTATAGTAGCCAGGTGCACCTATGAATCCTTCACTAAACCATCTATAAATATTTTAGCTTCTGCAAATGTTATCTCCCCTTAGTATAATGGCTAGTTGCACCTATGAATCCTTCAATGCACTATCTGTAAGTTAACTCCTCAGCCAATTAGGCACATCCTGAATCCCCATTAGCCTTGGTTCCCAACATCCATCTTGTCAAACATGACACTGATGGGTGACAGACTAGGCATTAGCTGACTTAGTGACTTTTCAAGCCTACAACCACACCTCCAGGTAGCCCCACCTTGGGCTATTTCCCAGTGAATTATGGGCAATATGCCTGAGCAGTAGATAATAAAAGTGCATGTTCCTTTAAGCACTGACCACTCCTTAACTCCTCCCTAATCCCACATTTACTCACCTAGTTAGCATAATTGACATCTGATTTACTATTGTAACTCTTTATAAACTATACCTATGACTTCTTTAAGTTTGCAGGTGTAAGGGTTATGGGATTTAAAGATCTTCCATGCCCCATTGGACTTGCTGATGTAGCAGGAAGGGGTGGGGCAAGAGGAAATGGAAGCCAAGCTAGAGTTCCTGCAGTGACTAGTAGTGGCAGCGACAGCGACAGCGGCAGCAGCAGTGGTGCCGAGGTGGAGGTGGAGGCACAGGCACAAACCCCTTTTTGAGCCAGCCAGAATTTCTGCTAAGGACTCCTGCTGAGGACTGCCAGGGACTGGAGCTGCTAGGAGCACGCTGCCTGTACACTGAGTAATTGCTGTGAGTGGGGAGAGGAAGACCTTTGCCTGAGGTAGCCTGTTCTGTTTTAAAGGCTTGAGAATGTGGGTGCTTTCTACTTTATCTACCTGTGCCAATTTCATAATTACTCTGATGGCTTTAACTTTTTGGTTTGGGGTCTCAGTCATTTGGTGTATTAATAAATAGCTTTATTCCCCATATAGAAAGCCTGATATATTTTGTGATTAATAACCACATAAGCATATTTATAATTTCTGTAGGCATTGTGAATATTGCATTGCTGATACAGCAGGTTCCCTGAGAACTCATGCCCGCTGTATAGCGTAACAATAAACTTTTACAATCCTGACTTAAAAGATTGCTTGGGTCCTATGAATTCATTCCAGACTTCCCACTCAGGGACTCTGGTCATTGGAGCCCCCAAAACACCTATCACCCCCTTGTCATAACAATATTGAGAAATATCATCATAACAATGTTGAGAAATATATATTTCCAGCCCGCTTGGTTACCTTGTGAGTTTAAGAGGCTGAGAATTCCCAAATGAGGTGCTAGTTGCCTAGTTAGAAGAATGCTGTCACTGAAAAGATTAGGAAAACCCAAACTATGTCATTTCTTCTCAGGAAATCTGGACCCGTGAGTTGCTTGCACAGCACATATATGCAAGGTAAATGTGAAATTATCTGTTGAACAGGCCTACAAAATTATCATTACTTGCTTAAAAAGTAAAATAAGTGAGCTTATTTTTCATGTTTTAAATATTTGTTAATGTACATTTATGAGGCTTCTATTTTAAGTACATTTTGTGGTAGAGGAAATAAATATCTTATGCTCTGAAGTATGGGAAGAGTCTCTTCATTATTACTTGGTAAAATGATCACCTCTATGGGGTGGAAGTGGGGGTGGGGAAGTGCTATTAATCCCTTTTAATGATACCTAGACATGAACCATGCCTAAACTTGGTTGTATAGAATTTATTGAGAACTTTGAAATGGGAGCAATGAGTAGAGAGTATTAAAAAAAATGACTCCCCTTTTTGAGGTCAGGCTGAGGTCAGCCCAGGATTGAATCTAGGCTCCATCTAAACCCACAGTTGGAGCTATGTGTGGGGAAGGGAATCTTGAGCCAACATTAACTAATAGCGTTGAGTTTAATAACTTTCAATAAATCAAGGAAAACCACAGGATACTGAAATGATTTCAAAAGCATAACATGAGGCATCTATCTTCTGCTGTAAATGTGTGCTTGTTAATTGCTTTTTGCTTTCATTAGTATACTGCATAAACATATTGTTGTTGTTGTCCTATACTTCATGATCCCATTTAGGGTTTTCTTGTAAAAGATACTGGAGTGTTTGCCATTTCCTTCTCTAGCTCATTTTACAGATGAGGGAACTGTGGCAAACATGGGTAAGTGATTTGCCCAGGGTCACACAGCTAGTGTCTGAGGCTGAATTTGAACTGACTCCAGGCCCAGCATTCTATCCACTGTACCACCTAACTAGGCAGGGCAGAAACAAGGTGGTGGAGCAAAGGCTCCCTCAAACCCCTCCAAACACTTTTTTTTAAATAACTCCAAACAAATTCTAGAGCAACAGAATCCACAAAAAGATGGGGTAAAACACATTTCTACCCCAAGACAACCTGTAAGGTTGGCAGAAAAAGTCTGTTGCACTAGGGTGAGAGTGGAGCACAGCCCAGCGCAGGCTCAGCCCCAGAAAACCTGCAGCAGGCATTAGCAACGACTGAATCAGCAGCAACAGTAGCTGCTTCCAGAGCTCCCGGCCCATGGATGGTAAGGGGGTTGAAAATTGCTCAAAAAGATATTCCAGGGGTCTCTGCTGTCACTGAGGCAGAACTCTGTTGCTTTGTCCAGACTTGGATCTAGGTCATAGTCCTGGGTGGCAGTCCCAGGGTGGTGAAGAGCACTAGCATAGAAAAGCTTGCAGCCACAGCAGAGGGGGGACCCTCCTCACAGTTCCAGGGCAGAAAATAGTGCTTATGGTCTCCCACAGACCAGAGCACAGGCCAGGAGAATAGCACACACCTCTCTTTTCATCATACCACCTTAGAAGAACTGAAAACTTACAGGTCCCTAGAAATGTCTCTGAAAGCAACTACATAAATCCCCTGAAACTTGGCACAGGGCATCCTCAACTCTAGAAGCAGAGCCCTATTTTAACAATGACTTAAAGGTCAAATAATAAGCTGGGAAATGATCAAAAAATGGGGAAAAACTGACTATTCAAAGTTATTATAGTGACAAGGAAGATCAAAACACACACTCAGAAGACAACAAAGTCAAAGCTGCTACATCCAGAGCCTCCAAGAAAAATATGAATTGATCTCAGGCCATGGAAGAGCTCAAAAAGGATCTTGAAAATCAAGTAAGAGAGGTAGAGTAAAAATTGGAAAGAGAAATGAGAATGATGCAAGACAATCATGAAAAAAGAGTCAACAGCTTAGTAAATGAGACACAAAAAATACTGAAGAAAATAACACCTTAAAAGTAACAGAGAGCAACTGGCATTTGAGAAGAGAGACATGGCCAGATCTACAATTTAGGAAAATCAGTTTCACAGATGTATGCAAAATGAATTCAACTGGGAAGAGATCTGAGATGTGGAGACCAAACAGAAGGCTATTACAATAATCCAAGTTAGAGGTGATAAGGGCCTGAATTAAAACAACATCTATTTGAAGGAAAAGGGGGATAAATACAAGAAATGCTGTGGAAGTAGAAATGTGGAGATATATTTGCGAACAGATGATATAGCTGATGGGCGTGGAAGAGTGGAGTTGAGGAAAAACCTGAATAATGTCTGGATAGCAGTGGGTTTTAAAGCAATGAGATTGGGAGTGGGGCTTGTGTGTGGTTTGTCCCTCATTCTTAAAGAGGACCATGACATCAGGAAGATGATGCCATGACTTGCAAGTGAATTGGATTTAAGTGAGTGAAGGCTGTGCCTCACTGTCTCCTCCAGAGCCATCTGGATCCAGTGGCCAGATAAGAGAACTGGAGAGGGCCCAGGTGGGAAAATGGTAATGAACTCTATTTTGGACATGTTCTTTTTGAAGTACCTAAGAGCATCTAGTTCAAAATGGCTAAAAAAGTGATAGGGGACTAACAGTAACTGGCAATAATAGACTAAAGCTCAATAGTGAGCTTTACATACATACATATATACGTACATATGTGTCACATACATTTGTGTGTATGAATACATGTGTGTGGAGGGAGAAAGAGAGAGATGAGAGTCATCTGCATAGAGAAATAGAGGAGAGAGTGCCGTTGTTGTTGTTCTTATTCTTGTTGTTGTGAATCATCAGCCTTGCTCTCTCTTCCAGAGCTATTGAAGTCCAGTGCTTTAGACAAAAGTCAGGATGAGGGTGATGGTCCGGGCTGCAGTGGATGTCTGACCAAGCTCTAAGCACACCACAGGGTCTATTTCAGCCGGCATGGCCATTCTCATTTCCTCCAAAGTGATACAATCAAAGGAGAGGTGTTTACTCCTCTCCTGGCCTGTGCTCTGGTCTGTGAACAACCACCAGCACTCTTTTCTGCCCTGGAACTGTGAGGATTACCTCTCCACAGCTGCCACCAGCTCTACCACACCAGTGCTCCTTCTCACTCCAGGACCACAGATCAGCCATTTGATTCCCCTACTATCTGTAGGCTGAGAGCTCCAGAAGCAGCCACAATTGCAGCAGTGACCACCATTGCCCTGCTGCTAGGGCTGGGGCCAGACCAGGTTCCTTTCAACCAGATGAAAGAGTTTTTCCACTGACCTTTGAAGCTGGAAACTGCTGCAGCCGCCAGTGATTCAGTGCCCTGAGGCCTGCTCCAGTCCAGTTTGGGTCTGGCACAGCCCATGCTGGGCTGCACTCTGCTCTGAGCCCAGTGCAATAGACCATTCCTGTCAGCCTTCTTGATTTTCTTGGTCTGGAAATGTTTCGCTGTAGTTTTGTGGTTTCTGCTGCTCTAGAATTTGTTTAGAGTTTTTGGTTTGGGTTGTTTTTTTTTTCTTTTTGGTTGGGGGAAAGGTAAAGCAATCAGGGTTAAGTGACTTGCCCAAGGTCACAAGGCTACTTTTTGTGTTAAGTGTCTGAAGCTGAATTTGAACTCAAGTCCTCCTGACTCCAGGGCCGGTACTCTATTCACTGTACCACCTAGCTGCCCCTAGAGTCATTTTTACAGGTATTTTGAGGGGCTCGTGGGGAGAGCTCAAGCAGGTTCCTACTTCTACTCTGCCATCTTGACTCTACCCCCCAAAAATAGTTTTAATAGTGATTAGACATAGGGAGATAGGAAATGACAGCAGATTATAATCAGATAAAAGGATTTCAGATCTTCCAGAGAAGGAAACTAAGGGATTATGACAAGATTAAGAGTATGGCCCATCTTATGTACAGTATTATGTCCTGAGAATTGAACAGATTAAAGAACTGGCAAGTCAGAGTATTTGTGGGACTATCAATATTCACGTTAAAACTTAGGTTTAGCAGTGCAATGGAGAGAGACCTGGACCTGCAATCAGAAAGATATGAAAAATTACAATGTGAAATGAATCCAGATAATATTTTTATCATGAGTTCTTTGGCAATATTGGAGAAGGAGTGAGGGAACAAGAGAAAATAATGATCCCAAGATTCCCACAATGTAACCTAGACTCATGTCTATGAGGTAGATTTATAACACAGGGCCTGAATTCATAGAGATTCTGCACTTAGAATTGTAGCTATGAAATGGCTTCATGTTTATGCCCCATTAGAGAGCAAAACTCTTACAATGGGCTGGCTAGGAGTTGAGCTCTCAGTCCCTGCATCAGGAAAGGTCCCTCTCAAAAAAGGGGATACATGGAAACATAAGAAAGGGCTTGACCATGGTCAAGAAATGATACAAAATCTGGCAAATGTATTCTTTAACAGAATAAATTTAAGAAAAATATAAATGGAAGTAAGGCACAAGCATGGTAGGGCTTGCCCACATTTCTTCTCTCCACAGGCTTGTTTCTCTCTGAGCTCGTTCTCCTGGGTGGGTGAGTACCTATGATAAAACACAGTCACATGCATCTCTCACCTTGTCTGTTCAGATGGAGACCATCTCTTGTTCTTACAAAAGGGAATTGCACATGTACCCAGTACCAATTGATCCTTCTTTCTTGTGCCACAGAAACATCATCTTTCCCTTCATTCTCCTCTAGTTTCACCTGACCCACAGTAGCAAATGTGTGAAAAACCTGCCTCTCCTCCTTTTGGGGGTTGATTTCACCTTGGATTATTTTTTTTCCCCAAATGGGGAAGAATTAAAAATCTCAGAAGGTTTTGTGATCAACCAACCCCTTGCCAAGGATGGTTATACTGTATACCAATATTTATTGGTAAATTTTTTAGTGTGTCTTCATCAAATATGATGTATGTTTTTGGTTTTAGATAGGTAAATTCTTATGATATTTTTAAAATTATCTATGTCTATACTTCACAAAGTTCTTAAGATGTCATTTTCTCAAATGTATCTAGTATTATTGTTTTGGATGTTTTTATTTTTCATGATTATGTTGATTTTTTCCCTAATATTAAACTATCATTGAATCCATGGTATAAATCAAATTTGGTCAAAATGAATGATTTCTTGGATGAATTTCTGTAGTCTATTGGAAAGGATTTTACTTAAAATTTTTTAATTATATTCATTAATTGATATTGATTTGTAGTTCTATACTTCCTTCTTCATTGGTTCAGGCATTCAGACTATATCTTACAAAAGGATTCTGATAGAGTGCATTTTTCTCAAGTTTAAAAACAATTTGTGTAGCATTGGCATTTATTTTTCATTAAAAGTTAGAATTTAGGGGCAGCTAGGTGGAGCAGTGAATAGAGCACAAGCCCTGGAGTCAGGAGGACCTGAGTTCAAATCCGGCCTCAGACACTTGACACACTTACTAGCCGTGTGACTTTGGGCAAGTCACAACCCCAATTGCCCTCCAAAAATAAAAAAATATATAAGTTAGAATTTATCAGAAGTTTTTCTCCTTTTTGGTAGTTACTTTACAAATAGATCTATTTTATTTTCTGATATTGGATTATTTAAGATATCCATTTTATCCTCTATTTAGTTATTTTTATATTCTTGAAGGTATTCCTCTACTTCTTTAATATTTTCAGTTTTGTTAGCATATAACTGTGTATAGTGTTTCTTCTGATTTTGGTGCGATTTTGCTGTTAGTTTTCTATTTTGCTGATTTAATATTCTGCCCTTTTCATTTTAATCACATTGGCAAAAGATTTATCAATTTTACTAGCCTTTTCAAAAAAGCTCTTAATTTTATCAATTCTATACCTTTTTTGTTTCCAGTCTATATATTTCTTCTCTAATTTTAAGTATAATTTCTTCTGTGCTTACTTTGGTTTCATTTGTCTGCTTTCTAATCTTTATATGCATATTCAATTCTTTAATCATCTATTTTTCTTTTATGTTAACATATGGTTCAAAAAGATATAATTTTTCCTCTGGTATTTAGCTAATACCATAAATTTTGGCAAGTTGTTTCCTCATTATCACTTTCTTTCACATAATTATTCATTGTTTCTATTTGCTTTTTAACCAATCTTTATTTCAAATTCCATTAGGTCTCCATTGGGAGGGGGTATTCTGTTTGTGCTCTCTGAATTATTGACTATTTTTATTATATTATAGTCTATAAAGGACAGTTTTCTCTTTTCTGCCTCTTTATACCTAATATTTCCCTAATGTGGTCAATTTTTATTAATGTTTCGTGTGGTGCTTAGAAATATGTCTTTTTTAGGAATACTGTTCAGAAGATTTCATAGATCTTTCAGCTTTAGTTTCTCTAGCAACATGTTCTTTGTGTTTCCTTCATTTATATCCTTTTTTTTTTCCCAAAATAGAGGACATTAAAGTCTTCTGTTATTATGGCATTATTATGTATTTTTACAATTTGCTTAATTTTCTCTTTATGAATTGAGATTCTATGATATTTGGAGGATAAAAGATTAATATTAATATTGGGTTGTTTGTAGCTTCTTTTAGTATAATGTAATTTCCTTACTTTTCCCTTCCTATGTTGTCAATTTTTGTTTTTGTTTTATCTAACAGCGTGATTGTGATTTTTGTATTTTTTTTATTCACCTGATTCTGGTAAATTCTGGTTAAGCTTTTGATTTTCGTTTTGTTGATGTCTTTGCTTTTTAGGTGAATTTAAACAATTTTGATTATTTTATTTTCTTATCCAGTCAGTCACTATCATTTTATTGTATTGTTTAATTCATTCACACTTAAAGTTTGAGTTTAGTCTATATTTGCCTCTATTTGTCTCCAATTTTTAACCTACATTAAGATTGTTATTGTTAAAATCTCCAAAATTAACAGAATAAAAAGTTTCTCCCACTTCTCTGAACTTTTTTTTTTTTTTTTTGCCTTTTGGAGAGCGATTGGGGTCAAGTAACTTGCCCAAGGTTACACGGCTACTATTTTTGTGTGGGTGTTAAGTGTCTCAGGCCAGAACCGAACTCGGGTCCTCCCGACTCCAGGCTGGCGCTTTACTTACTGCTCCACCTAGCTGCCCCCTTCTCTGAACTTCTTTTGCTTGCTATATATTTTTGTTCATTTCCTGCACCTTAAAAAGTTTCCTTCATTCTCTTCATTAATTTTTTCTCTCTTTCCATTTATTCTATTTTTTTCCTTTGATTCGTGGTTCTAATACTTAAATTGTTCTTTAGTCTCTGTGTTTCTCATGGAATTGAAGTCTGTAAGGAATTTATTTTCATTCCCTCTTCTAAAAAATTTCCATGTTGTTGCCTTGTAGATCATGACCCTTCTGTTTTGCCTAGCTCTTAGAAATACTGATGCCTGCAGGGATAGAAAAGTTAGATGTATTATTCTACAATAGAAATTTCCCTTCATTCTTGATTGTGCAACTTATTACCACCCTACTGCTACCACCCCATGATTATTTTTTCCCCAGTTGCCAAGGAATCTCTTCTCTGGATCCATGCCTTCTGGAGGTCAGTTGTCCCCTGTACTCTGATTCCCTTCTCCTGAGGCACAATGTTGTCCATGGAGGCACAATATCCTCTCAAAGTTGGTGGTCTCTCTAAACACAGTCCTTGAAGATTATACCCATTGTAAGGTACCTATCACACATTATAGACTATCTCTCTTTTCTCATCAGAGTGTTCTTCAATGAGACTCCCTTACACCACAGAACTGAGATTTCTCCCACTTTTACTTCTCTTTGCCTCCTCACTCCTCCTCTATGTCCTCTTCTTCCTGAGAGACTACAGGATTTATTTTCCCTTCATTGTTTCCCATGACTTGATTTAGGGTAGACGATTCATTTTCCTCTATCTCCTACTAGCTTTTATTTTTCCTCACAATCTTCAATTTAGTGCCTTAAAACTATTCATTGTGTGGTGAGGTTTAGTTTATAGTGCTTTAGAACTGCTCCTCCACACCACTGCTTATATTTAAGTTCCATTCTCACCTTTTTCTCCTTTAGAAATATCTGAATAGTTCTGTTGTTGTTTACTGTCACTGTTGTTTTTAAAACCATACTATCTTTCTCTTTTGTTGTTGTTACTTGTTCCTTACTTCATTGCTGTATTTATTTACCTTTCTTATATTTTTGCTGTCTAGGGTATCTACAAAACAGGTAATCTTCTCATGTATAATTTACTTTGTAGAAATGCTTCAAATGACTTATTAAACATACAACTTTTTTTTCCACTAATGAATAAGTATTTATTAAGTGCCTAAGTACTACATTGTACTAAGTGTTGAGTATATAAATGTAATTATCCACAGCAAGGGGTGTGTTAGCCACAAAACCTTCTGAGATTTGTAGTTATTCCCATTTTGTGAAGAAAGCAGAAAAAAAGAGAGACCAGCTCTCAAACTTTGAAGAGAGTTCTGATGGATGGTGACAGCAGGAAGGATTGTGAGGGGAAAAAAGGTAGAAGACAACATCTGCACAACTCTAAAAGCTGGTGACCATTAATCTGTAATTCCCTTTTTCAGAATAAGAGGCTTCAGTGTGATGTGAATAAATGGAGAGGTGTGTGTATGTAGCAGGGCTTTGCTGATGCTCGTTCCAATAGAAGGAAAACTAAGGGAAAACCTGATAGGAGGAAAGGGTAGTTCCTACCTCACCTCTGCCTTACTTATACTTAATAGCTTGAGTTTGTTTCTTTTTTTTACTTTTTTTGAAACATTACATTCACCAAATTTTTTTAAATTAAATTAAATTAAATTTTTATTTTGTTTTTTTATCAAATGCTTTATTAATTTCTAGCTTACATTGTTCATTTCCGCAGGATTGTGAGTTACAAATTTTCTCCCCATTTTTTCCCTACCCACCACCCCAAAACAGCAATCCCACTGAATATCCCCTCCTCCTATCTGCTCTCTCCCATATCTTCTCCCATACACCCTCCAACTTTCCAATAGGGCACGGTGGATATCTATGCCCCAGTGCCTGTATATTTTGTTTCCCATTTACATGTAAAATAATATTGATAATAGTGTATATACATACATTTTTTAAACATGTGATTTTAAAACTTTGAATTCCAGATACATTACCTTCCTCCCTTGTCACCCACCCTTACTGAGAAGATAAGCAATTCCATATAGGTTGTACATGTGTAGCTATGCAAAACATTTCCATAGTAGATATATTGTAAAAGACTGACTATATTTCCCTCCCTCCTATCCCACCTCCCCCTTGTTCTATTCTCTACTTTGATCCTGTCCCTTTTCAAAAGTGGGTGCTTCTAACTTTCCTCTTCCCCAACCTGCCCTCCCTTCCATCATCCCCCCCCTCTCATCCCCTTCCCCCTACTTTCCTGTAGGGTAAGATATCCAATTTAGTGTGTATGTCATTCACTCTCTAAGCCAAATTCAATGAGAGTAAGGTTCACCAATTCCCTTTTGCCTTCCTGTTCTTCCCCTCCATTGTAACAGTTTTCCCTGGCCTCTTTTATGTGAGATAATTTACCCTAATATTTCTCTCCCTATCTCCTCTCATTATATTCCTCTCTCACCTCTTGCTTTTATTTTTTAAAATATCAGCCCTTCCTATTCAATTGCTCCTGTTCCCTCTCTCTATGTATACCTGTACACATATATACACACATTCACATATGTATTCATACGCCCATATACCCTCCTATATAGACATATATGTATGTGTGTGTGTGTGTGTATATATATATAGACACATTTCTATTCCCTTCAAGTATTCTCATACTGAGAAAAGTTTCATAAGTTACAATTATCGTTTTTCCATGTAGGAATGTTAATAGTTCAAATTTGATAAGTTCCTTATGATTTCTTTTCCCTGTTTACCTTCTCATGCTTCTCTTGTTTCTTGTACCTAAATGTCAAATTTTCTATTCAACTCTGTTTTTTTCATCAAGAATGCTTGAAAGTCCTCTATTCCACTGAACTACCATATTTTCCCCTGAAACGTGATATTTAGTTTTGCTGGGTAGGTGATTCTTAGTTTTAATCCCAGCTCCTTTGCCCTCAGGAATATCATATACCAGGCCCTTTGATCCCTCAGTGTAGAAATTGCCAAATCCTGTGTTATCCTGATTGTGTTTCCACAATATTCAAATTGTTTCTTCCTGGATGCTTGTAATATTCTCTCCTTGATCTGGGAATTCCAGAACCTGGCTATAATATTCTTAGGAGTTTTCTTTTTGGGATCTTTTTCAGGAGGTGATCGGTGGATTCTTTCAACCTCTATTTTGCCTTCTTGTTCTAAAACATCAGGGCAATGTTCCTTGAGAATTTCTTGGAGGATGATTTCTAGGTTCTTTTTTTGATCATGGCTTTCAGGTAGTCCAACAATTTTTAAATTATCTCCCCTGGATCTATTTTCCAGGTCAGTGGTTTTCCCAATGAAATATTTCACATTGCCTTCTATTTTTTTCATTTGTTTGGATCTGTTTAATAGTATCTTGATTTCTCATATAGTCACTAGCTTCCATTTGCTCCAATGTAATTCTGAAGAAATTATTCTCTTCAGTGAGCTTTTGAGATTCTTTTTCCATCTGGCAAATTCGGCTTTTTAAGGCATTCTTCTCCTCATTGTCTTTTTGAGCCTCTTTTGCCATTTGAGTTAGTCCATTTTTTAAGGTGTTATTTTTTCAGTCAGGTTTTTGACTCTCATTTTGTAATTTTCTTGCATTGTTCTCATTTCTCTTCCCAATTTTTCCTCCACTTCTCTTATTTGGTTTTCAAAATCCTTTTTAAGCTCCTCTGTGTCCTTAACCAGCTTGTATTTTTCTTGGAAGCTTTTGGTGCAGGAGTCCTGACTTCACTGTCTTCCTCCTGTTCCATGCTTTGATCCTTTTTCTCCCCAAAATAGGAATCTAATGTTGGATTCTTCTGTTTGCTTTGCTTCCCTCGTTTACTCATTTGCCACTCAATTACTTGACTTTTGGGATTTTTGCCACAGTAAGACTCTGCTACCAGACAGGAGAGCTTCATACCAAATTCTGGGGTTTTCTCAGCTGCCAGAGCTATTAGTTAGGTGCCCCCTCTGAATCCTTCACACACTCTGGCAAGCTGGTCGCATACCCCAGGACCTTCACCCTAGACCACAATCCAGATCCAAGCAGGTTAAAGCAAGAGCGATTACCCCTCTGACTGGTCACTTGGTCCCCCTACAGTCTATAGGCCAGGGGCTGAACCTGCCACGTGGAAGCAGCTGCATGGCCACGATGCCTCAGAGGCTTCTCCCTCTAGGGGATAAAGGCCAACCACAATCCCAAACTACCAGATCCCAAAGTCCACACTGCACTGACCTCTCACTTTGTCCTTAGCATCTGTGGGTTTATAATTCTGGAAACCGCTGCAAATGATGGTGATCTGAAGTCCCTGCAGCCGGCTGGTCAGGCCCACCCTGGGGCTAAAACCTAGAGCTTGCTCTGGGCTGGGTTGGCTCCAGAGCATTGTGCTGGCCACTTGCTGCCAAGCTGTCCTCAGCAGGAGGTTAGCTTCTATGTGTCACTTTGTGGGTTCTGTAGCTCCAAAGTTTGTTCAGAGTCCCCTTTTACATGAATTGGAGGTGATGGGAACTGGAGGAAAGTGGAAGTCCTCTTTCTACTCCACCATCTTGACTCCACCATCCCCCCCCCCTGTTAAATTTCTAATATTAATTTTTTTATAACTTATGACTGATTTTGTCTTTTAAGTTTCCTGGAATCTTTTGTAATACAGGAGTGTGAGAGATTAAAGGGGTCTTTCTTAATATAGGACCTCAACCCACTTTTTTGGAGGGGGGGAGAGGCAAAGCAATCAGAGTTAAGTGACTTGCCCAAGGTCACACAATAACCTTGTAAGTGTCAAGTGTCTGAGGCCAGATATGAACTCAGGTCTTCCTGACTCCAGGGCTGGTGCTCCATTCAATGTGCCACCTAGCTGCCCCACCTCAACTCATTATTAAAAAGTTCTGCACTCTACCTAGGATGATCATGAGCCATTTTGTTAAGTGCAAAATCCTTAAAAATCTGGGCCCTTGAATAAAATTACCTCATAGATGTGACACAAGATTACACAAAGAAAGGCAAAAGATAAACTTTCCTCAAGGAGCTTACAATCTAATAAGGGAATACAACACATAAACAGAAGTTGATGGAGAAATTCATAGGAATGAAATGGATGGGAAATAAAGGGATGGCTGTCTTCAGTGCCCTCCTTAAATGTAGATTATTGAAGGAGCTCTCTGCTCTCTACACACCAATCAGAGGGAGGGAGGGGTTCCAGAGGCAGAGGTTACTGACAAGGTGTGCATGCAAAAACTTACAGGGGATACATCTCCATATATTGAACAGCATAAGTTCATTCTTGTCTAGTTCCTTATGCTTGCATGTTCATATTACCCCAGTACTTAGCACAGTACCTGATATATATTGAATGCCTTTAATAAATGCTTGTTTGTTGACTAATTTTCTTAAATTCTAATAGCTGCTAAATTTTATGAGATTTTTGACTGTGCTTGAATTCAGTACTTGAATTCTTTCTGGCTGCTTGCAAGGAATTTTTTCTTTGATGTGGAAACTCTAGATTTTGGTTATATATTCCTAAGAGTCTTCATTTTGAAGTTTCTTTCAAATGGTGACTAGTGGTTTCTTTCTCCTTTAACTTTATCCTCTGGTTCTAAAAGATCTGGGCAATTTTATAGGAATATGTTGTTTATTCTCTCTCTGCAGGACCTCCTCTCTGTGTGTTATAGCTTTCAGATCGTCCAATGATATGTATGACCTGTTTTCCAAGACAGTTGCTTTGATAGGAAATACCTTACATTTTCTTCTCTTTCTTCACTGTTTTGACCTTGTATTAATAGTTTTGTGTCTCATGATATCACTAACTTCTCTTTTGTCCCTTCTAATTTTCTTTTGGTTTTGGGGGTGGGGGGTTGGTTTTAGTTTTTTAGGGGGCTTGGGGTTTTGGGGGTTTTTTGCTTTTTTTTAGAGAGGGGAGGGCAGGGCAATTGGGGTTAAGTGACTTGTCCAAGGTCACATAGCTAGTTTTGTGTTGTGTCTGAAGCCAGATTTGAACTCAGGTCCTCCTGACTCCAGGGCCAGTGCTCTATTCACTGCACCACCTGGTCGCCCCCGTTCCCTTCTAATTTTCAAGGAGTCTGTTGCTTGGGTCTGGTTTTGTAATTCTTATACTATAAACTATTAATTCTATTCCCATCTTTCTTCATAATTTCTCATTCCTCTTTCTATTCTTTCATTTACAAAAAGATTTTAACTCTTTAAAAAAACTCTTGCTTCATTTTTTCTGGGAACTTTCACTGAACTTTTATATCCAAGTTATGTTTTCATTGAAACTTTGCTTGTAAATGTTTCAAAGACATTCTCTACTTCTTGGTTTCTGTCTTGGGTGCCTGCATCACTACAATAGCTCTCCATTCTAAGAATCTTTTTTGTTTGTTTTTTAATCATCCTTCCAGCCTTGCTTCCTTGATTGGGACTTTGTTTCAGGATCAGGCTCTTCTCACACTTTGTAGCGGCAAGCACCCCAGCATCCCCAGGGTGTCTGCCAACACAGGTTCTTGGATCTGCTTTGATAAAGGAAAGCAACTCAAAATGGGTTAACAAGCTTATTTTAATCAGTCAAATATGTATCATTCACCTAGTTCAGGGGGAAAAGGTCTGCACTCAGAACTTCAGAAAATACAGACAGAATTATCAAGACAGAGAAACACATCAAGTAGACAGTTTCCAAACCATCCAACCATTACATCCATACCAAATCAACATCTGGGTTTTTCAAAGGGGGGGGGGCCTCCACAACCAATGGCTTCCCAGAGTTTCATATGATCAAATCACAGAACACTTCTCAAAGTGAGCCCCCAAAACAAAGCCTCAAATCAGGGTTTATATAGCCTTCTCCTGGCTCAGAGAATGTAACAACCTTACTGACTCACTGGCCAATCAAGAAGTATCTACTGAAAAACAAGCCTCCCACCCCAGGCTCCAGGTGCACTTTAGCCTAGGGGCAGGGAAGATCTTTACATTTACATTCCCATTACACACTTCTGGAAGAAATGTCAAGTCTTGCTTGATCTGTTTTTGTGTTCTACTGAGTCCTGCTGCTACTTTTTCTAGGCATTAAATGCTATGTTCTTCAAAGATTTCAAGGGTAATTCAGACTATGTACTGAAAGATTTCAATACAACCAAAGCGATCTAGGACACAGTCTGGCCACTGTTATGTTAGTCTAAACTTTGCAAGCTCCTGCCCCAGGTTCTAGTCTGGGTAATATATCTTCAGGCTTGATTCTGGTGCTCCAGTAGACTGCTTGCTGGCTCTGGCTGCTGTCAGTTGGATACCAGGTTCTGCCAATTCAGTGACAGAATTGTATACTTCTCCTTGGTGTGAGGACCTGACCCTTGTTACTGTGCTTTTGCTTCAGTTTGGGCAAGATGTTAAAGTCAAGACCCCATACTGGTGTCACACTCACACAGCTGCTGCTCACTTCTGTTCTGGACCCTTGTTGAATATACAGTCTTGGAATAAGGAATTTTCCTAACCTTGGTACAATACCTCTAGGTGCAAATGCCCTCTTCAATCCACACTGCATCTGGGACCTAGTTCTGGAATAGGAACAACAAGGCTGCCTGGTTGTTCCTTCTCCTTGCCTAGTGTCCGGTCCATCCATGCTAGATCTTGCCCTATTACACAGCCACAACCTCAGTTGACTACCCACATAAAAAGGCTCTGCACCTTAATGACTAGATCCTGTTCCCAGTGTCCATAGATATGTCTTTCTATACCAACCTGGGCTGGAAAAATGCCTCACTTTAATTGTTCCTTGTTTTTCCTTAATCAAAATTTGGTCTGGCATTTTTCTAGGTCTTTGTTGAAGTAGTTGTGAAAGAGTCCTAGATTGTATTGCTTCCTTCTCCACCATCATCTTGGCTATAAACTTGATCCTCTCCCAGTATTTCAGCTAACCGGGATTGAGTGTATCACCAAAGAGACTGACGGAGCTCAGAAAATGAACTCTGTATAAAATAGATACCAAGTGTAATAACTATTTTCTCTGCCACAAACAAAATGCTTAAAATTCAAATGACTCATTGGTACACATTAATAAATACTTCAGACATTTTAAAAATAACCCATCAGCATCACTATAATATCCCTGAAAGGCAGAGGCTGAGGGAATGTTGAACAGACATCTGACTTTTACCTCAGACAGTTCAAATAATCCACAGGCTTGATCTCTTGGACAGCAAGTCTTCTCAGGTTCAGAATGATCATCTCAATGTTATTTTCTCCTAAAAGAAGTAGAATATTTACAGGAAGCATCTGCTTCTAGCACCAGCTCAGAAACCCGTGAACACTTTAACTTATAAGGTAGCTAAGTTTACATTTCTCAGAATTTCTGATTGCTCATTATTGACCTGTTCTCAGGGAAGAATCACAAAGGCAGAAAAGTCCCAACTAGGTGAGCACATGTAACCATTACAATGTGATTTAGTCACCAGTGCTACTGGGAGAAGGAAGGGAAGGAAATGCGCGTGCGCGCACACACACACACACACACACACACACACACACACACACACACACAC